>NC_079893.1:9720406-10049984 GCF_024868665.1 Triplophysa rosa | reverse complement strand
TTCTGTGAAGGAGCGGGTGCGTGGTGTGGTGCAGGAAAATTTGGTTTATCAGGGTCACCCTACGAATACTAAAGCCCCCATACGAACTACCCCACGGAACCAGGAGTGTGTTGTACTTAACAATTCCCTGCTCACCCCCAGGTTAGGGACACTCGCAGATATAAACATCCACAAATATGCTGTAGCGTGAAGTGTTTTACTCTTCTTGTGTATGGAACATGTAAGCGTAGACACAGGGTTACTGCAACAGCAGGCACTGAGTGTTCACACTAAACCAGCTTCAGTGTTATCATGTCTTTCGATGATGGCCATAAGTAGAAAATATAACAAACTTGGTTGCCATTAAAAGGAACAGTTCACCCAAAAAAAAAAATTCTGTCACCATTTACTCACATTCGAGTTGTTCCAAATCTGTATACATTTCTTGGACCCCATTGACTACCATAGTAGAAAAAATGACTTTATATTTTTTTTGTTCTGTTGAACACAAAAGAAGATATTTTGAAGAATGTAGGAAAGCAAACCGTTTTGGAGCACCTTTGACTATCGTTGTAATTTTTCTTACTGTGGTAGTCAATGGGGTCCAAGAACTGTTGGTTACAAGCATTCGTCCAAATATCTTTCTCTGTGCTCATCAAACAAATAAATGTATACAGGTTTGGAACAACTAGAGAGTGAGTAATTCATGACAGAATATTCATTTTTGGGTGAAATGCTCCTTTAAGTCTAATTTACACAAGAAGGGGATGACATTTACATCCATATGATATCTCATTTACCCTGAACCAGAGCCATTGACAGAGAGAGTCGTGTCAACTCCGTTGACTCCAATGGAACAGTTTTTTCACTGTAATGACGGTTCATGGAGGCTCTCGATAGTTCCCGGAAGTTACTAGTTACGCATGGAGCTGCTACTAAACAGACCAAATGAGGTAAACTTCTAACCAATTTAAAGACGAAAGCCATTTAATGAATAAAAAATGAAAGAAATAAAGCATTTAAAGAGAAAACATAACTTCCTGGAAATATCTAAAGGCCCCATGAATTGGCCCCGTTGGCCAGGACTAGGCCTTGGCTAAATTGGGACATTTAAGTAGTTTTCACAAACATGTCTTCCAAGCAAGCATTACAGTTGTGCATCTTGAGACAAAACAATGGCACTGCTGTATTTTAAGTCGTGTCAGTACAAGCAGTTTTCAGTTTAGACAGCTCTTAACATTTATTTAGTCTAGGACTAGTCTTAAGCCCTGTACGGGAAACCACTCCTAAATGTTCAAATTGTTGATGGTTATAATTGAACATTCAAACAACAATAATTTAGCTTTTTTTAATAGGTAATGTGTGTATTAACTAAACGCAGCATACATGAAACCATCAAATATGAAACAAAACATGAAATGTGTGAAACAGCCCTTACCCTTGACATTTTACTCGCTCTCTTTTCTAGATCACAAATCCTTTGGGCTTTGGAAAATCCACCTCCCCGTCCTCACAACACTAACCTTTCTAGCGTCTCTCCCTCAACAAACCCCGCTCACCTCGCCATCACCATGACAAACAGAATCACTGCCTCCGTTGAAAGCGGTTGCCATAACAATGGCAGCATCTTCTGCTCTATTCTATGAGGAACAGGGTTCCATGGCTTCAGATTGACATTTATAAAACCGAGCCCCCGATGTGACCCCCAAACCACCTGGAAACCATGTAATGATTTCTAGGAAACCGCTCAGTCGTGCTGGGTTCAGATGAACAATCAAAACATTTTAACGCATAACTGGATTAAGCCTCAATTGCGTGTTGTTGCTCAAAAAGCACTTGGAACTACTTTACAATATTACGTTTAACCAAAGGTAGGTAGTTTGGTCCTTCTGAATCAAACTATGAAGGGTTATGACCACTTTTTTCTGTTACAAATCCACTTCGATCTGAAGAGAAGCTGGTCTGGGATCAGTGTTTGCTGCAGCTCTTACTATTTTGATCACGCACCTGAAGTCTAATTCGATTGTGCACATTTGTGTTGGGAATATCAGACTGGCTTACATCTCAATTTTCTGAGACAGACTGTGTCATAAAGAACTGATGGAACCAATTTACCATCAAATCAAGGTACTTGACTGCTTCTGGTTCTAAATCATACATACTTTCATAATACATACTGATTTATCTGCACAGTGAAATTAATGGGATGGTTCACTCAAAAATGAAAATTCATCCTTGTTTTTACACCCGTGTCATTCCAAACCTGACTTTCTTCAAAGGTATTTTGAAGAATGTTGGAAACCGAACAACACTGGCCCCCATTGACTTCCATTGTATGGACAAAACACTGAAACATTTCTCAAAATATCTTATTTTCTGTTCTACAGAAGAAAGAGTCAATAACAGGTTTTGAATGACATGAAGGGTGAATAAATGATGACAGAATTTTCATTTTTGGGTGAACTGTCCCTTTAAAGCCTTGTTTTATAACTTCAGCCGTAAACACAAATTCAAAAGGGAGAAAGAGACTTTACACCTGATTTTCTTGCTGTTCTCCCAAAAGAGTAGAACCAGTGCCGCAAATAGAAGATAAACAGACTTGTGCACCTTGGGAATTCTGGTCCTGCTGCTTCTGCTGCAATGAATAAAACCATGACTGCGCTCACTGGAGTCACAAAGATGGAGCGGGTGATTGTCATGTTCACTCGTATCACATCACATACTCAGCTAATCTATTGAAATATTTTTGTGAACATTATTGAATGGTTGACCCAGCCTGAACTGACGGATGCTGGAATTTTTATTTTTGGGTGAACTGTCCCTTTAAGTCAATAAGTGTACACTGTCTAAAGTAATCTTTAGCTTCAGATGTGAACATTTAAAAAATACAAAGACTTTAAGTATGTAAATAAAGATAAAGAGATACTAAAAACAATCCAGACCTAGTAAGATCAGTCTTAAAAGCAATGCTTCTCAAGTAGTCAAGTAGAAGGGAAACTCAAAGCTTGAAGATAAGTTAGTTTTGACCCCATGGCTACTATCATACTATTTACTGAACACAACATACTGCCTAAACATAGTAGAAACAGTAGTTATTATTTCTGTGCAATTGCAAATAGTGAGATACTATGATGTATTACCTCATCATGTTGCACATTAAGTGGTGCCACTCATCATCCTGGCAATATTTTTTTTTACATTTCTGGTAGCTCTTACATTTGTAAATATTGCAATATTTACAAATAAATAATTTTGCTACATTCACTTGTAGTTCATCACACTAAATTGTCATGTTGAGTGCATTGCGATGTAGCATGATCTGTTGTATACTTCACATTCTGGCAAATGTAGTAGGTCATCAGGTTATTATACTGTTTTAATTGTAAAGTGCAATATGTATCTACTAAAATGTGCCTATTTTTACAGTATTTTTTTTAATCTTATGTGCAGTACAAATATAATATTTCTATCATTTTTTGGCATCGTGATTTGTGTGATCTGTTTTTGGACAAAACATTTTCTATTACTTAAATTTACTTTTGATAAACAAGTCATCCTGTCTCAGCCAACAATAGTATTTAGTGTTAAGGATTACAAATACAACATATCAACTTCAATCATATTATACATATTGGTACACCATAGTATTTACTATAGACGGTTTCATCGGATGCACGCGCCTGCCATGAAGTTAACTTCCGGTCTGTGTTTGGTATATTTTTTAAGTAAATATTAATATTTAATTGTATATTAATTGTATTAAATTACATTAAAACTACTCAGCATTTATTTATTATTTGTGGAGGTTTATGTTGTTGCCGCTGAAACCGTAATGTAGTAAACTGTAATGTAGTAAATAAACTGTATTCTATATTATTTTGTAACATTAAATTTTGATCAATTATAGTATAGTTTAAAATATACTATAGTAATGTTCAAAAACCCTATAGTATCTAGAAATTTAACTTTAGTTTCTTATGTTAAATACAGTATTTTTTCATGTGGGAGTGCACATAATTCACATGGAACCTTTACAAATCATATACTGTATATATATATATAGACAAGTTACCAAGACAAAGTAATTCATCCAATTAGAAATCAACACAGGACCAGGATTGAATGCAAACAAATCAAACGAAGGGCAGTCCAAAATACATTTTAATTTAAACTTCTTGACAACATTCAAAGTTAGCATCACAAAAACTGCAGAATTAAAATGCAGTGAAATACGCAACAACTCCAAACGGTTCATCTCATCTTTTTGCGTTTCCTGCTTTCGATGTTTCGCACATAGCGGACCAGTGGAACAACCAGAGAGGCAATCCTGTGGTCATCCTGCGTTCCCGTCTCTCCTGTACTGCAAGATGGTTGACGGGACATTGTCAGCCCCATGCCTTTGGCCAACTCCAACATCCTGTACATAAGCATTACACCGTTCAAGAAATATGTCACCCAGAAATTAAAATTCCTCATTTACTCACGGGCTATTAGAATCAGAATCAGAAAGAGCTTTATTGCCAAGTATGTTTGCACATACAAGGAATTTGTTTTTTGGTGACAGGAGCATCCAGAACACAGAAACAGCAACAACAGTATACAGAGACCATAACACAATAGAATACAGTACACAATGATTTAAATAAGGGCCTATGGGTATAACAAATTAAGAAATACAATACAATAAACATAAGATAAAGATACAGAGAGTAAAGCTATGTACTGTATGTATGTAAATATGTACAAGTAAAAAACAACCAAACAACACTGAACTTGGTTGGTTCTGGGAAAGAGGAATAAACCACTTAACCACACATAACAGTAAATATAGCTGTAAGATATTAATGTATGACTGACCTGGCGTCACTGATGCCCAGGTCTCTGTGTAGGAGTGTAAGGTCCGCTGTCTGGTCACCCATGTGAAGCAGTAAAGCCAAACAGTAAGAAGCCAGTTTCATACGCATGGACGTTGACACAGTGTTCTTCAAGCTACCACGACAGACAAAAATTGCACTTACTATCCAACATTAACAGAAAATGAGGTAAATTTCAAGGACATGTCTGCTACACACGCACCTGCCATTATAGAAACTCTCCACTGTAAAATTCTTCAGCACTTTGTTGATGATGATTTGAGGACACCCTTCCTCAACACCAACTTGAAGGGATAAAAGAAAAAAGATATTGAGAGAAATCGCAAAATCCAGAGTGGTTGTATAAAATACTTGTTCCATAAAAACAATTCAGATACGAAATAAACACTTACATTTACGGTTGAGGTATCTCTGATGTGACACTTTAATGAGGAAAGACAGATACCAGGTGCACCGGGACAATCTTTCACGAGCTTTTTCGTCTTTGGGCAGGAACTCAAGTTGACTAAGAACAGTCTGCGGACTACAGAACACAAACGTGAAGAAATAAATCCAGCAGTTACAAAAGTTCATCTGGAAACATGAATATAAACTTGAAGTATTCAAGATCTCCTTACCTGCCCTCATCTTTCATCTTCTTCAGATCTTCAGGGGTCAGCTCTGCCATCTTCACACCAACATCCTTCAGGGCCTCAAGCTCAAATGGAGACAACACTTAAATGGAGTTAAGAATCTTGACACAAACACAGTTTTTGTTTGACACATGAGTGGTCCAACGAATAAGTATAAAGAACAAAAAGGATACGCTTGTCAAAGGGGTAAACATTTTCTGGTTTGTCTGCTTCAGGGTTGCACGAAGGGAGGATGTTTGCTATATCTGTCTGAGCCTCTTTTTCAGCTACAGCATTCTGCAGAGCTGAGAGACAGAAAATAAAAGAGAAAACACCAAAAGACAATGAAATGAGTTCTTTCCAAGAGATTGAAATATCAGTTTTACAGATCAATCTGTGCAGAAAGTAGTAGGGATACAACAATACAGCTCACCCACGGTTCAATACAAACCTCGGTTTTCTCCCACGGTTTTCGGTTCGGTTCTGATGGCTTCGGCACATTAAAGTGTTTTTTTATTGTTTTATGCTTATGGGACAGGAACATTAAAAACAAATCTATTTTACTGAAATTCTCTTTTACTTTATTTTACTTGACTTATTTTATTACCTTTAAGCAAAAATCAACTTGTACAAATTCCTGGTGTATTGAATAAATGTAAAGATTTACACTGGCAGCTCACAGCAGTTTTTGGTCTGTTCATCAACATGCCAGTATCCAGAACGTGCTGCTTTCGTATGCAGTGTAAAAATACATTCTTGATGTGCCAAATTTGGACATTATCGCTTTAGTACAACGAGCATACAATAAAGCCAGCCCGCGTCTGTTCGTCAGCATTATACTCAGCACATTGCTTCTCATGTTGCAGGCAGTCTCGCTTCACCGCCCGACCACCACTCGCTATTAGATATTACTCATGGGGATGCGTTTATCTATCTCAGCATACAGACAAACATGGACAGAGCCAGTTCACAGTGTAATTAAGCGCACAGAAAAATTTAAACGCAAAACCGCAATTCACTTACACGTATTGAACCATGGAGGTCGTACCGAACGGTTCAATATTATATTGAGTATTGTGGCATCCCTAGAAAGTAGTTGACAAGGGTTTGTGAATTAATTCACCAAAAAGGTTCCGATTTTTGTAATTTGAAACATTATTTTTTTGTAAAATTCATTTTGAAACATTAATTTTGTATTAAAGGTCCAATGTAAGCACTACGGCAACTGACACAGGACAAATATGTCGGCACGTTTTTGCTTCTTTACGAATGAGATAAAATATTTACGAAACGCGCTCTGTAGAGCAGTTTGTCCGTTTAGGGCTACTGTAGAAACAACATGGCGGATTCCATGCAAGGGGACCCACGGTGTATGTAGATAAAAAATAGCTCATTCTAAGGTAATAAAAACATAATGCTTCATTATATGAGGTCTTTATACACCTCGGAAGACACAGTTATGTATACTATGTTGTATTTCTGACAATAGATCCTCCAAAAAATTACACACTGGACCTTTAAGCAATTGTTCTTCTTTTATAGTCATTGTTAATACAATTCTGTCCAATGCAGATAGGCTTATTAAAACCATCATATTAGAATTCCAACACCGACAGTTACCTTCCACTCCTTTCTCATTTATGATGGTGTTGGCGGCAAAAGCCACAGCCTGCTGCAGTGTGTCATTGCCCACCTCATTGAGTCTTCTGGAGGTGAGCGCACGCTTCTGTTTAGTTGTCCCGAACGCTTCAATGAGAGCATCCACCTGACACACAGAGAATACACAACAACCACAAGTCAATCAAACATCCACCATTGGTTAGCCATTAATGATCACTATGATCCATTCCAAGCATAAGAAATCTTCACAGAGTGGCATAATGCTAGAGCGTTTCCTCCGACTAGCCGGGTTTTATTTGCAAGTTGTGTTGCGGGAGATCCAGAGGGAATTGGTACACGTGGGCATGTCTCCTAGCAGGGGAAAGTTTACAGCTGCAGTGTTTTAACTCCCACGCTGAGATAATAGCCCTGATAATTCTCCCAAAACATTTAATTAGTCGGATATCATCTCTCTGTTGATGGGGTGCACTGTGATGTCCTCGGCAGTGAGAAATACTGGCTTTGTATTACATTTATTACAAATTGTCAATCCTTTACTCACCTTTTCTCTGAATGTCTCCGCTTGTGTTGTGTTTTCATTGGCGGCATCTGCTTCACCTAAAAAGAGACTAAATCTAATCTAAACTCAATGATTTTTTCTTTTATTGTCATTAAAAAATAAGCTACAAGGAACAATATCTTTTAAATTACAACATCCTTGGTGATCATAAAAAGTTTACAGAGAACTCAATTATATAGTGTATTTACCTTGTATAACAGGTTGCATAGTGAACAGCTGGGCATTGTGAACTTTCATTTGCATGGTGCTCTTGTCAAGGACTCCCACAAAATACCTGATGACAACAAATACTATCAGTTTAAGGCCAATTATTGTTTATTTATTCATGTAAACATATGAGGCTCTTACCTGCACATGTTATTACATTGTAATGACGCAGAACCAAAGTTGCTTCCAACATATGCAAGTCTGTCTGATTCTGCGACCTTGAAACACAAAATTATAGTTAGATTTATTTCAATGAAACCATAAAACAAGCGCTATTACAAATGCAAACGCGGCTTTACCACAATCCGTTTGTTTCTCTTTCTAGGGTTGACGCCATCTGTATGTTTAAAGAGTTTGATGTTGAGTTCCTCAGCATTGTTCACGTATCCATTCGAGAATTTAACTGTAAAGGCAGGAATGTGACTTAAAACAGAAAAATAACTGGTGACATCGCCGTTGCCGGTGTAAAACTATTTCTGACTTTCATGTTATTTGATTAAGCAAACATGAAACTGCTTTGAAACGAAGTGTTAGGTCAAAGCATGACAAAATAAACATGACTGACGTTAATGTTTGAACGCGAGGCTACATTCACGTTGATGCATATAGACATTTTAAAATCAATAAATGCGAATGGGTCAACGAAAGACTTTTTACTCTTAAAGAGTTATACTGTTGCATTTTTGCGAGGTTTCTAATATTGAGAAGTTACCGAGAAAAGCATCTTGTCCTGTTCCCTCACATGGCTGCCAGGTCGCCGCCATCTTTTTTTTGGTCGGCCAACAGTCACACACGAAGCTCATCCAACAGCGACACCCAACGGTAAAAAACCTGCAAGGACTTTTATTGTGATATTTATCTAAAGAACTCATCGAAGAAATAAACTCGCACGGAAGTAAAAATACGAATTCTGCGTTTTATACGTCTGAACTGCTGTAACAAATCAATTAATCATTTATATTATGACCAACCCATGTCTTCAATTTACGGACACCATTTTTCGTAAAAATGTATATTTGTGAGCAGGACACTGAATTTGCATACGTGAATTAATATTCATGAGTCAAGCAGCCATCGTCACAGTCAATAATCCGGAAGCTCATTTTAGAAATGTTTCGTCGGCGCGTTCTGGTTAAATGTGAATTATTTGTCTTCGTTTGTGATGGTCAGGCAGTGTGATGGAGTCTGAACGCACAACGGCATATGGCGTGCGTATAAAAGCCTTTTTCTTTCATTGTTTACCTTACATGTAAGGCATTGTAAGAAAACAGCTGTATCGAAGATGCGTTGTTTTCATTCTTAAATGTTTTAATATGACAAGCTATTGGTAACAGTAGAGTAACCTTTCTTATCAATGGACCTCTTTCTAATGAGGCACCAATCACTATACGTTTTTACTAATGGCACTATTTTCTAGGTCGTTTAGCTAGTGGTCGGAGCCTTCTACAAAGTTTGCGTTGAATTGAGACTCCTCAATGAGAGTCGTTAATACGCTTTATGAATTAGTACTTTGAAATGAAATGCATGACATCAAAGTAAATGCTGTGATTGTTACATGGCACCTAATCTGTGTATGTGTTTGTCTTGTGTGTGCACGCAGATCTCAAATGTAGATTTTACACAAAGTACTGACGATGACCCTCTGATCGACGGGCCGTTGCTTTCCCAAGATGCACTTGAGTCCGCGATTAAGAGAGAGTTTCAGAAGTTACCCACTCATTGGGCAGTGGGGGTGCTTTCATTTCTAAACGTGAGTTAAAAGCAAACCCTTGTTTTCCTCACGCACCGTTTTAATGTGTCTGACACAGATGTCACACGTACAGTGACAGCTCATAGTGACCACAGCTGTCAGCCTCTCCAGAGGAGAGTGATTGGTAGCCCATGAGTCATGTGCTTTTCTAAAGCCATACAATAGAAAAGCAAAGACGACTGACATTTATCTTATATACTGAACACTCTCTGAAACGTTGACATGCCACATATTTGAACTGGTGCAGCAGTACACAAAGACAGTGGCCTCTGGCTTTGAAACTTTGCACCATAAGCATTGTCACAAAAAAAAGCATATCTGTATGTGGATTGGATTTCAGAGCTTTGCTGTGGGGGATTCACAGTGAATAAGGACTTACATTTCAGTCTTTTTCTCATACAAGGCCATCATAATGCTTCAGTATACTTTATTGTGCATGGCAGCCTTTCGTTGAATAGAAAAAAGCTGCATAAGAATGATTTAAGAATCCTTCTTTTATTTTGTGTAGAGTGAAACACTTGAGATTTTGCACAAACGTCTGTGTGGTGTGATACTGTACAGTTCCCTGATACAGGAAACTAAATATGACAGCAGTTCATAGGAAGCTTCATGTGAGCATTGTGTTAACCACACAAATCGACCATCATTTAACTTACAGTGAAACTAAACGTTCACATAATTCTTTTTCTGTCTTCTTGCTATTTTTGTGTTGCAGGTGGTGTATGTGGCTTTGTGTGTTGTAATCACTGTGTTTTGTTGGATATCTGATGAGCATTCGGCTCAGTGCACTGCAGCGCTGCAGGGGATCGACTCCAAGACTCTGGTGCTGCTGGGAAAAGTTGTATTGTGGCTGCTCGTTTTTATATACTACAGATTCGTCCAACATCATCATAGCGCTGTGAGACGGAGAGGTTACCTGGAATTCTACAGGGTGACCAGAGGAATGAAAAGTCTTCCTTTACTCATTCACTCTGCAGGTAAAATGATTTTTCACTTTATATGAATATTGTCACAGAATTCTTATTTATACATTTCTGTTTTTTCATCCTTCAGATGTGAAATAATGTTTTAATTTATTTATAGTATTTTTTTCTTTTCTTTTCTTTTATGCGGTCAACATCTCATACAAAGTACATACAGTGTGTTGCAAATGACCACTAGATGGCAGCACATAAGCAATCGTTAGTTTAAATATGTATATATATATATATATGTTTTAAAAGTACTACAAACAATTACATAGTTAGAGTTAGGGTTATAGTAAAGTATTGAATTACAATAAGTTTATAGCAACGAATCATAAATCATATTTGTTAATTATCAAACCATCACAAAAGTGAGTATTTACCCCAATATCACATATGGGGCTTTCAATAGCCAATACTGTTATATACAGAGCAGGGTGGCATGTATCCGTTTCCTTCTAAAACTTTGAAAGCTCCATATTTCAATTATTTATTCAATTTAATAACAGTAAAGGAGATTAAAAATAAATATGAATGCTTTAAAAGATTTTATACTATTTCTTTATACAGTCTTTAATACTTTGAAAAGGCTGTTGGAAACCAAACAAGCATTGCTATTGGCTGATAAATCAAAATGTCCATCCTCCTCACACACAGGCAACGCAGCCATGCTGGCTGTCATCGCTCCATCCTCTCTGCTGGATGCAAATGTGAAGAATCTCTCTGTGTATCTCCTACTGACCATCGTCTGTCTGGAGCTTCTGCTGTCTGTTATATGTCTGATGAGATACATAGGTAAAAAAACACATATACACACTTTACATAGATTTAACAATCATGATGTATTTTGAATGATATTTTTGAAAGGAGCATAATAGATAATAAGGTCTAAAAGTCAGAGACCACAAAGAAATGCAGTGATTTTACCTCAAAATACAGTTTCAGATAAAAAAACAACAACAAAGCAAAGTAATATTTAAGATTAAGATGTACGTGAATGTGTTGACCTAATGGATTTTTACAAACGTTCAGATTTCTGTGCTTGCTTGTTGGAATTTTGTAAATAAATACAAGCCTGTAGAGCTCATGCCATCATGCAATCACAGAAGCCCAGATACACCCAAATTCTGAAATTCACGTAGGTTTTAAAGAATATCACTTAAACAAGTGAGTAAAATATTTTATAACGAAGTATTACAATAGCAGGAATGCAAAATACAAGCATCACGACCAGGGGGGTCTCCGACTCTTTGCGACCCCCACTACAAACACACTTTACATCCTTCCCTTTCATACGTGCACACAAAATACATCTCAACAGATGTAGTGTGATTCTTCAATATGTTCCTGCGGGCTGTTTTTGCATTTTTCCACAAAGGACTGTACACACACACACCTCCCCCAGAAGCCAACAAGCATGCATTACAATGCCCAAGCTCCTATCTTAACCCCCTTCAGAAACACAATATGCAGCTGTTGTTCCTCTCAGATCGGCACTCTTAGCTCATCTCCCGGTGCTTTACGTTACCATTTCTTGTGCTCGCCATAATACAATATCAAGCGATTTTCCACCCTCCCGCGGTCAGAGGTGGAAAAAAGAGAGAATGTTTGCGAGAATGCCAACGCGAGACTATTTGGGGGATGAGGTTTGTTATGGTCCCAAGGCTCATCTTTGCCAAAGGCAACCTGAAGCCACCCCACCCTAATACACCATGGCATTGTCTTTACTGTTGACGCACACACACTCTTACACGCATTCTCGTATCAGTGCCTGGATTCCACAGATGATTAGTGAAGTGAAGCTTGACCGCATGTTATCTATCGGGACACACCCTCACTAGGTCACTTCATTCTCAACGAGCCCTATCAGCAGATATCACATCTCATATATCACTCTCTATGAAGTATGCATGTTGTGAGGGGACCGTTTTATCCCCCCCCCTTTAATGTTTGTGTGAGTGTGGGGGAAAACTTATCTTAAAATCTGTTTAGATGTTAAGCTATAACAATCTGCGTGTAGATATAGATCAATATATCAATAAAACCATCAGAAACCTTTTGTGTGTTTGCACGTGTGAGATGTCATAAGTGCAGATTTCCTCAACGAATCGTTTTTAGGTGCCGGTCATCTCCAAATCCACGTTCATTGCGCTAACGAGCGATCTCTGCCCATTTAGTCGCCCCCTATCCATATATCCATCTATCTCTCCTTCTTCCTAAAGGAAGGCGCAGTTAGGTCAGAGTCATGCTTCAGGGTCTTTGAAGTGTCTTCTGTGATGTTGTATCTCTGCCTCTCTCTCTTCATTTGAACATGAATGCAGAGTTCTGTATGGGCCGTATGCCGCCTCCGCACTTCAAAGGAAGTTTAGGGCCCTTCAAAGGGAGGGAGGGAGGTGATTGCAACTTGCATTGTTTTACCGCGATGCACGGATGCGCTCGGCCCCCCCGTCACGTTCAAATGCGATGCCGAAGAATGAACTGTGAAGGGGTGAATAGTGAGCTTATGAGGTGAAGGAACAGAAAGATAAAAAATTGGATAAAGTTGGAGAGATTTGAAGTACACATTTGCGTCAGCTTTATAAAATCCATGAACAGATTGACTGTCCGTTTTTTTAAAAGTATTTTATGAATTATCGACATGTTATGTTTGTCTATAGATTTGTGTACGATGAGGGAAACTTTTTTGAAAATGTCCTCACAAATATGGCAAAACAATTTATAGTAGTTATAAGTTATAGTTTATAGTGCTATCGTATCGATTAATCGCGAAAAGAAATGTTTGTGTTTATATAATATACGTTTGTGTGGCATGTACATTACAATACACAAACATATATATAACATATATACATTTGATATATATGAGTAATATAGATGTATACATAATTCCATAATGTATATTATTGTTAAATATAATTTTATGTAAATATTTGTTATCTATACATATGTATGTGTGTGAATTTATAAATACATATAAATATATATGGCACACACATATATTATATAAACACAAACATTTATTTTGGAATCAATTAATTGGGATCTATAAGTTTATAATTATATTGCTTATAATTGATTTGTGAGGACATTTGAAGAGATTCTCACTTTTGGAAAGCTGCATAATTTGGTCAAATCATGTTTAGCTTCAAATCGATGTTACCAGTTTTGAAAAAGGGGTTACATTACATGGGAGGGTATAATAAATAGTATAATAAAAACTATCTTAGTGTGAAATTGTGATTGTCAGAGGTCCTTATTGAGATGTGTGTGTGTGTGATGATGTGTGTGTGAGTTTGGCTTATTGTGACTGTTTATTTTTATGGTGTATTTTGTGGAGGGAAGCACTACAGTTTAACAGAGATATGAGGAATGTGACACGTATATCAGAATAACTGACCCTCTTTCTCTTTAAAAACATTCTTTAAAGAGTATTCTTGATGTGTGGTGACAAAACCGACAAATTACCCTTAATAACCTTCTGACATTACATACCCAAACTCGCACAAACACAGACAACACAGTATTTGGTCTCAGATAATGTTTTAAGCATTATTTGTTGGTAATGTAGTTGGCACTTGAGAGCGAGAGAAAAGGTGTGCGTTATCTCTAAAGAGAGAATCCCTTCCTGCCCAACTCAATGGCCTGCTGGCCCCCATTTCCTGCAGGTGATTGAATAAAGAGCAGTTTTATCTGATTGGTGTGTTTGTGATGGGTTGGGCAGGTGTTGGTCAGGAACAACGCTGAGGTTTTTGTATGTGCGTTTGCTGTTTTATGTGATTATGTTGTAATTAAATGTATTCAGAGACCCGGAGAGATGTTGTGATATTTTTCAGCCTTTGATATGTAGAGCATTGTAGAGATGGTTAAAAATCTCATGTTTGATCTCGGCTCTTTTTGATATTCGTATTCTTCTCGAACCCGAGGCGTGTATTTTTTTGTGTCAAAAGGTTATTTATTTATACAGCGCTTTTCATAATTTACATGCTGCAGAAAAGCAATACATCTTCCTATCCCAGCTTAAAGAAATAGTTGACCACAAATAAGGGATAGTTGAAATTTTCCAAAATGAATTTCTGACATCATTTACTCACCCTCAAGTTGTTCCAAACCTGTTCAAATTTCTTAGTTTTGCTGAACACAAGAAAACATATTTGGAAGAATGTTTGTAAGCAAACAGTTCTGGGGCACTATTGACTTCCATAGTAGGGAGGAAAAACTACTACCGTAGTTAATGGTACCCCAGTACTGTTTAGTTTTCCACATTCTTCAAAATATCTTCTTTTGTTTTCCACCAAACAATGATTTTTACAGTGTTGAAACAACACTGAGTAAATTGTGACAGAATTTTCATTTTTGGGTGAACTGTCCCTTTAAATAATGTCTTCTGAAGCAAAACAATACATTTGTGAGAGATGATGATTAGTATTTTGATATAGCACAAAACGATGTAAACATACAGAGCTGTTGACAACTTTGCATCTCATAGGTTTTTGGGTGTCATGTGACTACTTGTCATGTTTTATCAAGAGACGCATAAGAACCAACAAGATTTACTGTCCTGCCGCCATTTTAATATAAAATTGTTTGTGTTCAGCTGAAGAGAAGGAGTCATATACAGTACATCTGCAATGACATGAGGATGAGTCTAGTATAAGAGAATTTTCATTTTTGGATGAACTACCTCTTTAAAAACAAGATGGCCACCAAGTTAAATGACTTGTCTTTAGATTTTGCCCTTGTGTTAAATGCACATCAGTGCCAATTCCTTCCTCACTTCCTTCGAGTTGTCTGCCATCCTATTAGCCTTTTTATTTAGTTTTAGTTACGTTTTACTCATCTTGTGAATTCTAGATGAGGTTCTGTTTTCGGAGTTTGCTTTTTGCTTTTCTGTTGCAGTAGAGAAAGAGTGAAGGTTCGATGATTGAGAGACATTAAGGGTGTGAGAAAGGAAATACACCAAGTGTGAAATCGCACAGTTGTCTTGCGTTCTCACACCTACAAAACACGCAACACGCGCCATCCACGCGTTCCTTACTGTGAAGAATATCTGCACTGAAAGTGAAGACTGCTCACACGCTGCATGTGTGTCTTCACACACCTAGCTCACGTTGCAAGATGTCTTTCACCATCAGACACGCATATACACAACAATGCCTGTTAATGTTTCTGTCTAGATTATCTCCACTATCGTTTTTAAATGGTAGATATGAGTGTAATATATTTACAAAACCTCCATTAACATTAAAGTAGGTTTAGTAAGCTTAAACCTGATTGGCTGCCACACTTAGACGAGTAATGCTGGGGCCACACCAAAAGATTTTTTCAAATCCTATAAGAGTTATACGGTGAGAGACCACAAACATGACGAGAAAAAATCCTAGATTTACTCATGTTGAATATTTAAGATTCGCGATCGGGGCGGCTCCGATGTTCTTCCGATCAGGTGCATTCACTCTTAACACACATCACATCACAGGGAAATCTGATAAGATAATCTTTAGAGCCGTTTAAGATCATCGGGACTTTACCGAGGACTGTCGGAAGGGGAGAAATCGGCCCGATTCTCTTTTGGTGTGGCCCCAGCATAAGGGCACTCTGTATTTTGTGCACTGTACTTAGTCTTAGTATTTTCCTCCAATTTACTTGAACTGTTTTTTCCTAGAAACATCCTCATGGAGTCCCATACAATGAATTCACCTAATTTTAAGGTTTTTTTTATCAGTTTACGCTCCAACAAGTTCCAGACCTTACACATTTAGAAAGATGACTATAAAGACAAAACAATAAAAATCATTCAACATTTAAGAGAATACCAGAGTGCACATATACAGAAGTACAATATTGCTGGGATCTCTTACAGAACTGTTTTCCCACCTGTTGAATGATGTAACATTGACAGCCAATCAAAATCCATTAAAATTTAAAGGGGTTGCACATTTAAATGATGAAACTGATGCATGCGAGCTTAGAATAAACATAACATTGCCATCAGTTGGTGTGTACACCTAGTTATCTTTATAGCTGTTGTGCTTGAGGTCAATTTTAGTCTGGCTATCTGAAACTACAACGTGAAGACAAATAGTGGAAATGTTTCTGTTGTCCATACATTTTCATCAATTTTGTTTTATTGAAACAGTAGTTTAAAAATGTACATAGCTTTAAGAGTGTCCTAGTGACTAAAATGCCCCATTTTTGTTTTAATGACATTGTGCACGCGACGTGACACGGATGCAAAAGGAAAAATGCCATAATCAGTCCTGCTTTATAAGAAAAGCCTAATGTGATGAGAAAACTACACGTCTGTTTTTTCAGCAAATTCTCACTTTGTTTTTCAGTGCAAGTGGTGAGGTTTAACAGCAAGAAGCCGCGTCCTGATGTAAATGAAGAGGAGCGATCTCACGGCTGCTCCAATGATGTGCATACAGAGACAGGATTCAGGTAGACCACAGGCCTAGTGTTTTCATAGCCACACACACTTACATTTCTAGACATTTGAAACAGGTGCACGTGTCGTCTGTACTTCATTCCTCAGGGACGGCTCCAGTCTGGAGGAAGTGGTGGAAAAGCAGGCGGACCTGATTGATTATCTCAAACAGCACAACACTCTTCTGAGTAAGCGAATCCTCACCCTCAGCGCCCAGCAGATCCGAGAGTGACGCGTGCAAACAGAAAGGGTGACTCAGGGGTTTTCGCAGATATGACGGGCTCTGAAGTGTTGTTGCGTGCGAGCGTGCGTTTATCTTGACTGGCATCGGCAGCCGTCGCTCACTGATCAGAAGGCTTTTGGTGGGAGACGAACCCCGGTAACCTCTGTAACGGTCGCGCGTTTCCATGACAACAAGTCTGACTATACAATGGACGCAATTAGGAAGTCAAAAAACTCTCCTGAAGAAATGTTCACTAAGGATGCTCATTATAAGCTCTTGGGATAGCAGGATCCTGTTACCCAGCCAAAAGCTTTATCATGTAACTGATGTTTTTCTGTGTGTGGATGTAAAGTAAATTAGGGGGAATCTCAATGACAAAAAGTATCACACCCTAATTTACAGGAATGAGTTTAAGGGAAAAGCAGGGTGCTGCAGTAATATTTTTTGTCAAGTCATTTGTTTCTTGGCTTGGTGGATCAATGCTGCTACTGTGTGTAAAGCTTGATCAAGGGGTGTTTGTGTTTAAGTGATTCTCAGAATGTTATGTGACATACTGACCTTTTAGTTCTTACGTTTGATAACACATGGACCGCTGTCTTTTTATGTAAATTAATACAAATAAATGATTCAAACTTTCTATTCTGGAATAAAGTTTTATTTAAGAATGCGTGCTTCTAGTCGATATTTTGTTTTTAATCTGCTCATTTTCATGGTCGAACCCAAATAATCCATGATTGATTAAATGCCCACATATAGATTGTCAATTAAATTCACGTGCCTTTATGTACATCCACTAATTATTTGGGAATTAATAAGTGTAGTTGTTACTGAATATAGCAAAAGTTAACAGACAAGAAAACTTAGCAGATGATGCATTCAGCAGAATGATTTGTAACACCCCAACACATTTCCATTCAATTACAGCTCTTAAAAAAACCTCTGAAAAGTCTTTTATGTTTTCCTCTTTTTTTAGCCAACAAACCGTCACCTTGGAATGATGGTGTTCCATCTGACATTTTTGTAAAAATCATTCACATATTCCTATTCTGTGACAATTTATTTACAAAATGAGACCTTTTTTTCTTTACTTTTTGTACATTTGAGGTTATTTATTTAGAAAACAATAGGGGTTTATCTCTAAATTGAGAATCTTAAAATCTTCAAAACGGTTTAGAATGCAGATAGTAAAATATTTGGAAGAATGTTTGTATCCAAACACTTATGGGGCACTATTGACTTCCATAGTAGGGAAAAAACTACTATGGTAGTCAGTGGTGACCCAGAACTGTTTCATTTCCCATGTTTCAAAATATCTTCTTTTGTGTTCAACAGAGCAAAGAATTTTATACAGTTTTAGAACAACCTAAGGGTTAGTAAATGATGACAGAATCCTTTTTGGGTGAACTGTCCCTTTAAGGCAAAACTTTAAACGGGTGCTGAATTATTTACTATATTATCAGATCTGTAGAATTAACATGGTATCAATAATCATGGTTCATAATATCACGGTTATTGACGATGCCAGTATATTGCGACATCCTTAGTGTGCATTCTCGAATTTACGACTTTAGCATTGCTACCACCATCCTCTACCATTTAAGTTACAACAACAGACATGCACTGAGTCTGGTTGAAAAGATAATACACTTTTTATTTAAGCAGATTAATAATAAAACATTTCAAGTGCATAACTTACATATAAACACATTTCATACTATTTACAATGAATCTGGCAAACTCAAACGGATGGAGCGATGAGCATGCAGAATCTTTGATTGGAGCGGATGTCTTCACGGCTTGCTCACCAACACTCACTCGACTGAGTTAGTTACAGGGGATATATCAGTCCTTTGTGAGTGTTTTAATTTGTTTCCTTGACATTGTTAAAATGTAATCCAGCTGTTTGGCTCTTGATGTCCAAAGCACCCGATAGATGGTTTAACATGGTTGTGTTGAGGTTTCTCTTCAGTTTGACCTATGTGTTTAACTAAAAGAAAATAAAAAGATTTTAATTCACAGCTATCACAAATATTCTACAGTAATACATTTATTATTATTCAATTATGTACAATGTTTTTCATAGCTTGATCACTTTTTGTATTTTGGACATTGTTCTTATATATATATATATATATATATATCAGTAAGTGTGTGTGTGTGTTTTGTTAACTCCAGACTTGCTCTGGCTCATTGTGTGGGGGTCACAGAGTAAAGGTTAAAGGTGACAACCTCTGTGGACAGTCTGAAAACAGTAGGCGGCTCCGGTAGGCTATGTGTGTCCCCGCAGATACAGTGTCACGTCACACACACATTTCACCATTGACACCCACCCAGAACACACTCTGAATCCCCTCACCCATTTTAACTGTCAAGAGTATGCGTAGAGGGAAATATATTGATTTTTAGAAATGAAACCAATTAAAAACTCTGTTAATGAGTGTTCGACTTGTTTTATGTCTGTTTGTATGTCTGTAGGCCCAGCTGCTACTTTATTACTTGGTATCCTTGAGCTTTGCTTTCGGAGTAAACCCTTTGAAAGTTCGCTCAAAAATGAAATTCCTTTATTTATTTACTCAACCTCATGTCATTCTAAACCTGTGTGACTCTCTTTCTTCTGCAGAACACAAAAGAAGATGTTTTGTAGAATGTTGGTAACCAATAAAATTAACCCCCACTGCCTTCCATTGTATGGACACAAAACCACAGAGACATTTAACAAAATATCTTCTTTTGTGTTCCACAGAAGAAAGAAAGTCAAGGTTTTAAACGTCATGATAGATTTTCTATTTTTGGGTGAACTATCCCTAAAATCTGACCTTCAGACTAACTTATTGACATGTTTTAGTTATTCGATTACATAGTTTGTGATTTCTAAACCTTTCACAGCCACAAATTTCCTTTTGAAACTTTTTATATTTTTATGTGCCCCTCACATGTGTAGCCAAACCTGCACTCTCACAAAACCCCAATTCGCATCTATACCACCGCATGACACACCTTTAGGGTCTGTCATTACACCTCCCATTAATTTAACATTTTCTCTTCCGTAACTTTACACACTTGGACAGCATATATTGCTCACTGCCAGGTGTTTTTGAGTGCTGGCATTACTCTCGAGTCCCACCCAAGCTTTACTGTGTGTGTGGCTGATAGTTAAAATGGGTTGTATTTATGGGGGTAGGGCTTTTCTTGTCTGTGTGTGTGTGCGTGTGTGTGTCTCTCTGCTCGGGCTGTATAGGTTTCCACTCTTTTGTGTGTCTGTATATGTGTGTGTGTGGGTGTGGAGTGTTTGTGTTTGTGTTTACTCCCGGTCCAAGAGAAAGTCTCACTGCTATAAAGATCCAATAATTTCCCAGCTCATTTAGTACAGGGTATTTACCCAAAGTCTTTTCCTCTCTGTTTGTTTCCACAGTGGCTTTAGGCCGCTGGAGATCTGACGGGTGGTTTGTTAATTAATGTGGCTGTTTTTCTCTGAATGGAGAGGCAAACGGCATTCTTAAATGAAGTGCGCACACTTGTCGGGTAAGGCTCGCTGTGTGTTGTCGAGGTGTCCCGCAAGTTATTTAAGGTATGTTTTTATTTGTTGGCAAATAGTCGCAGGGAATGTCAAAATGTGGGTTGATGCTCATCTTAAACAATGTGTTATGCTTTGATAGCTCTGATTCAATATTTACTCATTCCAATGCGTAATAAAAATAAAGTGTGTGGGGGACTCACCTCAAGGGAATGGTACTCTGGAGTGAAGAGGTAGACACCGCTTTTTCGGGCAATGTCTGCGATATTTCCGCCTGAGGTTCAGAAAATCTGCAAGGGGAGGCAAATGAAACGGTTGTCAGGAATGAGTCAAATAACAAGCAAAGTACACCTACATTTACTCCATTCACCTGTGAACTTTGCACTCCTCAAAATAAAGGTGCTTCAGGGATTCTTCGCATTAAAAGAACTGTTTTTGGTTCTTTATTTCTTTTTATAGTCATTTTTCAACTACAGAAACCTTTTATGCAATAGGAAGGTGCTGTGCATGTTAAAGGTTCTTTATTGAACCTCACGGCTGACAAATAAAAGACAATTCTTCACAATATTAATTATAATATCAACAATCTGCTGTTTTCTCAAAGTTTGGGAGGGGGGTTCCCCCTCGTTCCCAGCACCCACCCAGGATCTACACCCCTGATTGGGGTGTTACCTGAAATAAAATCAAAATGAATGGTCTCCCCAGTAGGTAACAAACAATCTGGAGGGCAATATAACAATCAGAGGTTCTCCTGATAACCGTCATGCGACTTCCCTCCATAAGCAGCTATTAGATCCTCTCCCAGAGGCGCAGGGACAATGGCGCGATACCCACGGGAGGAGATGCGCTTCACAAACGTACGCCTTTGACTAAAGCTATGCGAACTCCACGTACCTCCCTCTCTTTTTCTCTTTCACCGCAGTAACCCTATGCTAATGTATTATACCTATTGTGCTCAACATCATGACTAACAATGAATGCCGGTGCTTGATCGCCCACGGGCACCTGATTAATTGCGCATAGCCGCCACAGCAGCGGGAGATGAGAGTTTATATACACGTATAGCGCGCGCGTCCCAAGTAAAATACGGTGCGACTATGCCTAAACATTAAGTAGCCTACGTGTTAGAATGTTTAATTTAAAATAATATTACTAATAATAATATTAATTGCATATATGAGTGACAGCAAAATGAAACCAAATACAAGTGCATTTAATTCATATTAGTAAATCGCAAAAATATACGGTTTATTCACGCGCCCTGTAGGGTCAAATGAGACTCACCGCAAGCTCGTCTGTAGAGCTGCTGAGAGGAGTCAAGCGCCACTTAAAATCCACTCAATTGCACTGACCCTAAATCACCCATGACTGAGCACTGACCACAGACGAGCACTGCCAAGCACATTTCAATTTACTAATGAGTTATTAAGCTGACGTTTATCCAAACCCGACTCACAGCTGAACACAGACAGGCCTGAAACAACCTGTGCTTAACGAAAATTCGTCTAATTAAACAGACAAGAAATAGGTAGTAACTACAAATTTGCTACTTTAACCGTGGTGTGTAAAACTGTGGTTAAAATAGCACTAAAGTACTTTAACAACTGAACCAGTCGTTCACACAATCATTGTGCGTTTGTGTATTATCACGTTCTTGCAGCTCATTTTGCAGAGCATTGGGTCATGGGTTCGAATACCAGGGAAATGTATAAATGTAACGTAAAGGTTAATGGTTACAGCCTTTTATAATGTAGGCCTAACTATAGTTTAACAATGATATTTGTAGTAGGCTAAAACAATGGTAGCCTATTACAAACGCACCAAAAGCATATAGGCCTTACTCCACTTTTACTATAGTAGGCCCCTATGGTTAATTTTGGTAAGGGTAACCAGCCCAGTGCACGAATTAAACAGTGATTCGTGAGATTCATGGGCAAGGTAAATAAATAACATTATTTTCTTTTGCGCAAAAGCGAGAATTATTTTCCTCCCGATCAATTTTCTATTTTAAATTTCATAATTTGTGTATGGTTTCAATGTGGCTATAACAAAACTGGGTCGTTTTTAACAAACAAAAATAGCTAAGTAGCATCCTTTCCTATTTCTAAAAATCTCCGTTATAAATATCCGTTAAAGTCATTTTTGCTACGCAAAAGTTTTGCTATTGTAGACGTCAGCTCTTCATCACACATCTAGCCTGTCTTTAAAAAGTCGTCTTCAGGTGTTAACGGTTTTGTACCTTTTTTCTCCGCGCTGGTGATGAGCAGTGCTGCCAGCAGCAACAACAGAAGATACAGTGGATGGAAGAATCTCATGGTGATGCTGTCTCTGCGGTGTGACCCGTTAACTCCGGCGAACTCAGTGAATAACTGATCGTAGAAGTCTTCTTATGAGACTATCAATGTTGTTATCAAAGCCGCTGTAACACGTTGGAAACAGACGCTATACTATCTCTAACTTTCTTCAAAGTTACAAATCGCTGCGTTGTTCTCTCTCTCCTCACAGGAATGGATAGCTAGACAGATGACCTGATGGGTATGAATGTCCAGTCGGGACAATGTAGCTTCACCCCCTCTTTATACAGACAAGAGAAAGGGGAGGAGAGAGAAAGGGTGGAAGAGGGCACAACAGAAGAAGGGGTATGTATGGAAGACCTAAAACTGGGTGGGGACATGGGACATATAACCTACACACACACACACTTTGCATTGCACATATTGACCCCACATGTATTAGGTAACATAGTTAACAGAAAAGTATACCCCCAACCATAAGATTGTTGTGTAAGATTCCATTGTAAGACAAACTAACTTGTGAGGACATTTGAAGGCGAATGCTTATAAATTAGAAAAATAATGTTTTGTTGTTAGCATTGTTTTAGTATGAAAAAGATTTGCAGGAAGTTGACATGCAGTATGTATTTCTCGTGTATCTGAACTAGAATAACTAGAATAATAGAATAACTACAATTACGTACCCAACTGTAGCTATGTAACAGTTTTACAATTTCGGTAACAAAGTTGTATGAAAATTTTAAGTGAGAGAGTTTTATGTTTATCACTTGACCAATGTGAATGGATGTTATATACAAATAGTTGAAAAGACTTAAAGTATTGATACAGTCATTTATCATGTTTATTAGTTTTACAATTTCTGTAACAAAGTTGTATGAACATTTTAAGGGACAGAACTTTTTGAGTTTTGGTACACATTTTTATCACTAGAACAATGTAAATTAATGATATACAAAAAGTTGAAAAGACTTCTTAAAGTATTGATGCAGTACTTTGGTTTTTAAAATTTCGGTAACAAGGTTGTATGAACATTTGAAGTGAGGAAGAACTTTTTTAATTTTTTTTAGCATCATGTAAAGGTGTTCCAATAAGCATCTTGTGTGCTTCAATGGAAGCATGTATCCTTATTACTTTTATATAAGGAGTTATCATGACCAATGTCACAGTTTTGCTTTACTTGATTAACGAAATACACAATCTTAAATATTATTTATAGCTAGGCCTATATATTATATAACGTTTTTTAAAATATATTTTCAGTGTGGACACAGATTGTAGATTGCACAATTTTGTCTTTGATGAATTGTCATCTTGGAATTATAAGGCTCTACTTTACATTATGTGATGTTTTTTCTACGTTGTGTAGCTACATTTTGGGACTTTTTGGAAAAAAGGTTACAAGGTTACATTGAATGTAAAACTTTGAAACTCAATATCTCAAAACTGCTCAGAATGCAGACAGACCCTATAATACCAATATGTGCACTGTAAAACAATGTTGCTAAAGACGGTTTCAAAGTAACAACATAAACAGACTATGTCTAGCCAGTATTATTGTGGGTTACCAGTAGAAGAACCATTACTTGGCTAAACTTAACTGTGAAAAAGTTACACGACCCATTCAACAAACTGTTTATTTTAAAAACATGATATACCGTACAATAAAGTTCAACAAATTTTGTAATACAATTATACAAAAAAATATATAAATAAATACTATTTTAAATTAAATTAAATATAAAAGCCAGACTGATAAAAACCAGAGACCGGAAGTTAACTTCGGGCCAGATGTGCACTTCCGATGAAACCTATATGTACAAAAATATGTTGAAATTGGTTAACTTCTTTGATGGGTTAACGCAATGTGAATTTTTCATTTATTTTAAATAAGTCCAAAAGACTTTTAATTCTCATTTTAAATGACAGTTTATTTGTACTTAAAAAATAAGGCAAAACACTGTAAATTTACAGTGAATTGTATTGTTGCAAAATGAGCGTGCATTTGTCTGATTTTGTTTTTGGTGAATTATTGGTTGGCTGGTCAGTTAGGGGTGTGTGTGTGTACGCGCGCGTGCGCGCGTGTGTGCATGAACGAGCTGTGAAGTGCTGATTATAGTGTAGCTGTTGGATCTATGAACTCTCTCTTCACTAATGAGCTACTATTGTACTTCACTCCCTAGAACAAAACCTCACAACAGGAGAGCCAGTCTGACACACACTTACGCACTGGCCAGAGTCTGTTAAAGCTAATGTCTACCTTTTTCATCAAAAGTATGGATTTGCATGTTCTAATACTCATCAGCTTGACTTTGGAGGCAAAAAGTCACGGTAAATCACCCAATGACTTCAGAGGCCAAACCCCCAAAACAACAAAATTATTATTTAAGCATGCAAAGATAAATACAGATTACATTAGGGATTGCTACTGAGCCTGTGCTAATTCAGGAACACCCCCTGTGTATCACAAACTGCTAACATTTGCACGTAAATGTCGTTCGCATTGACTCCCTTGAGCTCAAGTACAAGTATAGCAAACCTTAGAGAAAACAGCAAGTGAATAATGAAAAAAATGAGAGTCTTATTGACTTACTGAAGGAGAGAGAGCGAGAGAGAGACAGAGAGAGAGAGAGAGGGGGGGGGGGGATTTTATGTCAGTACAGCCTCTATTGTTCAATAATGGACAGATACCACACCGTGCTTGTGTTATGGGTCCGATATGGTAATGTTATTAGATTTACAGATACTCTGCCTGCGTCCCATGCATGTGCGTTATAATGAGCCGGAGTCGCGAAAGGCTCGGCTCGTGCAAGACAATGCGTAAAACTAGTATAATATGCAAATGAGGAAATATGCAAGTAGCAGCTCCATCAAGCAAACAAATGCGAGTAAATATCGGACCATTTGTAGGAGTATTTAAGTGAATGCAGACGATCAATAATGGGTGTGTGGGGAGGGGTCGACAGCCTTAAAGATAAAATGAGTGTGAGAGTATGCCTCGGCTGACCTCTTGGAGTGTAAGTGTGTGTTTGTGTCCATAATTAAGTACATATGTGTGCCATATGTGCGTCCACTCTTTGACCTTTCTCAAAAGTGTGTGTGTTCTTGTTTGATATATTAGGCTTGTCATGGCCGCAGTCAGTTTGTGAAGTGTGTTGCATCTTTTTAAATGAATATGGTTATAATATGACACGCATTTTATTAAGTTTATCTCATTTACTGCAGTAGTCAGTTGTTATGAACCATCCGTTTGTGTGAGCTGTTTATGTGTGACTACACATCCTCTGAGCCTTTTCCATGTCAATTAGGATTAGAACCCAGCATGTAGCTAATGGACGAGGTAGGGAGACAGACCAACAGCCGACACTTTGCCCCTAAAACCAGCTTTTGACCCCCATCCCAGCGTGTGTGGGTGTTACGTTTGTTGATTTGTGCGTACGTGTGCGCATGCAGATGGCCTTGAGGTTATTTACTGGTTTACGGCGTTTACAAAAATGTTCCCCATCAACGTTACACATTCCATATTCGCCGCGTCTTCTAATTCTCTCCGGTGGTTCACATTGTCCTCTGCACTTTATTCCCTTAGTTTAAATATGCTAATGAAGTGGCATTCTTATTCGGAGCCACCTGGTATCCATGGAGACTGATACTGTATCTATAGAAAAGAGTCTTGTGTAGAGACAATGATGTAGGTATTACATGCATGAAAACACATTGGCTCGCTGAGATTGTTTGGGTCGCTTTGCTCATTGACTGGCAATGGAATGACAGACGCACCGCACAGGCTGATGGGTTGGGTGGATATACTGTGTCTGTGATTATGTGTCTATGTGTTGTAATGTTTGTTTTATTGGGGATTAGATGTCATTACCTGGATTAACCTGCCTGCTCAAATAATCCTTCCGCCGGGGGACAGGTGACCGACAAATCTCTAGCCTTAAGGTGCAGTTTTGCCGTGTGAAAGAGAAATGGATCTGGTGTGCGTTTCTGTGCTGTGTTAATTCTATAATGCAACAAGTGGCCCATAAAAATGCAAACGCCTTTTTAAATTGTAATGGGATTATATGTTTTTTATGTGTTTATAAATGTTGGGGCTCAGAGGTACACAAGAAAGGAATTTTGCAGTCAGATATTCACACGACACACACACTGACCTCAAATACGCCTCTGTCCCACCAGGCAGAGGTCGAGTCCATCCCTCAGGATCAAGAGCACATAATGTGTCAATCAGTTGATAGACACCCCCTACACACACACAAACATGTATAAAAATTGGCGGGCCTATGAATTTTTTTTTTTTAAACGATTACAAATTATATTGAAAATGTTTTTTTTGGGGCAACCTGTTGACGTAAGCACCTATTATAAATAAGTAGGTAATAAAAGGTTGACAACTGTTTTGAGAAAAATATAATTATTATAATTTTTCACTAATTTTCAGCATTATTTATTTCGTTTTACCTAATAACTCTGCTATTTATTCTAAGAATACATTTTATTTGTATACTGTATATGTTACATTTATATATTATTTTATCATGTGGATGTTTACACAGTAAAGATTTGTGTTGAGTTCAAAGTGAAAGTGTCATTGTTGCTGCCAAGTGCATTGGATTCATTGTATACGATTGCTCAGCGTAACAGGAAATGTTATCAGCATGTAGCTTTGTTACCTGTTGCAATAGCAGATAAGAGTGGCATTCCCCATAACCTTTCTTCCTCCAAAACTAGATTACTATCCCCATTTACAACACACACACACACACACACACTGGAGAGAGAGAGAGAGAGAGAGAGAGACAATACCTCCTTCTACAGTTTACAACTTTAAGTATACTGCCAGGAAGCACATACCCAAACTACTCCCCCAACATACCCTCTTCCTCCAGCTTAAACATATGTTCCTCCACACATAAACACATAAATTCCATATTATAAATACCATATCACACACAGTTCTTTTACATTTTTTTGACCAATAGAGAGGAGTTATTTAAAAATTTGGGACAGAATGTTCCACTTCGCTTGTTAGGTTTCAATTATGTTTCAAAAATGACTTGGCTTGTTCAATTCAGTTTTGGCTTGTGTTCCTTGTTGTTTCCTACAACATAACTTGAATAAAGCAACTTTAGATATGCAACTGATGAGCTTATATTTTCAGTAGCTTGTGTTCTGCAGTGAGGACCACCTCTATATTTTCTGGAAAAAAAACGAATCACTTTTCTACCGTTAGAGGGCGCCCTGTATGCCGAACCCTTTTGTACAATCGGAAAAAACTGTGACTAGGCCTACTTTAAAAAAGAATGCTTTATGTTTTACCAATAAAGTTCCTAAGTTATAAAAATGCTACTTATCACAGCATACTTAAAATAGTGAGCACGAAGTTAGATAAAAAAATAAATAAACTCTGCAACATTAAACAATATTACAAGACTTTAAAATGATCTGTCAACAACACCAGCGCAAGATAAAAGTTATCTTGGAATTGTGTAATCATTTTTCCAGTTCCTTTGAATATGTTTAAAAATGTTCCATTGCAGAATTGGCCATATTTTACAGATTTGCTTACAACAAAAAGCAGATGAAAAATCTAAGATGCAACATTACACAACATTAAAACACTTATCTGTGTCAACACGAGAACGGTTTCATAGAAAAGCAGTTTAAAGTTATCTTTAAATTTGATGCACAAATTAATGTTTAATGTTTAACATTTATACAATTTTGATTACAATTTGGTCGTATTAGCCTTGAATTTGTGAATTCATGTTGACACATACTGCACTTGAAATCGGCCTTCAGCTCCTATGAAGTTTCTCGAATGCCTCACTCTGATGATACACAGCAGACATGAACCAATTAATAACACTTGGATTACAAAGATTTTAAGATATAACCAATTCTGGAAAGAATTTTCTCCCATTTTCAAGATCGCTCCATGATTGGATAATCCACTGATCAGATACCTTTAATCCAAAGTGACTAAGCAGTAGGATAATTACAAGGATGGATGTCCTGAAGCACTGTGTTTTTAATTGTTTGCTTTAGGCCACAGGGGTAACAGAACCAGATTTTTTTCTTTTTGGAATGTGCACATCCTTTACTGTTAGGCTGCCTTCAATCATATAAGGGCTGAAGGATATTTGCCCACCAAAGCTTAAACTACTTGAAACCCCAAAGACAAGCCTACTCTAGACATGTTTTTAATTATTATATCAGACATTTTAAGATGATTAAGATGGAAAGGGGGAGGAGTTACAATTTATAAATCCTCTTTATCTTTCTTCACAGTTTAATTAAGGATTACAATCATACATTCAAGTTTAAATGAAAATTTAAAGATTTTTAATTGATATTGGATGTATTTGCATTTGTATTTGCTTTTGTAGATCTTTTGCTTTTGGCTATCATAGTAAATTGAAGGTAGCACGTGCAATCCCAGTAAGGAAAAACATGTTTACGTTTGTACATTTTCAGAAATGTGATCTTTAATACATACTGTGTTAATTAAAATAAATACATAAATAAATTATTGCCAGCCACAGCCTAGCAGAAATCAACACATGAAAATAACATTAAAATAGAAAATTCATGCAATAATTTAAATCTGATTTGTCCCTGCACCATCGAAAATGGCTGTTGCAAAGCTATGATACTCATTGCGTTTGCCACCTTGCATTTGCATATATGCATACTCCATTAAACTGAGTCTCTGTCTACAATCCCACGATCATCCGGTCAGCTACGCTGAGATCACACCAGTGTGGACACATATTGCACAAATGAGTACTGTATATAATAGTATGTTCATTTTGTACTGGTTTCGGTGACATCTTTTTTTTGTGTGTTTTTCATTTGTTGTGTTGTCTACTGCACTGTCTGAATGCCATCATCTATAAAACACACATACACACAGTCATTGATTGAACAAAGTGTCATATTTAGTTAGTAAGCTACACCAGAGTTTGGGTATGTGTTTACCTTGATCACTTGTATTATGTCTGTAGACAGCAGCCAGGCCAAATAAACACATGACAGTAAAGGCAATGAAGATGAAGACCAATTCAAAATTTGAGAACGGCAGATCCATAACAGACACACACTCTTACAGCCCTACACACAGAGAGAGAGGTGAAAGTATCAAGTACTAGGATATAGATAGAACTTGATAACAAAAATAAATTAAGTTAAACTGTAAAAACACTATATTAAAATATTTGATATATTACTTTGGATATCATCAAAAAATAGAAAATGCTAATATCTCTTCTTGCTTGCCTTCTGTAATAAAAACTGATGGTGTTGTTATCACAGAAAAATCCAGTATGGTGGATGTATTCAACAGACATTTTGTTAATATAGGCTGTGTCTATGAAAATAGCTCCAGTACATCTAGTTTGCCGGTTAACCTGGCATCTCCTATTCAATCATCTGCTTTAGGCTCTCCTTCCTCCTCCTCCTTTTCTTTTCAGCCAATTCAGGAGATTGAGGTACTCGAGGAGCTGCTTCATTTGGACACTTACAAATCTGCTGGATTAGACGAATTAGATCCATTGTTCTTAAAGAAAGCAGCTCATACTATAGCATCACCTATTGCTTGTATTTTTAATCTTTCTCTCCAATCTGGTGTTTTCCCGATGGATTGGAAATCTGCTGCTGTAACCCCACTTTTTAAAGGGGGTGATAACTCGGATTTAAATTGTTATAGGCCTATATCTATCTTGCCCTGTCTTTCTAAAATATTAGAGAAACTGGTTAATAAGCAGTTTACGCACTATTTGGAGATTTACAACGTCGTTAATCAGGCTCAGTCTGGTTTTAGATCCGGGCATAGCTGTATTACTGCTACACTTAAGGTCCTCAATGACATTACATGTGCCATTGACAGAAAGGAGTATAGTGTAGCTTCATTCATTGATCTGGCAAAGGCTTTCGATTCTGTGGACCACGCAATACTTGATAGACTAAAAGGCATAGGAATTTCTGAGAGATGTATGGCTTGGTTTAGGAGTTATTGTTATGACGGTTTACAATCAGTGAGGGTGGAGGGGTTTTTGTCAGACCCTATGTTATTATTGAAAGGGGTCCCTCAAGGAAGTGTTTTGGGGCCCACACTTTTTTAATATTTATATTAATGATATTACTTTTAATGTAGGTGATTGCAACGTACATTTATATGCTGATGATACCATCATTTATACATCTAGCTCCTCCCTGACCACTGCATTATCTCTTTTACAGGCCAGTTTTAATCGCATTGAACACGCTCTCTCTAATCTTCATTTGGTCTTAAATAAAAATAAATGTATGGTTTTTAGTAGGAATCTCTCACTTGCTGAGCATTTGCCTAAAATTTCTACATCGGATGGCTTTGAGATCGATTATGTTCAACACTATAAATATCTCGGTATCTGGCTTGATAGCAAACTGTCATTTGAAACACACATAAATGCATTACTTTCAAAGGTTAAAATCCGTATTGGTTTTCTTTACCGCAATAAATCTTCTTTTACATATTCTTCTAAACAACTCCTGGTTAAAACGACAGTGCTTCCTATTTTGGATTATGGGGATATAATTTACAGGTCTGCTTCAAAAACTCTGCTTCATAAACTAGATGTCATTTATCATGCTGCAATCCGCTTTGTAACTGGAGCATCTTTTAACACTCATCATTGTCATCTGTATCTATCATTTAATTGGCTTTCTCTTCATTCTCGCAGACAAATTAATTGGTTTTTGTTTATTTATAAAACTCTTATCGGGAAAAGTCCATCTTATTTACAGTTACTTCTTAATATACATAATCCAGTTCATAATTTGCGCTCCAGCGGTATTATCAGTCTTGTCATACCTAAAGCCCGTACTTCTTTTGGTCGTTATTCATTTCAGTTTGCTGCTGCTAATGACTGGAGTCATTTGCAGCAGACCTTAAACCTCAGTTCATTTGTTTCGTTTGCAGCTTTTAAAAGCCTAATTTTGTCATTTGTTCAAGATCATTGTGCTTGTTTTTAATAAATCGATTGTTTGTTTCTTCACTGTTTGTGACTTTGTTTATAATTGTGTTATTTGTGTAATTGTTGTACTGAACCTGCTGCTTCTTATGCTGCTTCTTGGTCAGGTCGTCATTGTAAATGAGGTTCTCAATTGACTTACCTGGTTAAATAAAGGTGTAATAATAAAAAAAATGAGAATGCTATATTAAACTAACTAGTAGTATAAAAATATATTAAATTAACAGATCAGCAATTACATGTACTATTACTGTATAACTGTATCCTCGCTGTCCTTTCAAAACCTTGGATGTCAAAATTCGCTGTTTTAATGCTTTTTATCGGTTAGATATGTGCAAAACCAGGTGACTAACATAAAGGGACTATAAATAATGATTAATGGCAAAAAAAAAAAAAAACTTGAAATATGGAGATAAGAGGTTTCAGATGGACAGCAGCAACATTTTGGTTTTTATATTTCAAGTATATATGAATTGTCTTAAAATTTACAGTAAAATACTGTTTAAAAAGTAAAAAGTCACATAGCCACTTTATTAATTTACACTGTTTATATTGTAAAATTACATTTTCTGAAGTCAATGAATGATTAATCACATTTAATAATCTTTGTATTACAATCATTTAACTACAAATGACTGCATTTAATGTTACACGTTATGTTGTTTTGTATATCACAAATATCGTGATGTTTTGTCTTTGTGTGGGTAACACTTCACACTATTTATCATGTATGGCATTGTTTTGATGAAGTTTAAAACAAGTAGCTTTCCATTTTTCCACCTGGTGGTATTTTTATATAGAACCTAAAAGGGAGCACCTCACATACTGCAAAACTCTCAAGACGCACATATACAAATGATTGACCGCACCAAACACTCAATATCAAGCTGTTTGATCAATAAACTCAATTGAGCTGGAGAAGCGAGTGTGGATGTGTAAGTGGAGAGACTAAAGAGGAAACAGCAAAAGGATTAAATGGATTGTTCATTTTGTCATCATGTTTTTCAAATCCATATGACTTTCTATCTTCTGAGTTAGAATATGACTGACTGAAAGACTCGGTCACCATTCACTTTCATTGTATTGTAACAGAACGACAGATTTGTGGCTAAATTATCTTTGTAATTGTTGCAGGACCATGAGGAGCAATAGGTTCCTAAAAACAGCCCTACACAGGTGTTATAGTGCAGGACAAAATCACACAATAATCACAAGATTTGGATATAAACCATTCACAACCCTACATTATAGTGGTTTAAACTCACTTTTATTGCATGGAATTGTAAATAGTTAGTGCACAGTGTTATGAAAGTTTTACAGCATAATGTGACAAAACACATTCTCTTCCCATTAACAAGCACATTTCTAGAGCCTTAAAGTCTGTAAATGAGTGTGAGAGAGAGAGAGGAAAAGATAAATAAATAAATACCTTGTTTTGCTTTCCTCCCACGGGATTGAACTACGCCATTTATGCCACACACCGTGTATAAAACATGCTTGAGTCTTAAAGTATGTTTACGATCTTCCAGGTCCTGTTCTTCCCACTTCCTTACGGCTGCTATAAACCACGTCAATGTTTATACCGCGCAAACACACTTTTCATACTTAAATAACCTACAAATACATACTTGCTGCCTTTATTGTTTACTTGAGTTTACAGCTGGATTCAGTCCAGGTGCGCCAGCAGGTCACTGTTGACTGTTCCTGGAACACTATTGTGTCCGCAAATTATGATGACACACAACATCGATTGTCGCAAATCAGTCTTTAAAAGATCACAATCAACAGATTCATGCCACATACAGTATAACATAGCTGATCACAGAACGGTCTTCTTTACAAATCTGCTTTGGTTTAATGGGTGCTGCAGTCAGTCAGTCTTGGGTTTTAGATCCATTCAGACTGATTCAGATGATAAGTTGCACTTGAAGTCTCTCTTTGCTATCTTCATAGTCTTCTAAAGAACAAAGGGAGTAAACTAAGAATGCCACGTCACAGTTGAAACTAGTTAAACTGGTTAAATAGCAGGTTAGGCTAATACAAGTACGTGCAATGTGTACTTTTGTACAGTATTTGAAGAATGATAAATATTCATACAATTCACGCGTATTATGGAAATGAACAATTTAGAATTGGAGAGTGTATTGTCAGTGTATTGAATTGAATTTTGAAATGCATTCAGTGGTGGCAAGAAGTTTCAGAGCTCTATTTTCTATTTTTGTATTGTTTTTATATACCAATAATCAACCATCTAGCAACCACCGAGAACGTTGTTAGTAATAATTATTATGACCAAAAGATTTCACGATAATGATATTATAATACCTATGTATTTTTTACAAATATAAAATAGTTTTCTCTTTTCTTAGGCAAATGAATCACACTCAACTGAGAGAGAGAGAGTATTTGTATTGCCACCATAGTGACGCTAGATTTTAAAGGCCTTCTGAAAAATTCATGATACTATCATATGTGTAGTATCAACACAATATCAATAATCATGGCTTTTAATATCACGGTTAATATCCCTAAACCACAATCCTGTTACACTGAATGTAAAACATTCCGTCTCCACAGATTTCTCTAACACACATTAGTGATGCTTAAAGGGATAGTTCACCCAAAATGGAAATTCTCTCATCATTTATTCCCTCGCATGTCATTTCAAGCCTGTATGACTTTCTTTCTTCTGCAGAATACAAAAGAAGATATTTTGAAGAACATTGGCAACCAAACAACATTGGTCCCTATTGACTTCCATTGTATGGACACAAAACCACAGAAGTAATTTCTCCAAATATCTTCTTTTGGGTTCCCCAGAATACAGAATGACATGAGGGTGAATAAAAATGACAGCTTTTTTTATTTTTTGTAAACTAAAGTAGAGTGACTGCATGTGTAACTCATACCTGTTTGCATACATCTCTCCTGTATTAAGCCAAACAGGGTAACAATACTGAATACTAACAGACAGAAGACAATGGTGCACCATTCCATCTCAGTGAAGGGAGAGGCCATCTGCTTGATATGAATAGAGAACAACAAATACACGAATCAGAGCACCGCTGACGCGTCACACACCCTGCAGCATAAACAATATAGTACAATTATTATTTATGCATTTGGCAGACGCTTTATCCCAAGCAACTTGTGGTGTAACTTAAGCTCTACATTTTTAAACAGTCAAGGGAACTGAACCCATGACCATGGTTTTGCTGGAGTTTTGCTTTACCAGTTAAAATAACAACACTAACATCATCCTGTATGAGTTCATCAGAATGCATTACAGTATATGAACGATAGTGCAACCAATATATATTTCTACATTTGTACAAAGTACACTTGTGCATCACAACAGCACATGACAACTTCCTCCTCTGAAAAAAGAAAATACTCACGTAAATTGCACAACCAGACATCCACTTTAATGGAGACGCTGCATTACTACATCTATTAGGTTGTGCGTGTGCACCTGTATATAGACGGAACTGTAATACAATGAGGGGGTAACCATAATGGGTGGCTCGTATTGCTTGGTGAGATTAACTAATGATGGTTCTACCTTGGATACCAGGTACACACATACAGACACACACAGGAGGTTTAACACGGTCACGATCATGCAAATCCCAGGTTGAGTCTCCCTTGCTACAAAACGTTGACATACACTTTGTCTTGTTTTGCATATGTATCCATTGTTTCAGCATGGCTGTCACGGCGGTTTTGCTAAAATATACTTACAATGAAGTTTTTAATGAATGTTCATTAAAAGCTTATTTGCAGAGTCGCTTTGGATAAAACGTCTGCGATTGAATTAGTGTAATTGTAATTTTAATCCACAACCTAGAGATGAAATATATTCAAGGACTTTGAGTTTGTCCTCTTTCAAATTTCTGCAAATATATGCAAATAAAAAACGAACAGCTTTTCACCCTGTACATTCTCTTGTGGCTGTCAGATAACAATAAAATACTGATATTTATTGTGATGTTGTATATCCTGTATGACAAAACTTCTGATTAAAAACATGATCAATTCATGATAATGACAAAACTTTGACTTTGACTCAATGATTTGGGGCTTGGTTAGATGGGCCGTACATGCAAATGTTCACAAGCAAGTCAGACTGACAAAACTTGGTTTCTGCACATGCTCACTAGAGTTCATTCAATTTCTGAGAGGAAGCGTGATCATTTCATTTTGTAGATTTTTTTACATTTTTATTTTAGATGTCCAGCATTTTTCTTTTGCTGTCTCGAGTTTTTGTATGCCTTCAACTTTTACTTTACGACTATGTAGGTCTTGTAAAATTATCTTTTTTGTTTCATTCTATGAACTAGGGACAACATTTCTCCCAAATTCTAAATGAAAATAATAATTTCGGTAACACTTTATTTTACGGTGCCCTTGTTACACGTTACATGTATTTACTATAGTATTTACTATAAATTATGCATAATTACATGTAACTAACCCTGAACCAAACCCTAATCCTAACCCTAACCCTATAGTAAGTACATGTAGTTACTTTTTATTACTCAGTACTTCAATGTATAATAACACTGTAACACGGGCACTGTAAAATAAAGTGTAACCATGTTTTCTCTGTATGACCTCGAGAATCATTGTTTAGGGTGTGAAGAGAGACCTCTGGAGGTCAGAAAGAACCTGCCTCCAAAACGTAAGAGCACGCTTGATTTTGAGCTCCGAGTTTCCGAGTTGGTGGTGGCAGATTTGATGAATTCGACATGTATTTTTTGTACGCTTAATAGGACTAGGTGTTATAATCCCACTATTTCAGCACTGTTGAATTGCCCAATAGGACATTTCCCACGCCTTATGCATGACAGGGGAGAAGCAGTCAAGAATATGAATATAGGAAAGGAGGTCTGAGGTTTCACTGGTTCGTCGGGTAGGCATCCTCTGTGTTTGGGGGATAAATGATTATATGCGATAATGCGACACATCGTCAGTTGTGCACCTCAGCCTCATTGGGTGTTTCGGCCCTTTATCACAAGACACCCTCAGCCAAGGGAGGCCTGGGTGTGTGTCGCATTGTTACAAGGTCATCTGGCAGCCGATGCTGTGTCCATCCGCCTCAACCACAGCCATTGGCTTCTTCTTTCTGCACCACTGGCCAGTTCTTGATTATCCTCCACTGGACCTGTCCTCTGAGAGTGACCTATTTGTCAGCTATGGTGACCTCTGCATTTAACCCGTCCAGTGAGTAGTGAACTCACGCACTGCAAGTCGTGAACACATATACACCAGAAGCAGTAGGCTAAATGTGTTAAAAGTGTGACTGTATAATGAATGAACGTTTATTCATATATGCCTGATTTAGTGTATCGCATATGCAGAATGTAAGGAAATTTAAATATAAACAGTGAAAGAGAAACTGATTTAATCGCTGTCAATGAAGGAGAAAACAATAAGCCAAACAGGCTGGTTAACTTTAATGATTGCACGTGTGCCAAGTTATAAATCCCCTCATATATTTGCTTATGTAATCAAACAACGGCAAACAGATTGGTCAGGTTAAACAACTAGAAATTAACTATGGGTAAAACTCAAATATAGCTTAACGTTACTAGTACCACACCTCTCTTGAGGCGACAGGTAAAGTTTCAAGATTCTGTGTAAAAATAAAGATGTAAAGCAGCGAACAAGTCAACATTTCATTTCCGGTGTGCATTTTATTTTTATTTTTTTAAGAACGCATATTACGTGTATATCATGTTGTTTGTTAATAAACACATTGTTATAAAAAATCAGGAATGCTGTAACGTTAATCTGATTGGCTGGCTTTATGCAACTTCTTTGGGTTTTAGGAAGGGAAGCCTACTGTCATGATTCTTGGGTGAGGTGAGACACAGTGACAAGGAGAGTGGACCCAAATGCAGACAGCGGTTAAGGGGTTAACATGACATTTAATAACAAAGACAAAATACAAAACAAAGACCCACGTGGGGGTAAACATAACAAAACAGAGGAACAAGAACAAGACTAACTAAACTGACAAGACTAAACTAATAACACATCACATAGGGACACAATAAACTAGACTAACTAACTAACATGACCAGAACTCACCCACACGACACAGTGCAACATAACAGTACAATGATCCGACACCAGACAGAGAACACAGGGGCATTAAATAGAGGGACAAATCAAAGGGGAACAGGTGTGGGGCATGAACTAATAAACAACCAATAACGAGAGATACAAAAGGGCGGGAACACAGACAAGGACCGGAGAGAGTATCGAAGGCCGACAGGGTCAAAATGACTCTCTCCACACATAACAAGGGATCCTGCCGTGATTCTACCACAAGATCAAGAAAGACATGACACGACGAGGCAGAATCACGACACCTACTTCTGAAAAGTATTGGATTTACCAATGTTTGCCAGGTTAATAACAATATTAAAACGTAAAATAGATTGTAAATGATAGCAGTTCTTTATTGGAGACAAAATGAAGAGTTTATTTGCAAAAGCACATTTATTGTGCAATGCATGCAAATGAACTCTTCAAATGTAGGCTTATTGATTATTTATCTGTACTTACTTGCATTTTAGAAGTATAAAAATGCACAGTTGCACACATGATTGGATTTTAGACAAATTATAATCAAAATCACTGAAAACTGTCATGATTCTGCCTCATCATGTCATGTCTTTCTTGATCTAGTGGCAGGATCATGACAGAGCCTCGTGTTTTGTGTGGAGAGAGACATGTTATTGTTGGTTCTGACATAACATGCGCTCTCTCTGGTCTCGTCTATGTCCCCGCCCCCTCCTTTCCTCATTATTGACTGTTAATGATTTCATGCCCCGCACCTGTTTCCCTCTTGATTTGCCGGTGAGTCAGCTGGCAGCCGGTGATCCAGCCGGTACCCAGTCCCGTCCAGCCGGTACCCAGTCCCGTCAAGCCGGCATTCCAGCCGGTACCCAGTCCCGTCCAGCCGGTACCCTGTCCTGTCCAGCCGGTACCCAGTCCCATCCAGCCGGCACCCCAGCTGGCATCCCAACCGGTGACTCTGCCGACGTTCCAGCTGGCGATTCGGCCGCCGTCCCAGCCGGTACCCTGTCCAGTACAGGCATCTCCCCAGGCACCTTTTCCCTTTCGACACTCTCCCCAGTCTTCCTCAGCCATGTCCAGCCCTTCCTGTCCTGCTTGTCCCACACCTCCCCGCTCGCACCCATGTCCCACCCATGCCTAGTGTCCCCAAGTTTTGGTCTCCCATTCCCCCCTCCCTTTAATGTTATATCTGTTGACCCACCCCAACCCCATTATTGTCTCCTCCGTTCCCCCTTGTTTGTTCTGTTCTGTGTTTGTGGTGTCTGTTCTCGTACCTGTCTGTCTTGGCCTACTGAAGTTTCTCCCTTGGGCCACCAGGAGGTGTCCCTTGGGGCGGGGGTACTGTCATGATTCTGTCCTTCTTGTCATGAGCTTCCTAGTCTGTGGACAGAGTTGTGACAGTACCATGTCTTTTGTGCTTGTTTAGTTATGTGTGGAAGACATGTGGCCATTGTGGTTACTTTGTACTGCATGTTTCTCCTGTCTCGTTCTTTGGCCCCGCCCCCTCGTTTCCCGGTAATTTCCCCATCAGTGTTTCATTTCCGTCACCTGCCCGTCACCCTCCCTTTGTAATCATCCCTCGTTAGTGTTCCCCTTTATTAAGCCCTAGTTCCCTCTGTCCTGTGCCTGTTTGTTTTGTAAAGTTTGTAGACCTTGTTACTTCGTGTCTGTATGCTATATTCCACGTCCGCATTCCCCAGTCCCGTCCTGCCTGCTGTGTTGTTTGGTTTGTTCATTTTAAGTTATTTTGTGCTCCTTCGGTTTTGCCCCCTTGTGGGAAGTGTTTTGTTTTGAGCCTTGTTTCAATGAGTTATTTCCCCCTATTGTGGGTTTTTGTTTGTGTTTAAAGTAATAAACGTTTTCTGTTAACCCTTTGTTGTCTGCGCCTGGGTTCTGGTTGTGATCCCTGACAGAAAATGTTTTAATCATAGTGGATGGTTAATTTGCAAGGATATTGAATTCTCCATTTAGCCTCACAAAAAGTAAACATCCATTTTGAACTAAACGCCACTTTTCACTGTGACTTCACTTTTTTATGTGACATTTAAATGTATGACATTATTGGCACAGTGAACTGCAGCCTAAACTCTCACATGATCTCTTTATCTGACTCAAGGCCATTTTTTAATCCGGGGTTATCTTGTTTGTGTGAAAATGTTACACACTGTTTAAACTTAACTCTTTGGACTCCTGGACTGGGATCAGATTTCATTTGTAATTTTTGATTAACATAGACATCTTCAATTTGTATAATAATGCATTTGCCTGGATATTAAGTGAGGCAGACACTAGGCTATTTATCGTGTAGTGTCTTATAAACGTACCTTTTAATTCTAGCATCGCACTGTTTTACACTTTATATTGGAAAAGGGATAATCACTGCTGCTGTAGATGCTAAATCCCTTTGAAAATGTGTTAAAGTGAGAAATGTTGCCTTAAGTTAAAAAGCTAAAAAGTGTTAACCCAGGCTTAAAAAAGATGCAAAAAAGATTTACAGTGTGTATAGGATCCCAGTAAAATACATGGTTAATATGTGAGTTTAACCAATTTTACAGTTAAGATGTTATTAGCTAGTTTGTCCAGAGTATGTGGCTATGTTTGTGTGTGTGTTACAGTATCTGAGGTTCTGTGCAGCCCCTGGGGTTGTAAGCGGATTATCTGGCTGCTCCATTGCACGCTACTCCTGGAGGGAGGAGATTTGGAGCTAAAATAAACCATAAGTCCTATCAGCAGCATGTTTACAGGTCAGGTTTAACAGAAACACACATTGCTGCAGCTCCCAGGTACAACTGCATTTGAATTAGGACTCTCTCTCTCGCTCGCTCTTGCTCTTGCTCTCTCTCTCTCTCTCTCTCTCTCTCTCTCTCTCTCTCTCTCCTCTCTCTCTCTCTCTCTCTCTCTCTCTCTCTCTCTCTCTCTCTCTCTCTCTCTCTCTCTCTCTCTCTCTCTCTCTCTCTCTCTCTCTCTCGCTCTCCCTGCTCTGCTCCTCTCCCTGTCACAGATCACACAGGATGGAACAAGAACCATTGTCTTAAGCTTTTCTGGGATGTAGCTCTTTCTTTCATAGCTCTCGTCTGAGGTCTTGTCCAGGATAACCTGATTTCGTTTTTACGACTGTCTGGACGAGCTCTGGAGTGAGTCGGATTCTTTGTTTCCATGCCGACCCTTAGGATGGTGTGTCTGTTGTCTTTGGTGGACTGAGGTATCCCACAGTGCCGAGCACTGCTAGAATGCCTGTGCATCAAATATCGGTCGTGCCTATCGCCAAGGAGACTGCCAGCAACATTCGGAGCTCCAGCAGGACTAGAGACAAGAGTAAAGAGAATGAGGTAAGTACACACACACTCATGAAAATCTACGTACATGGATATCTGCATTACTTACAGACATGTTAGACACCTTTCCACATGACCCTTCGTGTGTGTGTGTGTGTGTGTGTGTGTGTGTGTGTGAGAGAGAGAGAGAGAGTTTCTAATTATGTTTTAGCTACAAATAAAATACTTTTTTTCTTACACTGACATTTATATTACCATAAGGAGCTATTCAAGTTTTTCCCTGTGTTTCAGACTGCGGTCAGACTGTCATTTGTTGTGATATTTACCCATTTACCTACCATAAATGTTGATTATATGAAAAACAAATAAAGCAAATCCTCAGCTAAGATCTCCTTTTGTTTTTAAAGCTAGAACATGAGAATAAAAGGAAACATTACCAGAAAGAGAGGATGGTATTGAATTGGAAAAGGTTTGTTGCTATAAATAGGTAGTGGATTGTTAGAAATGTTTAAACCTCTTTGGGCTTATTTACATTTCTGTCAAGTACTGAAAACATGAACAATGATCTACTGAACATGACATTCACAGATTTTTGTTTACAGTATGTTTTATGTTACAAATTATGTCTGTAAAATCTGTTTATTACTTGTGAATGGGCAGTTATTTATTTAAAGTCAACACATAATGGAAAACACAACATTTATTTGGGAAAGAAATTCTAGCATCATTTATTTCAGACAGGCTTGATTGCTTTACAAGAGTGGGTGGTTTTTGAGTGTTTTTTGGCCAGAATGAGCTGCAAATGGACAAAAGTCTGTTTAAACCGTTGGTGTCCTAAACAGATGGGTTGCTAACATGAAAATATATACTGATCAGACTGTGTTGAAAATTTTGCCTGTATCATAGAGAATCTTTGGTACATACCGTGGTCAAAAGTTTGGTCACCATTGCAGAGATGTGACTTTTTACATAAAGGTTTTGTCCCATTGATCTGTTGGATTATATGGGGTTTGAAAGGACTGTGAGCTTAAGCATGTGCATTTTAAATAATATAAAATATAGAGAAATATAAGATTAAAATGTTTTTAATAATAAAGTTTAAAATATTTTATAGATTCATATCATTGTCACCAATCACTGAGCATTCATTTCTTTTCAGTTTTTTTCTTAATACTGAGCTTCTTAGTGCTTCCATGTGTTTGTGTTGTCTGGAGGTCATAGGTCAAGAGTGTGATATGCACTTCACGTGTTCTGTTTCCGGGAATTAACAGCAGTCTCTCTCTAATCCACTGTGCTCTCTGCTGGAGCTGTCATTAGTGATCATTTACAAACACACATACCCAAACACACAAACACATATATGCCAAAATCACAATTGCTTGGCACCATGTTGGGTACTAACTGGGCTCCCCTGGCTGGCTGTCTTTCCTGACCTTTACTCTTTAAAACAGGAGCCACATGGTTTGAGATGCAGATTTATTTACCATCTTCATCTACCCACATCTCTTGACAGTTTTAACAACCGGTTTCTTACCCCTCACCCTGAGATGCTTTATTTAAACAGTGCTTAAGAGTTCTTATATTTTCTGGGCTCTTATTGCCTGCTTTTTTAATAAACTTTTATATCTTATTGTATAGAAATACACAACATTATAACAAGTTAACCTCCAAAGGGGAAGGAGGAGAGATGCCAAAGAAGTAGCATACTGTTTTTATATCCAGGTAATGATTGGATTATGGCCATGCTCCTCCAAAATTTTTGTTTACTAACTTCATACATATAGCACGGAATGAAAACTAAACTGATTATATAAAAAGGCAATTAAAAGTGTGATCTTTACAATTTTTTATTATTCCTTCACTATATATAGTATGAGTAAATGTGAGTGTTTATAGGTGTAAGATGTAAATGCTGGTGGTCACTCAGTCGTTTCTGGCACAATGTTTATTTTTGTGAAATATTTCTGTTGAAAACACCTGTTCTTGAAAGCATGACAATTCATTTTCATTCTATTAAGGCACAGTATGTATACATATACAGTATAAATCGTGTTCACAAATAGTTCTGAATACTGTTGCTTGGCAATAAAGTGATTAAGTTATTATCATAATTCATAGTACATAACGAAGAGACCCCTTTGAGACATCTGTAGTGTATATTTGTAGTGTAAATACATAATACATTCTAATGAACATTTATTAAATTGGTTTACATTTTAAGAGAGAAAACATTTTTGTGATTTTCCTGTATTTCCTGCATCGCCCCGTCATGTTGGTTTAACGACAAAAATATACAGTCAATTTTAAAAAGGACTTTTTGTCAGTTCTATTATTGTCATTTGTTGTCATAATTCATTTTATATGATTTTTTTCTCAATATTTATTTTGCAAATTTAAATATTTAATAAGGTTGACATATAATAATTTATGTTAATAATAATAATAATTTATTGTATAGTATTTCATCTGAAATCTATTTTATTGCTGCTAACAGTTAAGGCAAAAACAGTTTTAAACATAAATAATGTAAAATACATAAATAATTTAATGAAGTATTTAATAATGAAAATAATTTGAGAAAGAAAGAAAGATTGATGAAGGTATGTCACTATACATTAGTTTACGGAGCCTGCAGTTATCCCATAATGCAACTGTGTCTAAAATTGGGTTCTTGAAACCAGCCAAAGCTTTAATCTTGGTCTGCGATTGGCTGGCTACAGAAGTGTTTAAAAATCTAACACAGTATATCTATACGATTACATTTTATATGTCAGACCCATGCAATTGTGCTTGGTTATGCAGATATTCAGATGACAAGACCAGAAAACACTTCCTGAGACAATAGAAAAATAAATAAGATAAAATGGAATCTAAATCAATCCCAGCGCATTTTAATGAGCACCAGCAACTCACAGATTATACCTCAACTAGAGCTAATCCAGCCCTGCCGAGCACACAAACACGCATGTGTGGTTTCTTGCATACGTTGGCCTTTAAAGGAAACCGATACACTCTGCACTTTCAGCAGTAGCTCATAGAACATGCAGAGCATAATAAATGGGTAAGTGAATATCAGTTTGGATGTTTCTGTTATTATGATTTCACATAGCTGTTTTATGATTGTGCATGTTATAGACGTTTCCTTGTAGATGTTTCCTTGTGTCAATTGTAATTAATAACAGGCAATGCACGTGCATGGTAGAAAAGGCCTGTAAACTTCAATCTTAGGACATAAACTTGATCTTTGACACTAGCTAGCACAAGGGTCCAAATAGTCCCAACCTCAGATGGCACACCCACAGTCTATTCACAATTTACCTGTATAAAATGTAAAGCAAAATCTGAGGGTTCAGAAGATACAACACAAAGACAAATAATAAAAGAAATATAATATAACCATTTTTTGAATGGATTGCAAAGATAGCGAGAAGCATCAACGAGATGGTCATTTTTCATTTTCAGAGCATAGAAATTCTAGACAAGCACTTTTTTTCCCACCGAGGAATAAAATCCTTGTAGTATCATCATTCAAAGCACAGAGCCATCTGAGAGTAAAAGAGACAAATGTTATTGCTTAGAGGTCACTCTTTCATCCCTCAGGAGATTAAATACTCAGTTATATTTCATTCGGTCTGTAAAATAAATGGAATAGATCACAGAATTTGTTTTGGAAGAACTAATGAGAAAAGTTTGAGTATTATAATCTTTTGGTATCTTGGCAAATCTAAACAAAGACTGAGTATTCTGAAACTCTTAAAGAAATGTACATGTACTTGAGGAGACTTCAGTCTCAATATGCTCTCGGTTTATTCTCATAACGGACTATGAGAAAGAACAAAGATATTGTTTTTCATACGTATTGTAAACGAAGACATGAGTTATGCAAAAAAAATCACATTGGGCCGAGTGGAAATTATTGTTGTTCTAATTTAGATAGGCGCACAGCATGATCCTTGATGGAACTGAGTGGTACTGAACGTCAAAAATTGAATGGTACTGTCAAACATTTGCTCTTAAAAAGTGGATACATTTTATCACAAAGGTTGTACCTTTACACTTACAGACACACTGCGAGTGTATGAAATATTGATAAGCTGATCAGATGTTGCTGCCTGTCGGCGTTCACATGAATTATTCAGAGCGATACAGTGTTGCTTCAGGGGAGAGAGAATAGAACTCAATACTAGCTTTACTAACCACCTAATATTAAGAATTGTTATAATACAGCAACTTAGTATTTGAGAGAATTTCGTGTTGAATTTACTATCGTGATGGTCTTGGTGCTTTTCGAGTCAATCTAATATTAAATGAAAATAAATCTGATGTGTCTATGCTTGAAGGACAATATAAATGCATATCTATAAGGCTTCAAAAATGAACCACCAGAGGATCATTTTGTATGTTTGTTATTGTATGGCGTCTGGAAGGTTAATAATGGGCCAGGTGTGGACCAGAGGGAAAGGTGGATCGATCAAAAGCCCAGAAGAAATCACTTCTGCCTGAGGCACAAGGAGCCAATAAATGCTAATACACCTCAGTTACTGTTACTAGCAAAACAAAACATTCTGCATTTTGTAGAATACAAGTCAAAAGGTCAACAATCCACTTTGTGCTACATGTGTTTTTATAGTGATTTTGAAATTTTGTCATCCTACTTTTAAAAAAAGCCTGAAGTATTTTAGTATATAGTGTATTTTAACTGTTAGTATATTTAGTATGTTTTAATGAATTGTGTTATTCACTGATTCTTCTTGAGTCCTGCAGTATGTAAGATTAAGAAGGATCTTTTGATAGAAATGCAATATAACATACAGCACATAACTATGTCTTCAGATGTGTAAAGACCTTACATAAAGAAGAGTTATGATTTTATTATCTTAGAATGAGCTATTTCTATCTACATACACCGCGTGTCCCCTAGACACGTAGAGTAGCAATGACAAACTGCTCTACAGAGTGCGTTTCGTAAATATGTTATCTTCTTCGGCCACGAAGCGAAAACATGACCACATCTTTGAACTTTTCACATGTATTAACCAAAGTAGGCATGTTAAAATTATGTTAAATTAAAATGATTATGAGAAAAGTCAGGGGTTTTTTGTTTACTAAAATTAAAACTTTTCTGTTTATTGAAATCAAATTAAATATTGGCCTAAAATTATTGGGAAAACCTGAAATAAGTGAAAATGTGTAATGTTTACTCAGAAACAAACTGAAATAGGTTTAAAGCACTAAACTTAAAATAATAAACAAAAACTAAAATAAGAATAAAATAAATGAATGAATCTTATAAAGCAACATAAAAAAATAAACAAATTAATAATAAATTGACAAAAGCATATAACAAAATTGTAAAAAAATTAAATGACAGAGAAAGTTCTGGCATGAAACTCTAGATGGCGCAGTCCTATAGTCTAACCCAATCTTACACAATAACTTTACCACACAGCCAGCTGATTGGTTCCTTCTGTATCAGCAGCCAATGAGCTTGCTGCTCAACATTTAAATCTTGGCTAGTGATTGTCGCAGTGCAGCGTGCTTCAGTAACCCTCCTCCTTCCCCAGCTCCACATGTATAGATCTGCTACAAGGGGATCATGTACGCTATACAGGGGTTATTCATATATGTTATATATGCAGCAGCATTCCTTACATGCACACAGCAGCATGGTGTGGACGTATTGGCAGTAGCAAGTCTCTGTACTTGCTCCACCGCAGCAACGTAGCTGATCTATTCCGCCAAGACCAAATACATTTATATGCCATGTAGACTACACTACCATACTAAACCCTCCGAGCGTTGTCATGACAGAACTAAAATTAACATAAAAACTAAAAATTTTTAAATAGAAGCTAACTTAAAATAGCAATGAAACTAAAAACAAAACTAATGACTCTACACATTAGTCACTCAACTGTGTGTACACGTATTTTTTGACATCATAGAATTTAACCGTTTTTAAAACAGTCTATAAATTCATTGTTGTTAACATGGGTTGTTAACATGAACAAACAGATATGCATGCGTGCACAACCAGACAGGTCTTAAGATGTGGTTATTTTAAGTAATAGGATTGGTTTGTCTTACTGCAGGTGCGTTACCGATCTGTTCAAACATGACTTTTGCAAACTTTAAAAAACATCTCTGTTTGTGAGTTGTGTGATATGTTCAGAAAATCGGAAAATATGTTTTCTGAACACCTTCATCACCTTTGGTTAGTCAAGCACTCAGTCTCGCCCCAATGCTGTCAGTTATGCCAATGTTGCTGTGTTGGCCTGGTTGAGATGATCAACCAAACAATGTTCTTTTCACCATAGTACCACAGTGTTTACACTTTCGGGGGAAGTCCGCCTACACATACAAACTGTTGTATAACCGTAAAGGTTGTATGGCCTCCATGTGGGTGAGAGAGAGAGAGAGAGAGAGAGAGAGAGAGAGAGAGAGAGAGCATATGCTTAATCCTCTTTGTGTTCTCCAGGGTGAGAAGGCACATAGGCGATCAGGAAGTCGATCCAGCAGTATTTCTAAGGTAACGCACACAAACATCATTCACAGCACAGTAAATGCAGTCAAGTTCCTCACAAAGATTATCTTGCTAATTTGTGATTGACTGTTTCAGGGGAGTAGTTCCAAGGAGTCCCATGGTGCCGTGCTAAAAAGCGTTTCTCAAACATCAGTCACACCCTCCTCTCAGGACATATGCAGGTGAGGTCAGACAGCCATACATCATTGTCCTGGGTTACATAGGCGACCATGTTAGTAACACCGCTTTGCTCATCTGCATCTATGTGTTCTATGTTTTGGAATGTAGTCTTGTGTCTTTAAATGTATTTAATGGCATCCAAACATCTGGGAGTCTTGTAAATGTATACAGTACATGTGTAACTATAAAGTCAATATATCTTTACAACTGGGGCTCTGTATTAAAAATGAATAGTAAATAATAATACATTAAAAAAAATTGTACAGTAGTCCCAGTTAAAAAGATATTTGTTTTTTATTATGTTTTTCGGTCAAAATCATTTCATGCTTTGTGTCTCATTCATTTCTTCCATTTGTGTATGCATGTCTGTGTGTTTGTTTTGTGTGTGTTGTTCAACTAGCGGTTACACTAAACTTGATGGCCCAGATCAGACCACACCCATCATGCCCATAAGCCACGCCCCTGACTCTGCCCCCAACGTGAAGCGACAAGTCAAACGTCGTGTTCGGCGGCGACTGGAGAGCAGCGGAACCAGAGCCGGGTGTGTCACAGAGTATGTGAACCAACCAAGACCTTCACGGTCACATAAACAAGTGTGCACACACTCTCACTCATCCTCTGAAGACGAGCAACGCTGGAAAGAGGCTCGCTCCTGGAGCCGTCAGAAAGCGAGACGGAGGTGCAGCGGCAGCCGTCACGCACATACACGGTCCCGTGAAGCACGGGACAGCGTTGAGCTTGTGTCTGTCAACTCAGACGAGGGACAGAAAGAGAACAAGCCACCGCATTGCAAGGGTCCCAGCACCAAGGGTCACAAAAAAGTTCAGTCAAAAAGGGAGGAGCACGGGAGCCAGGCAGCCAATCACAGCAGAGAGGGTGGGCGTGGCAGTAGTAGGTGTGGAAGTGAGGAGGAGCCTATTACAAAGTCATATGAGGAGCGAGGTTCAGGACACCCAGTTATGGCTGTCCCATCTGCCTACAAATGCACATTTTCCACCAATCAAAATGGCACAGCTCATCAAGCATGCACTGATGATGAACTAGAGGTGTGCAGGTGAGAGAGAAGGAGATATGAATGAGAGGTCGAATGCGCAGAGGGATTGTCTGATTTTGTTTGGGTGTGTTTTTGCAGAATCTGTCACTGTGAAGGTGATGAAGAATGTCCCCTCATCACTCCCTGCCGCTGTACAGGAAGTTTGCGTTTTGTGCATCAGACTTGTCTGCACCAATGGATCAAGAGCTCTGATACACGCTGCTGTGAGCTGTGCAAATATGACTTCATCATGGAAACACACCTCAAACCACTGCGCAAGGTAAAACGCACATTTCTAACAGGCAGTGTTGGGGCTGGTTGACACACTTTTTAGTGCCTTAAAATTTTGAGTTTAAAAATATTATTTATAAGATGAATTTGATGCAAAATTGTTATGTTTACTAACTTAATTGATTACGAAGTGAATCAACTCAAAATGTTAAGGCAGCCAGGTAACTTATTTTTTTTAAGTTGAAATAACAAATCAATTTTGTAGTGTAGGTTTATTGTTTTAAAAATAATATTTATTTCATTGCCATGCGATTGATAGGCCACCTGTCAAGGGTGTATCCTGCCAGCATCCCGACTTGCTGGGATGGGCTCCAGCTCTCCCGCGACCCTGCAGAGGTCAAGTGGGTTTAGAGAAAAAAATATGAATCATTTCATTATAGGCACATACTTTATAGTCTTGACTACAGAAAAAGAACTACAGGTTTTATTGGTTCAGGTCTTTTGTTTAAGCTTTTTTTCCTCAAGATGGCTTTAAAGGAGCTACAAGAGATAAGCATAACTGATGTGCATCACATATGCAGATTGATATCTAAAAGTGATTTATTTTTCTTCTCCTCAATGAAATTCTAAGAATTTAAAATCGAATAACACTGCAAAATTAAAAACTACTTAGTTGATTATATTACAAATACATAGTGCTTTTCATATATCTGATAAAACACGTGTATGTAGTTTGGTCATGTGATTAATAAATAAATCAATCCTTTGTTTTGGCCAAAAAAAAAATTCAATTAATAAATTGTACAGTTACTTATAAACACATTATTAAGGCCTGATTTCACAGACACGCCTTAGCTTAAGCTAGGACTATGCCTTATTTGAATTAAGATATTTATGTCGCTTTTATAAAAATGCCTCAGAAGAATAGATTACTGGTGTGCATCATTTTTTAGACAAAACAATGGCACTGATATATTTAAAGTTGTGATGAACTGGGCTTGTTTATTATTTTATACTGTTGTATGAGGTCTACTTATGACGTTCGCGTGGTTTTTACATTTAAAAACATCAAAAATCAATAGGTAATAGGCTATTTTCTACCCGGGTTTTGAGGCCAGCTCTACAAACGCTCGGTTTGAATGGGCGTTCCGCCATGAAGTCTTGGAAGTAAACGCCCACTGCTATGATTGGATAGCAGTTTGCGTAGTAAACTTAGTTGGAGCCTTCTGTGAATTTGGTTAGACACGTAACGTTAGGTTACACATTAGCACCGTTCGCACGAGATTAGCATTATCTGGGGACCGTGTAGCATTATCTGGGGACCGTGTGATTTATAAATTACCTCCCCACATCAGTATTTCATTGTGACGCATTCGCACGGGATGATTTTACTCAAATTTACGGACTTATTTCCCGGATGTGATGGCAAGGCTTTGCGTATAGTTTGTATAGCCTATAGTTGTATTGCGTTTAATGATATACCGTACCTGTCAGCATTTGAGACCCATGATCGCGAACCGGACAGAAGATCACCGTGATCGCGGGTCTCAAATGTTACGAGAGTTTCCATGATAAATAAACAAACGGGAGACTCCCGGTAACTTATGGATATGACCCAGCACCCGAAATAATACCAAAACACTTCCATTATTCGCAAACGGTGGATAAATCCAGTATCGACCTGTGCCTTGTTCACGAAGGAATCCTCGGAGAAATGAAACGAACAAACGCTCCATGTTTTTCCCACGTGCGCTGGAACGTCTTTAAAAATCAACTTTAACCACGCATTCGTAATATTGGAATCCGAAGAAAGGTTATGCAGCGACTGTATTCTTCCACAACCTGGGATGGCACAATATTGAGCGATCTTTAACGGCATGTTTGTTTATTGCTTGCTCGCTCTATCTGGTTCCGCGCCACTTGTGTTACTTCAGAATTGTCATGCGCGAACCAGTGGGCAGGGCTAGAGAAGTAGTCGTTGATATTCTTTCTGTGGAGGTGGTGTTCAACCTATCAATGACGTCATAGATCAACCTATCAATGACATCATAGATCGGGCAGTTGTGGCCTAATGGTTAGAGAGTCGGACTCATGACCAGAAGGTTGCCGGTTCGATTCCCAGGGCCGGCGGGTAACAACTGAGGTGCCCTTGAGCAAGGCACCTTACCCCTACTTGCTCCCCGGGCGCTGTAGTGATAGCTGCCCACTGCTCCGGGGGTACGTGTGTTCACTACTCTCTGGATGGGTTAAATGCAGAGGTCACATTTCGTTGCCTTGTACTTGTACATGTGCAATGACAATAAATTGAATCTAAATCTAAATAGATAGGTGCATTCCAGAACCTGGCGTTTGCTGGACCTGGTGTCAATAACAGTTGTAATCTCAGTAACAAGGGCGTTTTCAGTTCTGACACTTACAGGATGTTTGCGTGAATACGATTCCCTCTTATATAACAAAAGCTCGGGTTAAAATTGTGAAATTATTTCATGGCATCTTTAAGATATTTCTGGGCAAGTTATATTCAGTTAAGACAGGTCAAACATTTATTTTAGTCTGGGACTAGCCTTAAGCCTTGTCTTAACCCGGGCCTAAATGTTATAATTAATGAAATTGTTAATTTAAGAGCTATATAATGCTGCATTATGTTGATATTGGATTTTGAACTTCCCCGTGTTACAACTAGTCCCGGTCTCACCTCCTAGAGAAACGTTTACGCTGGGTGAATCAGCATTATTAAAAATGTCTCTTTTCGGCCCTTTCCCAAGCTTTGTCATCACACCGCACTGTCCTGTTTCCATAGTGACGTGTGCCTTAGTGTCTTGTGCAGTGATAGTTCGCCCCAAAATGACAATTCTTTCATCATTTACTGTAGTTATCATGCCCACACCAGGGGTGCCTCACACACGTCCTGAAAAGTGAAGCTGCGGGCTCTTTGATCGTCCGCTGGTGGCTGGCTGCAATACAGGTCATAAACCCCGCCCTCTCCATGTAAACAAATGGGACAGGAGCCAAACTATAAAATCCAATTACACTTCAAAAAAAATTCTCACAATGTTTTCTGTTATTTTTATCTCAGTTTTTATCACGTTGATGTATGTCCAAGTGTTCGTTTTTTTAATAAGTTTGGTTTTAGTAAGTTATAAGATATTATAAAAAAAGTGGTGTGGTGACATACTTTGTTTACGATCGAGTCAACAGGGAATATGGGCAGGACCTTGATACCGGGCTCCACTTCGTGCTCACTACTGCGCAGGCTCTGGCACCACTGACGATTCTTTCTGTGCATGCCCAGGCTCCAATCTGATGGTTTAGCTCAACGTGTGACGCTCAATTCATTATAATGGAATTTTTACAGTCTTATGGCCCACACAGACTAGTCCTGCCATACTGTGGCTGTTAAAAGAATTACATTTATATTGTATTGATCAGAAGTGATCAGTCTAATTTAGTCCATCCCCATGTTCTCCCTCTGTCTCTCTCTGCGTTAGTGGGAGAAGCTGCAGATGTCTACAAGTGAACGGCGAAAGATCTTCTGCTCTGTAACCTTTCACCTGGCAGCCGTGTTGTGTGTCATCTGGTCTCTTTATGTTCTGATTGACCGCACAGCCGAAGAAATCCGACATGGAAAGAACAATGGTAAACACACATCAACAAAACTTATTGGAACTAGAAAAAATGTTCAGAGAGTAAACTCAACAGAGCATTTAAAGGAGTAGTTCTTCTGAAAATGAAAATTCTGTCATCATTTACATGCCCTCTTGTCATTTCATTTGGAAAAATGCTGGTAACAGAACAGCACAGCCACCCATTCACTTCTATTGTAATTAATGCAATAAATGGGGGGGAGGGGGGTCTGTTAACAACATTCTTCAAAATATCTTCATTTGTGGTCTGTATAAGAAAGGAAGTCATACAGGTTTGAAATGACACAAGGGTGAGTAAATGATGACAGAATTTTCATTTTGAAGCTGAACTACTTTAAAAACAAACAAAAATAGCTTTTAAATTGCTATAATGCTTCCCTATAGTTTTTCAGACTAGCTGTTGTGTATTGTAATGATAAGGTGCTGTAATGCCATGTCATGCTCTCATTGCACACACAGCGTTGCTGCGTTTGTCCCCTCTCCCTGCCGTAGGCGTGCTGGAGTGGCCGTTCTGGACGAAGCTTATTGTGGTGGCCGTTGGCTTCGCTGGAGGACTCATCTTCATGTACATTCAGTGCAAAGTCTACCTGCAGCTGTGGAGGAGGCTGAAGGCTTTCAACAGGATCATCTTTGTACAGAACTGCCCCGACACCGCCCGCAATGGAGATAACAGGCCGGCCCTGGTCACCCAAAGCAACGGGAGACAGGAGGTGGTGGATTTTACTGGACAACAGACACAAACAAACATGTCCTGCCCCGCCCCCACGGGAAGTCTGGAGATGGCACCAGTTTGACAGTGGGTGTAGCTGTTTCCTGCCTCTTGTCAAAAATGGGCTTGAGGAAAAAAAGCTGGACGCATCTGAAATGGCTCGTTGGTTGCTGATAGGTGCTTGGCACGTTTTTTTGGTGCACTTTAAGGTTTAAAGAGTGGGGAAAATCTAGCCAAGGACTACTGGTGTTGTAATTTAGATATAAAAAAGCACTGTGCATCTGTTTCAGAATAAGTCCTAATTTTTCCCAAACTGAGCAGCAGTTGCATTGTAATCCTCTATGGCTCACACCCTTAATAGTCACACTCATTTTACTTAGTTTACCTCAAAGAAATAGTGACATTTTAAAAACATTAAATAAAAATCCCCATGTTCTCCCTCTGTCTAACCAAAGAGTTACAGTCATGGTAAATAGCTTGTGTTTGTTTATCATGTTAAACAAGATGTTCTTTTTTTAGCAAAACTGTGTAAAAACAGTTATAAATTGATTGATTGATTGATTTTGACACAAAGATATATTAGTTTTGACCGAATGACAGCACAGATATTTGTTTTTGTGTATAGTTTGTTTAAAGATAAACAATAAACCAACCATAGGGAAATTAAATCCTGGTTAACAATAACTTTTCATTTCTACAGGGAGGACGATAAGTTTCTTATAGATTTGGCTATTGTTAGAAAACAAGTTATGCGTGTTATATTTTATGTTCTTTTACACTTTAAAGGATAACCAAACTGTATTTTCTCTACAGCCTAACTAAAGTAATCCACTTATATTGTTACTGCAGTGGATACAGTTACTTCAGAGACAAATTGACAAGAGATGCTTGAAGAACTACACAAACTAATGCTGGTAAAAGGTCTCCATTCACGTACAGAGCATGGCTCTTCAATGCCGAGGTCATGGGTATGATTCCTAGTGATGCATAAACTGAGAACAAAATTATACTTAGTCTGGTAAATCACTTTAGATGAAGGTGTTTGCCAAATGTATAAATGTTGGGATAAATGGGTAATTAATTAACCAGAATTACTTTTTGCCCACACTAAACCAAACCCAGCAAATTACTTTTTACCGGCTGTATTATTTAATATTTTAACTTTTTTTCAAAACGTTACTTATGCAGCTTTTAAGAAGGGCACCGTGGTTTATTTATGTGATGGTGATTCGTTTAAGTAAGGTAATCCTGTCTGGAGTATAATTCAGAAGAATTCTGTGAATTTTTGTAATGTGTGATATTGGAATATTGTTTTATGCAGTGATTACTGTAATATATTAAAAACAATCAATGGACATGTTAGGATCCAGTGAGTTTATTGATTTAGTGATGAACATCAATGTTAACACTTAAATGCACATCTTAAAAAACATGCAAAACCAGTGCAATAAATCTGAATGTATGAAACTGTTTCATAGTCTGTTTATTTATATTATGATGATATTGTGTTACCTGAGTGACCAAGTAACCGTTTTCTACACAAAGCAATTTTTGCAAGTCCAGATGAGTAAATAACAAGAGATCATGTGTCCTCTGAGTACAGGAGACCAATGTACGTTTATCTCAGATCATGCAAGTCCCAAGCTTGTTTCCCAATTATTGTGTCCATTGCTCTCACACACAGCATCCTTTCGTTTCCTCTACACTGAGCTGTAATGTAGTAGAACTGCAGGATTTCACAGTACTATGAGCTAGTATCAGAATTCTGACATGACTCATTTTCTTCATTCTCTTCCTCCATCTGTGTACTGTGTGAAGCAACAGAAACTGTGCTGTCATAGCCTTTCACTGAAACTTTTCTCATCTTAATGTTGGGGAGTTTCTTTAGGTCACCGCTCCATTCTCTGTTAAACAACATATAAATGTGACTTAAAGTTGACGTTAAATATGTGTTTAAGTTAAACTTCAAATATGTTAACAAAAGACATTGTCTTTAAAGTCTTTTAATTTTATACTTAAACAGCACTAACTTAAAAAAATATTTTATTTTATTACCTGAATGTCTTTAAATGTTTGGAGTTAATGATGTCAGGAATTTCTGAAAGTGAAAAAATTAACCCCACCAATATGTTGGAGCATTAAAAGACATTGTCATTCAAAAAACTTGGGGAAAAAAGGAATTACATTTTTGTTTGAGTTACAAATAAATTTCAAAGTGGGACACCTACCAAACCCATTGCCTTCATACTGTGCGCGCTCTCGTTCCATTGTCTGTCTGATGATCGCCTCTCTGGAGCCGTGCTGACGACCCTGCCGTCCTTTAATACTATTCGCTAACTCTATCTGCTCCAGCTCTCCATCAAACCGGTGCAGGTACCTTAGAAACAAGACATCATATATAAATCCAGATAAATGTTTCAATCATCTTTGAAATAAACATTTCTGAAACTAATACACTAGTGCTTTGTATGTGAAACTTATTACATCATGTTTGCTTGGGAAGTCGTACCTTTCAATGATGTCGCAAGCATCATGTTTGGTGTATTCAGCCTTGTCAGGGTCAAGTTGGCTTTGGAACCACGAAAGTTTTTCACCTGCAGAAAATGAGTGAAGGCAAGTAAGCAAGCAAAACTCACACATGAACTGTATACTGCCCCTTACTGAGTAGCATTTGACACCATTAAAAATTATTCAAATAAGCCCTTCCAATGTACAGTACTATTTCTAAACAACTACTTACCAATCAGGTTTAGACGCTGTGCTTTTTCACCCTTTAACCTACAAAATGATTTGCATCAATAATACGTTTTTAAGTGTAAATAAAGGTAGAACGTAAAAAGGTCAAAGTAAACGTAACAACGCAAAAATCGGCTTTATTTGATATAAACGAAAATAACTCATACTTTTCCTTCCTCTCATGTTTGCTAACAGCTCTTGCCATATAGGCAGCTTTCCTACTGTATGGATGAACCACTTTCTCCGCTTGTACTTTCCCCTTGCCTTTCGCTGTTTTTGGCTGCAAGAAAATGTTAATATTTAATCAAATAAATATGAAAAGATTCAAACAACATTTTAAGATGATACACACACGCAACAGAGTTTATACATTTACCATCTTTGCTTATTAGTTAACGTCTGTCTTTCTCACGTGTAACATACGGGGGAAATGTTGAAGGGACGGACCGTTGAAACGGGTTCGTCTGTATTTTGGGTCCGTGCATTACACACTTTGCCACCGAAGGTTCCGCTAAAAGTATCTGCGCCAAGTTATTACAAGATATCTTCTCTGCAGACTTTTTCGCAAAGATGATGACAATATTGATAAAGTTGATTATAGCAATAAAGAGGGTCTCTTAACTTAAGTTGTTTGAAGCTGTTCGATATTTATCTTACTGTCTGCGTGAAGGAATTATATAATCGTCTTTACATCAATTATTTTAATCTCTTTGACGTTTTAAGAAGATTTTTAATCCCAGACAAGCCAAAAAATATTGTTTTTGTTTCTTACAGATTTGCGAATTGTTGATGTAGATGAATAGAAGCAGAACTAAATAACTTTTTTATTTAAATTATTTTCCTAGTTTTATTTCAATATCACATAATATTTATTTCCTAAAATTCAATTTCGTTAACTTAATTTATTTATTTATTAAGTTACTACATAATCACTGTTGTGTCAAAGCACTAATGTACAACTTTGTACAACAATGATTTAATGTACAACAATGTTTGTGTTATATTGAGCTAAACCTTTACGTAGCCATTTAAAGAAAGGATTTATTGAACACTGTGATACAGAATAGATTCCCTATAGGCTAAATTTGTCTAGATGTTGTTTTGCTTTGTTACATCAAACATTTTATTTTTTAGACGAACAGTTTCCTTCTTGGAAAACCAAAGTACAGATTTGTAATATTGGAATACAAGGGTTTTGTATTTGCTAGTGTGGCAAACCAAAATCTTTTTTGGCTGATTGAAATGATTTCAATGTGCTTTTTAGAATCTTTCCATCCCAAATATTTAACTGAAATGTTGTTACATTGTCTGTTTGGAGGAGGTGTGCTTAATTATGTGCTTAATTTCGACATAACAAGCTAAACGTTTTTAAGGGTGTTTTAATGAGATAAAAACACGGCACTTATTCACCGTGCAAAACGTATAAAAAAGAGGGGAAACCACAGGCAAATGGTGCCGCACGTGTCGTCTGTGAATCCTCGTCCACTCAGCAGAGAGCGCCCGTGGGTTATTGACAGCTTGTTTAGTATCTCGGCAGCTGAGCAGCTCAGCTGGCTGAAATGTCACATGACTCCCGCATCACATTCATGGATCTCCACTAAAGACATGAGGGTTCGCCCAAATGGAAGAATTAACGACGGTCCCGGTGTGTTTGAGTGCGTGAACAATAGACCGCGAGCATGCCAACGCTGCTGCAGAAACTCTTCAGCAAACGAGCCGGTAACGGGAGCTCCCGGGACTGCTCGACGGGAGCGGAGCAGCGGTAAGCCTGTTAGCACGCGCAGATACTGTACACTGTCACGCGCTCTCCACACCTGCACGCGCATTTCTGTGAATTTCCGTGACCCTGATTTGTCGCCTTTTTACAGCGGAGTGCTGTTTCTTTAACAGCAAAGCCCACTCGTGGAAGTGAACAGGTTAAAAATCATCGTTACAGTATTCAGTAGCCCACAGGCCATGTTGTGATCTGTGTAAACGGAGAGTCGCACCAGCAGTTCTGGCCAGCGCGTGCGTTTCCACTCAGCTGAGCGCATATCATCCGTGTGTTATGCAATCCCATTCCCAATGTATTTCGTCCACAACATTTAACATTCACGCCAAAATGTTTTACTGACCAATCATTTATGTGCTTGTGAGTCTTTTCATATTTTAAGTGTGTTTCTGTGTTGCATTTCATGGGCTATTGAGACCTCGGATTTAGGCTATTTCCCAACCCGGAAATAATTTCTGGAACGGTGCTGTTTTAATGTTAATAAATAAGTTTATTGTTTTGATGTTATTAAGTCATTAGAAACAGTGATTTAATGTTACTAATTCCAGACGTTATTTCCGAGTTTGAGATGGGAAATATCCTAAATTGGAGGTGTCTGGAACGCAGCATAATTGCCTGTGTTATACGCTTTTACATTAAATTTACTTTAATTATAAAAAAATATTTTTAATTAATATTAGAAATATAAGTTTTGTCCACTGAACATAAATTGGTACATTTTGTTTCAACATTGTTTCAACGGTGGTTTATCGTTTGAGACTGTGAATTGTAAATGGATATTCTGTGGTAGTTGGTCTTGATGAGACTAAAAGGACACTTTTAATCTCAAAGAGGCTTTTCCCTGGTTAAATAAAGTGCATAATAATAATAACTAATGATGCACGATAAATTATCGGCCATATCGGTATCGGCCGATAAATGGTCATTTTTAATGTTATCGGTATCTGTCAATAATAAAATTTAGGTCGATATATTATAGCCGATAAATTATGAGTCATTTCCTCTGGTTGAACCACTTCAGCTGCACGGTAGGGATGTAACGATTCACTCAGCTCACGATGCGATGCGATTCACGATTCTGATCTCACGATGCGATTTATTCACGATTTACTCACGATTTATTTTTACAAAATGAGTTGAAACAAATTAGAAATGAACAACTTTCCTTGCATTATTTCTTAAATGCTTCACGTTTCTTTGTATAATAATTTTTTTATTTCAAATAACAAAACTAAACTGCAATTTTAAAACAAATTAATAATAGAAAAAGTATCTTTAGTATAAACAAACTAATACTGTCTTTGCTTTTCTTGCTTTTTTTTGCATTTAAGAAATATCAGCATGTCCACGTTTAGGTTTGCAGTGAACATGGCGACCCCTGCTGTTCAAAAAATTTATTGCGATTCAGTTCGCACTTCAACCGATTTGAATCATCACACATTATAATCGATTTTCAACCGGCTCACGGTGAATCGTTACATCCCTACTGCACGGTATTCACAGTTAAAATCCAGTACAGTACTGTCTTTCTGTCATGATCATTTACTTACTGCTATTAGCAAAACATTGTTGATGTAGTATGTATATATTTATGAATGTGTAAATTATAGGAACAAAAACATATTGTTTGAAGCCAACTGCTGTCTGAATGCATTCTGTCTTGAGACCTGTTAGACTCGTGGCTACTGAGAGCACCTTTCTGGGTTGTTCTGGAACAACAACTTTAATTTGTTAATTAATTAAACATTATACCAAGTTTAAAAATTAAAGAATCTTTAATAAGTGTAAAGTAGGCTTGGTACATGATTTTCAGGGGAAAAATAGAATGTTCAGTCTGTTCAATTTTTATATTAATATTTAGGTACTGTATATCGGCCAATATATTGGTTATCGGCTTCCAGTATTCAAGAATGATCGTTTATCGTTTTCAGCCAAAATTTACATATCGGTGCATCATTAATAGTTAATAACAAGACTTGAACAGCAAGTATAGCATATGACTTTGAGTATCTGTTGCAACATGCATGCTTGCAAAGTGGACATGAGGATTTATTTGCTGAGGTGTGCAACTTTGGCCTATGAGAGTGTCCTATGACTGTGTTGGGATCACATGCTTTGTGAGAATGTGTGTATGACAGTCATGTGACACTTGAGCTGAATTCAGTCGGTCATCAGCTAGATAAGAGAAGATCCCCCTCACCCTCTGCTATCCAAAAATCTCTCTCTCTCTCTCTCTCTCTCTCTCTCTCTCTCTCTCTCTCTCTCTCTCTCTCTCTCTCTTTCTGTCTTTCACTCTTCTACTACAATTCACTCCACTCACAATACTTCCCCATCCTCTCTCATTTCATCTCAACTCAGACCACCTCACTATCGACTCACACGTACCACTCCAACGTCACCCTTCACTCACCTCAGCCCTCACTCACTCTCTCTCTCTCTCTCTCTCTCTCTCTCTCTCTCTCTCTCTCTCACTCACACTCTCTTTGAGTAATTCTGTGATGTCTACTGTGATGTGTCAATTGTCATATGATTTGGAAATTTTTCTGGGCAGAGTGAGAACACATTTTTAGGCTCATTTCGTCCATACATGTAGACACGCATACACTTTAGTGCACAGAAAGGAGCACGTCTGAAGATGAAGTTTAAGAGCCGCAGGAAGTCCACTGGAAGGTGTGTGTTCATTCCAGAGGATGCTGCATGCAACAGGTACACTGAGTGTGTGTGGTTTTATAGGCTTTTTTTCTTTATTTTATGCTTGGTGATGTCATGTATACAGTTTCCCAATTGCATGCTTGTATGGAGCTTGTAAAAGAGGACGATCACTAAGATTTATCTTTTTAAAACCTGCAGAAATTTTGAAAACACGGTCAGGCAAATTGAGATTACTAGACTCCTATTAATAGGTAAATTTACATTATTGCAGATATATATACTAAGACATAAACACACAGGAAGTGGGTGATGTGTAGAATTAAGAATTCTTTGGGTGCAGATTGACTGTGTGGGTCTGTCAGTCGGCTACAGTAGTCATGTGACAGCTGTTAATCATGTGACCTGAAGTATCATGAAAATCCCAAAGAGGATGTGTCAAAAAGAGTCAATTGATAGCCTGTGTGTTTTGTTTTACTTATACAGGGCAGTGTCTTGTTTGTGTGTGTGTGTGTGTTCATGTTTTTATATCCCGGTGGGGACCTAAACCCGAATGCACACCAACTCATGGGGACTCATGTCATCGTGGGGACCAAAATTGAGGTCCCCATGGACAAAAAAGCTTATAAAAGCTTACAAAGTGCAAAAAGTTTTCTATGATCGTTAGGTTTAGGGGTTGGGTTAGGGGATAAAATATACAGTTTGTACAGTATAAAAAACATTACGCCCTTGGACTGTCCCCACGGAGATAATAAACCAGACGTGTGTGTGTGTGCGCTTGCGTGTGTGTGTGTGTGTGTGTGTGTGCATGTGCGTGTGTGTGTGCGTGCTTGCATTATGCCTATGGACTGTCCCCACGGAGATAGTAAACCAGACATGTGCGTGTGTGTGTGTGTGTGGTGGCAGTACCACCCCAAGCAAATGTTTTTCTCTCTCTTTCTCTCCATCCCTCTGTCTCTCTCTTATATACTGGCTTATACCAGCTCACACACACACACTCAAAGTCTCAGTAGGGGAGGATAAAGAGAGCCTGTGCCTTCCGTGTGTGTAAGTGTGTGAGAGTGTGTGTGAAGGATAAAGGGGTTCTGTGCATATCAGTGTATTGTTCAGCAGCTGGGTTAGAAAGGCCCGAGCAACATATATTGCACACTCTTTCTCATTAACACTAAGCAGTCCATATACAAAATCTATACACTTAAGTCATTTACAACATGACACAGACACTCATAACACACGACATCGTCTACACAACCAAATAGACAGGGCGCTGCCAACACGATGTGTGTGTGTGTGGTGTGTGACTCTCACACTCAGAGCTCGGACAAGCAGGAGATGGAGACGGTGTGCGGGTGTTTTCCGTTGTTAGACCGTGGTGTTCATCAGATGTTTTTTTCAGAATTTATTAGTAGGAAGATGCAACTGTGTGAATGGTGCCTTCATCGTGCTTTTAGCTTCTTTTTGGGACTGTTTGGGGCTTCATGTGGTTATATGTGCCTTTTTAGGATCTATGTGTAGAGTTTAAAGGCTGGAAATGAGTGTCTGATCAAACGCCAGGATGGAAAGGTAGGGTGTGTAAAAATGTCTTTTTTGCCTCTATATTTTTCCATTTGCTATGCAGGTAACATTAAAATTGCAAAATTACAACACTTTTATGTCTACGTTATGTTTTTTCACTGCTATTTTTTTCACTGATTTTGATCAATTTTCCAGTTTCATTGGATTATTGTTTGCCTTTTTGTGCTTTAAAAGTTATTTGTGATTAAGTTTTGGGTGCATTGACCGCCATCTCCTTTTTGTTTTTCTCTCTTTCTGGGTTTAGTTGGGCGTCTGCTGAGTTTGATCTAGCTCAGATCAGGTTGATCGTGTATCAGGACTGTGAGAGAAGAGGGCGGCAGGTTCTCTTCGACTCCAAAGCAATACATAAACTGGAAGCATCTGAGCCGGTGAGTTGCTGATATGGTGTGTGTGTGTGTTTGGGAGGGGGGTGTCTATGAACACTGTTTTAGGAGGAGTCACATGCTCTGTAATCCAGCTTGCTTGGATCTCATGACAGGTGTGACTGCTCAACTATAGTAACTGGGTCAAAGTGTTTAAAACACATGAGAATGTGAGTTTGTGTTATATCTTGGGTCGGTATTGTCATTTAAAAACATTTCATTTTAATTGTGTTATTTTTGTAGTTGTGTACTTTTTAAGGACATCTTAAAGGTGCTATGAAACACGAACTAGTATACTAATATAAAAAATATACAGCCTTGGAAAAATTTAGGAGACCATATAAAAATTATTTTCAGTTTTTCTGAATTTAATATTTATAGGTATGTGTTTAGGTAAAATTATAATTTTTGTTTCATTCTGTGAACTACTAACAATATTTCTCCCAAATTTCAAATAAAAATATTAACTGAATTTTGTCAACTGTGAAGTTTATCAACTTTCACTTTCCAAAATCTCTAGTTTGGACATGACTAGCACCAACTGGGGCTAAACTTGTAGTCTTTTTTTGAAGTATTTCTCATATTGAAATTTTTTTGCATTTACAAATTATTTCTTTGTAAATCAAATTCGTGTAGACCCATTTGCACCCATCCATCCATCTAGATAGTTGTTATTGAATGTCGCTGTCTCTCTCCGAACAGAATGTGATTTATTGTCAGTAAGTTGTCACATGATTGGTCTGTTTATTCAGCTCTTCAGCTTTTGTCACAAAGAGAGGGGAGAATAAGTGCGTGTGTGTGCGTGAGTGTGTTGCTATTGAATTGAATAACGCGCTGGGAAACATTTTTATATCAATGCTGTTTAAGAATCATTTATAGAGAAAGATTTAAAAATGGGACTTTGACCTGCAGTTCATAACAATAATATAAATCTAATAATAATTAAAATAATTATAACAGTGACTTTTCTGTACACTACGATTTTACAACATCATCTCTTTGAGCAATCATGACTTTCTAGCATCAACGCTGTTCTTTTAAATCACATGTACAGAGAAACAAGATAAATGTAACACAGATAATCTTAGTGCGTAAAGGGATAGGTTTTGCATCATTTTTTCACCACCATGTTATTCCAAACCTGTTTGACTGTCTTGTGGAACACAACAGATGATATTTTGAGAAATCAGTGGTTTTGTGTCCATACAATGAAAATCAATGGGGGCCAATGCCTTTTGATTACCAACATTCTTGAAAATATCTTTTGTGTTTGCACAAGCAAAAGTCATGCAGGTTTGGAATGACTGGCAGTATTTCTGTGCAGGTTATCATTCATGCTTTGTACATGGGAAGTGGCACAATATCTTCAAATAACAGAAACCCAGATGTTGTAGAATCAATTCCATGAAACTAATAGGTTGTGATGTCATGTTGCAGACTACTGATGAGACTAAATCTCCACCCACTCGGAGTGGTGCTTGCCAAATCAACAGCCAAGCAAGCGAGAAGGACAAGCCTCCCACATATCAGGTTTGCAAAGTAACATTTTCATGCTAGCGGGGTGCAGCAAGCAACCATTATAATTTGTGACATTGGATATTTTTTGTTCACCCCTTCCACTTTTTGGGAGACATTCAATACCTACTACTTCATGACCTCATCAAATACTCCTTTTTTCTGGTTGATATCACAGATGTCATAAATATATGGCATGTGTTGTGAATTTAAATATTTAAAGGGGTCCTATCATGCATTTTCACATGAGCTTTAAAAAAGGTATGGAGTGGTACAAAAAACACTCCAAAGGAAGAAAATACTTTTCCAGAACTACAACAAAGGATATTTCTAAAATTTTAATGTCACGTTTGACTTGTGTGTATGTATGTTCAGTATACCAGACCGGCTTCAGATGTGAACATGCTCGGGGAGATGATGTTCGGCTCAGTTTCTATGAGCTATAAGGGTTCGACACTTAAAATTCACCACATTCGGTGAGTATTCGGTGTGTAAGATAAAACACCCCACATATTTATTTAACTAATATTTTCTTGCATGTTGCATAGGTGTTTATGCAATAATACTGTGTTATTGTGTATTTGTCAGGTCTCCCCCTCAGCTGATGGTCAGTAAGGTTTTCTCCACACGGTTTGGAAGCAGCGTCTCTGGAAGTACAAATACGTAAGTTTCCCGCTCTTTACATCTTTGATCTATGTGATTTTACATGATATAATTCTGTTGCATGACTTTATTTGATCGGTTCTTTTGAGGTAAAGATTCTTTGTCTGTTTTTAAGGCTGCAAGACAGTTTTGAGTCCATGAGCCAAACTCTTCCAAGTCACACCAGCAGCATAGGTAAGATATTTAAGGTCACCATGAAATCAAAACAGACTGTTTTACTCAGATATACAGTACATCACAATTCGCAAGAAAACACCACCACAACTTCAGTTTTGTGCTGATAGTTTATTTTTATTATTTTTTTATTTCTAGTATAGTTTATTTTTGCACCAGAGTTCACAATTAGTTTTTTTAAATCTGGCTCTAAATATCTCTTACAGGCCATAAAACTGCATTATATTTTGTTGATGCAATCTCTTGAAGCATCACAGTCTTTGTCAATGAAACAGTTCCTGTCACAACATTTAATGTAATGTCTAATAAAAAATAGCCTTATATGAGTTTTGTGAGCAATAAAACTTACAAATGCATGGAGGAAACAAGTTACATGTGCTAGGTAAACATATCTCATTAAGTTTGAAAAAAATTTTTTTTTACATGAGTTTCAAAAACTTTTTTAAAAAATGTGCTGAGAAGTTACTTAAAGGGATCGTTCGCCCAAAAATAAAAATTCTGTCATTTACTCACTCTTTTGTCATTTCAAACCTGTATGACTTTCTTTCTTTGCAGAACACAAAAGAAGATATTTTGAAAAATGTTGTTAACTGGACCCCATTCACTTGCATTGGTTTTGTGTCCGTACAATAGAAGTGAATGGGATCCAGTGCTGTTCTGTTACCAACTTTCTTCAAAATATCTTCTTTTGTGTTCTGCGGAAGACAGAAAGTCATAAAGGTTTGAAATGAGAAGAGGGTGAGTAAATTTTGGGGTGAACTATCCTTTTACTGCACCAAAAATTTTTTTACTAGTATTATTAAAACCAATTATTGTAAAAAAGAGCATTATTGCTTTACTGGCATATTACTGGCAAAGATATATTACTTTTATTTGATCTCCCACATCATCTACAACTTTCATTTTTAAGCCACTTCTTTCCATTTCTAATACAGTTACGGGCCAGCTGGCGGAAAATTTGTTCTATTTAGTCACCAAAGCTAACTAATGTTAATTTACTGTTGGACCTTGGTTTGCTTTATCTGTTCCCTTTTCTCAGATTTTTCACCCACACACAATGTTTCTCAACCACACCTCTTTCAGGAGTTAGTCGTGCAAGTGCTCCTCTCCTCTGCCTGGTTCGAAGTGTGTCTTTCTTTGCAGGTTTGTGTGGAATGCTGAAGCAGAGTGAGCATGTGTTGATCTCACGTGCACACACCTTTCTCATTTTCTAATGTGTGCTGTTCTCTCTCTCCGTCTCACCAGCATTGTTACGGGTTAGACTGCATGGTTTGTAGGTTTAAAAGGTTAACGCTGCACTTTCAAATATTTTTGCAGGTTTTGAGTGTGTTTGTGTGGGACACTAACCAGCATGTTTTTTTGAACGTTCTGGTGCTCGACACATCCCACAAACCACCTACCATACGAAGCACTGTGAACACACTGCTTCACATATTTCAGAATGTAGCTGAATGTGAGTGTATTGCCTTTCTTTTCCAGCCCACAGTAATCCAGTGGACATGCCAAGCAGAGGACATAGTGAGGATGGAGACAGTGGCATTGCCCGCTCAGGTATACCTTGTATATGAAGGGTGTTTGGTATATATTGGATTTTGGCAGTAAATATTGTCTGTGAACTTTCATTTTTTGATTCTGCAGCATCTCTAAGCAGCCTATTGGCCACACCCCTACCCTCACCTAGCTCCTCCTTCAGCAGCGGCTGTGCCAGCAGTTACCAACGCCGATGGCTCCGTAGCCAGGCCACCAGCCTCCAGCATGGTCCCATGCCTCGCTGGTAAGCATGTGTTCCACAAGTAAGAGATCAGAAGATACAGTAGCAAAAATGTCAGACGCATTTGTGTCTGTATGCGCACCAGGAGCACTGAGGAAATGTTCAACCTGTCTGATGAGAGCTGCAGTTCCAACCCTGCGATGATCCGGAGGAAGAAGATTGCCATCAGCATCATCATCAGCCTCCCGGAGAGAGAAGAGGAAAACCACAATTTTCAGGAGTTTTTCTTCTCCCACTTTCCTCTTTTTGAGTCTCATATGAACAAGCTCAAGACTGCCATCGAAAGGGTAAGTGTGAAAAGTACAGGTGATTTGTTGCTAAACTATGGATGGGTCATGATTGTCTTTAAATTACTTGTAGCAGTGGTTTATTTTTTAGAACTGGGCATAAATTGAACTTTTTTAACCCAGGACTGCCCATAAAACAACTAACTAAATGTATTCAATTTGTATTTATTTGTTAATAATTTTATTAAAGATAGTTGAAATGTTCTATAATATCACTAAATAATAAATATCAGTTGTTTGTTAAATTTGGCGCATCCCAAATATATAGAATATCCCAAAACAGAAGAAAAACTTTTAGTGTGTATCTGTACCTTTGTTAACATACAAGCTTTTAGAAAAAAAAGTGTTTTTTTTTAAAGTGTACATTTGTTTTTCAGGCAATGATCCTGTGCAGAAGAATTGCTGAGTCCAGCCATCGCGTGCAGGTTTATCTATGTCGAGTGATGGAGGCACTGGGTGAATTCAGGTGAAAGTGAGAGCGATGTGGTGCTGACATAATCACACTTCAATATTTGTTGTTTATATCTTCTGCTTTCTTTTATCTGCATTTCTGTACAATTTTGTGTAATGTTTAAAGTCTGATCTGGTTCTCTGTTGATTTGTAGGATGACAGTGTGGAACCTTTACATGGCTCCGCGAATCACCGAGCCAGTCTGGCTTTCCATGATTTCTCAGAGTGCCGAGCGAAGCCTTTTGTGTCAGCGCTTCCTGAAGGAGATGAGTTTGCTGATGGAACACGGAGCCAAAAACCAGTCAGTGATCTTAACCTTTCATCTAAATGCATTACAGTCAGTTTCAATCCTGTTTGTTTACTAATGATGCATTATCACATGGATAATTGTGACCCTGGACCAAAAAACCAGTCATAAGTAGCACGGGAATGTTTTTGGCAATAGCCAAAAAAACATTGTATGGTTGACCCATTATCGATTTTTCTTTTATGCCAAAAATCATTAGGATATTAAGTAAAGATCGTGATCCATGAAGATATTTTGTAAATTTCCTACTGTAAATATATCAAAACTTTAATTTTGTGATTAATATGCTATGGTAAGGACTTCATTTGGACAATTTTAAAGGCATTTTTCTCATTATTTTGATTTTTTTGCATCCTCAGATTCCAGTTTTAAATAGTTGTATATTGGTCAAATATTGTCATATCCTAACAAACCATACATCAATGGAAAGCTTGTTTATTCAGCTTGATGATGTATAAATCTCGATTTTGAAAAATTGACCCATAAGACTGGTTGTGTTGTCCATGGTTACAATTGGAAAATCAAGCTCTCCTTCCCATCACTAAGGAAACAGTTGTCCAGGTCTGTCTGTGTGGCGATCAGTCACATACTCGCAAAAACAAATGCCCTTTTTCAAGCTCTTGAAATAATGGAGAATTGTGTCATCGCCGATATTTAATTATGGCTAAACTGCAAATGTTGACTTAGGATTCACAGTAGAATTTATTTATATATATTAGGGCTGTGAAGCAATTCACATTTTTAATCCAATTAATTACTTGATGTTGCGATTAATTAATCTAATTAATCGCAACTTAATCACACGTCACATTTGAGGCCAAAATATAATTTAAAGCCATAAGACAATACAGAATTTAGCTTCAGATGTTCAGAAGCTAAAACGGCCATAATTTTGTTTTTTTCAGAAGCTGAATTATTATAATATTATAACATATAACATTAAATACCAATGTTAAAAACAGTTTGGTTACTAACATTCTTAAGAAATATCTTCCTTTTCCCGAAAGAAATAGTAATTCAAGTTTGAAACGATTTAAGGCTAAGTAAATGTAAACAAGCAGTTTTTTGGGGGCAAACTATCACCAATTTATTAGTATTGTTATTATTTAACTTTTTTATTTTAATACTGTTAACATTCTTTAAAGAATTAAAACTCCCAGTAGATGGCGGTAAATGCCATTAATTCATTAGATTCACTGAATTCGTTCAGGAATGCAGTAAATGACTCTTTATGAATGAGCCACTGATTAATTGATTCACCCAATTGATTCGCTCAAGAAATGTATTCATTTAGAAACGAAGAATTTACCATGATTTTCCCCTCCCGAGAATCTTTGAAAAAATCTTATCCATGGCCTCAATGGGGTCCGATGTTCGGTCCATATTATCGTGTAATGTGAGGCATTCACAGATCAAATCTGACACATCCCGATCTGCTCCGAGAACAATCGGGGCCGCCCCGATCTTATCAAACATGTTTGATATTTAGGATTTCAAATCGGGGTGATGACGTTGGTACTTTTACAACAACCAATGAGAGACAAGACTGCAAGATGACGGAGTGACTGACAGAATTTAAAAAATGTAAACCGCAACAGCTGCTGCAGTGCAGTGCATTGAAATGTGGCAACAGAACAAATACCTCTATAATGCGTCCATCAGCTTTCGGGTGAAATCACGTGACGTGCGAGTTCTCGGTACGATAATCTTAATATTATCTTGTAGTGTGTGATGATCCAGGAGTTTCAGATCTCTTAGGATGAACATGATTAAGATTTGAAATAAGAGAATCTGTCAAGATTCTCCTTGTGTGTGTGTGTTGCAACCAGATTTTATAATCGGTCAGGATTTTGAACTCCTTTAGTCTGAGGCAGGCTTAAGATGACCTACTTATGTCCTACTTATTTAAAAAATAAATAATCGCGTTAAAGCAATATTTCTATCCACAGTTGACAATCATAATAGGTTGAAAGCTTTCAAACGTTGAAACACTTTTCACTAGATTTAGATTATCATGTTCTTGCTTAATGGGTCTTATGGGTTTTTGCTTTAATGCTAAAAAAGATTTTGTAGACAACAAATGCGATTTCTTTTCTTTTTTCAGTAGCCCAGCATACATGGGAGCTAAAATGCAAGAACCCTTTAAAGTTGGTTACGACAATACCAATAGTCTCAAAACTGTTGTAAAAGCTTTTTGTTCAAACATTTGTTTGATTACTACACAATTTCCAAACATTCTGTTGCGTTATTTTATTGGCTTGTTTGTTTTGCTAGTATTGTAAAATGTAGACTGTCTGTTGAAGCTTTTGACTGGTATTGTACTTGTAAAAATGTAGTTTGATAGTAATTTTCTTTATATTCTGTAGGTTTCTCTCTGCTCTCCTTACTGCGGTTCTTACGCATCACTTAGCCTGGGTTCCCACGGTAATGCCCAGTAACCTCCCTCCAATCAAACCTGACTGCCAGAAACCTGCCTCCCAGACAGTGGATCTGTTGGCAAAGTCTCACCCATACAACTCGCTATGGGCTCAATTATGTAAGAACACACACACAAATTCCCAGAAACTTTGCAGGAAAGTCTATCATTGATATTGCTTGGATAACACTGGTTAAGCTAAACTGTGGGCGATTTTCACAATTACTTCACCGCAGCCTTGTTTGTGTGATAGACAGCGCAAGATTGTATGACCAAAGTCTTATAAAATGTTATATCAGAATTTTTTTAATGATGAAAAGCAATAAATAATAAATAAACTTTGAGTTGTTTGCATTGTTGTTTAGGTGACCTGTATGGTGCTTTAGGCTCTCCGGTTAGAGTGTGCCGGACGGTGGTCGTGGGACGCAGGAGGGAGCTGGTACAGCGAGTCTTGTATGTTCTCTCCTACTTCATTCGCTGCTCAGACCTGCAGGAGCATATGCAACCCCAAGGACAAACGGACAATCCAGCGAATCCCTGTTTCTCTCAAAGCATCAATCCCACCCCTGCAACTGAAAGGAGCAATGAAGACACGTGTTCCCCTAAGCCAGACGCATCAAAGCCCACCCCCTGTATGTCAACCAATGATAAAGCCCTGAGCTCTGATTTGGCTAATTTACTTCCAGGCATCCTTTTAGAACAACATGATGAGAAAGCCCTTTTCCCAGATACAAAATGCACAAATCCATCCCCCTGTTTGGAATCGACGGGTGTCAGGACTGAATGTACAGAGATCGGGCAGGAATGTTTTGGAGAAGACAGTGACTCTGTTGGATTAGAGCACATTTTAGCCAATCTGAGTCCTCTTCTGCACAGGGTGCGGTTTCACATAGGCAGTCCCAGAGAAGCAGAGAATGATGGATAACCTGGGGCATTAACTGGGGCGGGGTTTGGGCGGGGATTAGACAGGAAGTTGCATCAAAGGCTTTTGACTGATATACGGAGGAACGAAAGTTCGGACAGTGCTTTAGGCGACAGTGATGAGGAGGAAGCATTGCCATGGCAACTGCACATGGTTGCAGAACAACAGGAATATGAGCTACCACTGCCAAGGTAAGAACAACGGACTAATTTAATATAGACACTCAAATAAAATGAAAGGGCTCTTATTGTTTGAGATTATACCATAAAAATATATTGTAATTTCGGAACAGAAGTTGTAACGCTATCCTCCCTTGCATCCTGTGTGTGTTTTCCCTATTTAGTTGTCAGGTAGAGAGTCAAGCCAATGTTAATCATTTCGGGAGGTCTTTGCTGGGGGGCTACTGTCCTCAATACATGCCTGACTTTGTTTTGCACGGCATCAGCTCTGATGTCAGACTCAAGCAGTGCCTCATGGCTGACCTGGAACATACCGTTCTTGTAAGTACAAAATAAGAAAATTACATTATGAATGAATACAGTACATGTCTGGTGTATATTGAGTGTCAAAATCAATTATTTGAAGAATGTGTGCGATGACATGAATGACAGCATGGAAAAAAAAATAAACTTTCATTTTTTGGTAAACCTTCAATTCTTACATTTTTTCCCAAATTTGCAAAATGCATATTGTACACGAGTTACTGTAGACACGTTCATAAACATTTTAGCTGTCCGGTTCGCCTAAGTTGGAAACCAATATTTGTTGTTGTGCTTGTTTATCTAGCATCCAGCCCTGGATGAACCTGTAGCAGAGGCTCTGTGCATTGTGGCAGATACAGACCGGCTGAGCGTGCAGGTTGCGACAAGTCAAAGACGCGTGTGTGAGGGTGGGCGGTTAGGCAGAGATGTGATGGTGTCTAACCTCGTACACACACTCATTACATCAGTCCTGCAGCTGTACGCGCTTAACATCGCAGCGGATTTTGTAAGTCATTTACTAAAACAGTTTGAATACTACATGCTGTATTGTATTATTCTTTTCTGATGTTTTCTTGTGTTGGGGTGTTATCTCAGTGTGTGATGCATCTGGAGGACCGGTTACAAGAGGTGTATTTTAAGAGTCGATCCTTAGCAGAATATTTGAGAGGGCAAACCAGGGTCCACGTTAAAGAGTTGGGACTGGCACTGGGGTAAGATCACACTATGATGTAACCATATATAATATCCAGATTCAGTAAAATTGCCTTTCTGGTAAATGTACATCTGCTATTCACATTTGTGATGCCTTTCATATCTTTATTTCTACTTTGTGATGTAATTTGCCAGCAAAGTGTAGTGGATGATCACACCTTTTGCATCACAGGCCTAACTTAAAGGGACAGTTCTTCCAAAAAAAATTCTGTCATCATTTACTCACCCTCGAGTTGATCCAAATCTGTATAAATTTCGTTGTTCTGATGAACACAGAGAAAGATATTTGGAAGAATGCTTGTAATCAAACAGTTCTTGGCCACCACTGACTACCATAATAGGAAATATTACAATGGTAGTCAAAAATTCCCCAGAACTGTTTGCTTTCATACATTCTTCAAAATATCTTTTGTGTTCAATGGAACAAATACATTTACAAAGACATTTTTCCTACTATGGTATGGTAGTAGGAGTGTTTTTGATCAAAACCTTTTTTTTATTTTTGGGTGAACTGTTCCTTTAATTTGATTGGTTCAAGTCTTTGAAACACTTATAGCAATAAATAGTACTTCAGCAACAGGTCTGTTCATTCATGCCTCTTAGTTATAGTGATAGTTCACCCAATAAATGAAAATTCCTTCATCATTTACTCACCCTCATGTCATTCCAAACCTGTATGGCTTTCTTTCTTATGCAAAACACAAAAGAAGATATTTTTGAAGAACGTTGATAACCAAACAACGTTGCCCCCCACTGACTTTCATTGTATGGAACCACCGAGACATTTCTCAAAATATCTTCTTTTGTGTTCCACAGAGGAAAGGCTTCAAACTTCTGTTTAAACTTTTCCTTTAAACAAAAATGCTCAATTATGGTGGATAATGTTTGTGTGACACCAACTGATATGAGAATAGAACCTTCTGTGTTTGTTTTATTCTCAGGATTGAGTCCAGTGACATTCCATTGCTTGCAGCAGTGGCCAGCACTCACTCACCGTATGTGGCCCAGATTCTTCTCTGAATGGACCAAGCGAGATGAATTTCATTTAAAGGACCAATCAGAATGTGTTCATGTTCTGCATGGACCAGCAAAGATCTGGGCTGCGTTTCCCAAAAGAATCGTAAGCCTACGTTGATTGTAGCTCTATTGATGACAATGGTTCTAAGATCAACGTAAGGTTACGATGCTTTTGGGAAACGCAGCCCTGATCATTATCAGATGAACACACCACTCACGATGCACTGTGCTCGACAACCAATTAGAGCTCACGCCCAGTCTTTACTATACCAATCAGAATGCCCCTTGTTTGCCTAGCTGACAGTATTATGTGTGTATGTGGATGTCTAAGTAACAGTTTTGTAAATGCGGTCATCCTATAGACTGAATGGTATATCATATTGGGATACTTGTTAATGCTTATGTCTTTCAAAGTCTTATATGAAAGATTGAGACTAAGGTTCTGAAAGAAGCAACTTTTATATTAGCACCCATATACAGTATTTGATGTTTCCAAAGAGGGATCTCTACGTGTTAAATACACAACAGTATATTTTATTTAAGTTGAGGGCTAATACAAATGCATAGCCTCCTTCAGAAGCAATAATAAGTTTACACCAGAAGCAGCGTAGATTTTTTTATGAAGAATTTTGATTACAAATGTTTTTTTTTCTATCATTCTCATCTCAGCCTGAGCATTTAATTTAATCTTAAATTATATTAATGTCCATCATATTCACCAAGAGTGCCTCTCCCAGGTTGATTACCAGATTTGTATGTGCTTTAGTCTAAGAAAGATGAGGGAATGTTTACATAGTGGAGGACTGGGTGTGATTTTGAACTGTTACTGTTATTTAATTATGTGTCAATGGACAGTCCACAGATAGTGGATTACAATATTAATCTGGTGCTACTTTATTGTTCATTGTGTCTTAAATACATACTTTAAGCTTTGCCCTTGCAAATGCTTTATATTCCTTTCAGGGGCCTTAAAGGTGTACACCCCACAGCAACAGGATCCCTGGTGTGTGACACCGTTAGTATTCTTCTGTTTAAATGACTGAGAGAAAGATGATAATTTTTATATTTTTGCGGAATGATCTACCTCAAATAAATGATCTGAAGGTTCAGTGTGCTGATTTTATCATGAGTCTACTTAAATGTACTCTGAAGACAGCTTCATTTGTCTTAAAGTAAATGTCATTTTGCGTAAATGCCACTATAGTAAATTCTTTACTGATTGTAAATGTTAAATTGTCTGTTAAAGAAGAGGGTGGAAGTTACAATTTTGAACACGGAAGTTACAATTTTGAACACTAAAGTTTTAACACTTATGTTTTAGTTGTCTCTTATGAGGATGTATACAAGTGTAATATATTTTGGTCTGCTCCGTGCATGGTGTTGACGCTTCAGATTGAATGCAGTTGGGTGTTTTAACTGTAACAATGGAAAGTTGTTAAGAGCTGAACTATAATGATGAATGAATAAATTACCAAGAATATTATAACCGCATTTTGTGTTGTATATCTTCTTTTATGATTGTTATTGTTTAGTCGGATAGTGTGCAGATAAGGATCAACCCTTATAAAAACAACCATACCCTTATAAAAGCCATACCACCTTAAAATTTTGAGAAGACTATGGCCACACCGATAGAAAGCGTCACAAAAATTGTCATGGAATTAACTAAAATTATTGGTTATAAATAATGTCAAGTATAATACTCTCTGTGGCAGATTTATTATAGGTATCCAAAAATACCACAATGAATCATTTGTTGTTTTCCTTAAAAACCATTTTGCTACAAATTTCTTTTTGTAGTGTTTTGGGCGTTATTCTGGTAGAACTATTAAAACATTTCTGTTTACTAAAATTGAATAAAATATTGGCCTAAATTTTATTGGCATAACTTAAACAAAAATTGAAATAGGAATTAATCTGAATTTAACTAAAATTATTTGCAGAGAATAAAAACTAAACCAAAATGAAAATACAAATACACTTATCATATACAACAATGTAATATTAAGCAAAAAAAAAAATTTGACCAAAGCAGATTATAAAATCGCTACAAATCGCTAACAATTAAACTAACTAAAATGAACATAAAAAAAAACAAAAAATATAAAAACAAAATTCATAATATTAATTAAACTACCATATACAACAGATTTTTTTTTAAATTGACATACTTTTTTTCATCGGGGCTCTTTTATTATTATTTCAGTAATTAGCTACACGAATGTTTTTCTAATGTAATGTGCTTTCATTTTTTTGGCACTAGTCTTCTGCACAGGGCTCTTGGACTCTCCGGTACAGTAGGTGGCGGGATGTCATTGTCATGCTCATTGCTTTCCAACAGGTTTAGAGACGTTGTTGCTGCTGGTGTTTTATCCGTTTCCATAATATATCATATCTACCTATATAGCGCAATGAATCGTAGTGTACTTGTCGTGGACATACATTCCTGGAAAGTGTCCGAGGACAAACCCGGTCTGTGTGAAGACGCGTAATATTAGACGTGGAGACCGAACAGTAAGTAAGTAGGTGTGTGTGTGTGTGTCCGAGGAACCTGAGCTAACGTTAGCTGCTAGCAGAGTAGCATTTTGTTTATTTCATTTAAATATCTAGTTTCTCCGTCTATCGCTCATTTACATTTAGAACTATAAGCTGATTTTGTTGACTCGTTAAACGGGTATTGTATAGAAAAAGGCTGTGGTAGTTTCTGTTTTATTAGTTTTTACTAGGTTCTATGCAACTGATGTATATTACTAGGAAACAGACAGGCTAATAATGCGTTAAATGAAGTGTTATGTCATTTTACTTTTATTTGCAATACATTGCTTTATTGTGTCAGTAACTTATTTTGTTAGAATGTAAATCACACATCTGGACATATCAGACTACAGTCCATGTTTTAAATTTTTTGCTGTGGTTTCAGTTCAGGATTGTCTGACACCTTTGAAAAAGAACATTATATTATATATACAAATTATATTTTATGTAAACTATAACGGGTTAGTGAAACAAAAGCAAATTTGTGGTTACTATAGATTTACTGCGCTGCGCATAACATGTTTAAATTATGATTGATTTTGGAAAGAGACAGTGAGAGACAGCATCTCTAGATCTTACAAAATTCACCAAAGAGCAAATGAATTGTACAAGAATTGTAACTTAGCATGTTAGATTTTAGTATTTCAATAATGTTATAAACTCTTTAGTACACCTCAAGTAAGTAGATGTGATGAAATGAGGGTGGTAAACATTTATTATTGTACTTCTGCTGCTTTAAGAATGATGACACATTCTCAAAACAGGAATTCCTAAAATAATATAGGATGTATTAAAGGAAAAATCCACCTCAAAATCAAAATTGTTATTTTTTATTCGGCCACATGATGTTCAACATGTTTTAAGACCTCCCGGCATCTTCGGAACACAAATAAAGATATTTTAGGTGACATCCGAGATATTTCCAGGCCTCCTCATAGACAAGGTCAAGGTCCAGAAAAGTACTAAAGACATCGTTAAATTGGTTCATCCTCTCATAGTGGCTCAATTGTATTTTTTTGAAGCGACGACAATAATTTCTGAGCGAAAAACAAACCAAAATAACAACTGTAATCGATATATTCTCCTCTGTCTTGTCAGTCTATGGTGCGCTTTCACGAGAGCACTTCGACGCATGCGTATTCGGTTGGGCAAAAAAGTGCAAGCCTTCATCAATATTGAAATCATCAGACATTTTGTGAAGATCATCTTATATACAGCGTGCCTCTGCTTGTAAACACAGAGTTGCGCTTCCGGTTTGTCAGTCAGAACGCCAGCGTCTGCCCCCACCGAATGCGCATGCGTCGAAGTTTTGGTTTTGAGGTGATTTTTTCCTTTAATGTATATGTTACAATGATACTTTGGGGTTGTTTTTGACTTATGATATTATGATAGTGAATGAGACACTGTAAACAACAAGGAAACAGGGGCCAGCTGTTCAAAGTTATAAAAAATGGGTTGTTAAAAAGAAAAAAAGGATTGTGAATTTGTATTAGATCACAAAATCCAATCTAGGTTTTGGTCTGGACCAAATCATCAGTTTGTGTTGTTCAAAACTTTTTGTAAGATTTGGGGTATGTTTGACAAAAAGTAGGCTACAGAACAAGATACACAACGCAATTGATCTTGCACAGAGCGAATGAAAAGCTCATATTAGCTAATTTATAGAACTTGCATAGGCTAAACACTCGAGTCCGCATGTGATTATGATGTTAATATTATTTTACCTGTTCTCGTTGAGGAAATGCAACCATTATGCTCAGATGAAAGTCGGCTCAATGTTTGTGAACAATAACTCCGTCTGGGGAATCTGCGCAAACTCTGCAAGGTCACACAGATAACAGCGCTTTTTTTTTTTAAATAAACGTTATAATCAAAGAAATTTCAAAGTTCTGTGAATCTTGAAGCTGAGACATTTTCTTTTTTTTTAAAGATTTGTTTTTAGCTATTGTTAGAGAGGACAGGAAGCGAAGTGGGAGAGAGAAGGGGGTGGGTTCGGGAAAGGACCACGAGATGGGAATCGAACCCGGGTCGCCCGATGCGGAGCACTGCCCACTAGGCTATCGGCTCCGTCTGAAGCTGAGACATTTTCATTCACCGCATTTAGAGCTCATTCTGCCATCAAATAACGTTAATCCGTCAAAGACTATTAATAATTATTTTTTCAAACATATTGTTTTAGTAAGGTTTTTAAACGAAACATTAAAATGAAAATCATTTAAATAACATTTTTTGTGTAATTTTTGTGTGTAATCGACTGTTGTTTTCAGTGTCGACTAGTAGGAGCTTACCATTTAAACAACTAGTCGATTAGTCTCGCAGTCTCGCACATCAGCTGAAATTTGGAGCCATATTAGAGGGGGTAAAAAATGATGAGAACATGAGAAATCAGTATCATAATTTTATTTTTACACAGAGATTGGTATATTTGTTAGTAAAATCTGTTAATTTTAGTAATCGTTGATGCATTTTATGCCTATGGTGACGGCTCAAAAATGAAGAAAGGGTTATAAAATTTGCATGCCTGTAACTCCAGAGAAACCTTAATGTCTTATTAGATGCTTGTACTTGACCAACCTTTCTTTTGGGAACTACATTTTTAAAGACCTATAAAGTTCAGTCCCTATAAAGGGGTCTTATCTCAAATATTCAAAATTTGATTGATTTGACACAGAATGACCCTATATATTTTTTCCCATTTTATATTTTTCCTTCACCATATCCCTTTAGGGCCTCTGTAGATCACTAGTAATCCAGATTTGGTCATCTAAAATTTGTGTATTTGGATCAGTGTGATCTAATCCAGTTTTGCTTTGGAAAACACCTCAAAAGACTGATTACCTGATCCTCTATAGCAAAATATGGAATTCCTAAATCCTGCACATTCTTATCCAGATTAAATTTTTTCAACAACTGGCCCCAGATCGGAATCAGGATTAGGAACGGGAATCTCAATCTGTTCTCAATTTCTTCTCAGGTCATGGATTTCCCAGGGCACTTTGAGCAGATCTTTCAACAGCTGAACTTCCAGAGGCTGCATGGACAGCTGTGTGACTGCGTCATCATGGTGGGCAGTCGTCATTTTAAAGCCCACCGGGCCGTGCTCTCCGCCTGCAGCACACATTTCCGAGCGTTGTTCACCGCTGCTGAGGGAGATGCCAGCACGAGGATGATCCACCTGGACTCTGAGGTGGTGACCGCCGAAGCGTTTGCTGCACTCATGGACATGATGTACACCTCCACGCTTATGCTAGGGGAGAGTAACGTGATGGATGTCTTGCTTGCTGCTTCTCATCTCCATCTCAACGCTGTGGTGAAAGCTTGTAAGCACTACCTTACGACCCGCACTCTTCCCATGTCTTCGCCGGCGGATCGCAGTGGCCAGCATCACTCCGAGCAGCAACAAGTAGCAGCTTCTGCTAACTCTCACCTCCAGCGTTCGTTTCTGCTGCAACAGCTTGGTCTTAACCTTGTCAGCTCTGCCCTGAGTGGAACTGAAGATGGGGGAACAGGGGCCGGGAGGAGAACTGGTTTGGTGTGCGGGTCTGTGGATCAGCGTGGTGCTCACCCATCGCGTCGTTTCATGAAGCGTAAGCAGCCCTTGGGTCTGATCCCTATTGACCGGACGAATGCGCGTCTGACCTCACAGGCCCAGGGAATTGTGGGGAACGGAGAGGTCAGAGAGGGTGGAGAGGAGTTTCTTTCACCAGACTCCCACAGTAAAATGATGGATGAGGTTGACGCTGGGGTCATTCCAGGGGATGGTTTACTAGAGCACGGTGACTACCGAAGAGGACTGACCCACGAAGACATGCAGCTTCCAAGCCAGTCGGATGGGGGCAGGGGAACCGGAGTAGAAAAAACTTTGATGTTGCCGCGTAAAGAGGAGTATCCGGATGCAGGGATTAAGATAAAGAATGGAGAGGAGGAGGAGCAACAGCAGCACATGCAAGTCGTGGTGAAGAGTGAACCACTGAGTTCACCCGAGGCTGTGGATGAGACCAGCTATGTGACTTCTCAAGCAGAAGGAAGTGACCAGGTAATTGGTTTTCATATCAAGCTAGTGTGACTGTATTGAATATTTTATTTAATTGATTAGATTTTAATTTTTTTAAAAACACTAATAATATGTGTGGTTACTCTAGCATGAACCCTCTGACAAATATTTGGTGTGAATTTTCCTCAGGTGGAGGCAGTTGGAGAAAAGCTGGAGCTGAGTCCCGAGGGCAGCGAACGGAGCTTTTCCGACCCCCAGCCCAGCTCTGAGCTGCTGATCAAAGCAAACAAGGGATTAGGAGCAGAGAGAGACGGAAGAGTAGAAGAACTCTCCTGCAGCGACGCTCTGGATTCCTCTGGATTACACATCTCCAGTTTTTGGGGCTCGAAGAGCTTCACTGGCAGAGCGGTATCATCTAACCTCACCAGTAGTGTGGACCATGTTCCAAATACTACAACCGGAGAGTTTCAACCGGACCACGATTCTGCTCGCTTTTTCCTTGCACCCGATTCTGCCAATGCTGCATCTTCCTCACTGCACCTCCTGCCTGGGGAGACACAGGTCTACTCCGACCTGCAACCGGAATCTCTCCTTCTACGGCCTGCGCATGATGGAATAGCCTCGTCCTCGACGTTAGCATCATCTCGGGTTGGAACAGTGGACCAACTTGCGCTAGAATTCCAACGCAACATTTTGGGTTTGCAGACCATCCCTCGTTCAACCAGGGGCGGAGGGTGCAACACATTCAGACTTATTGCTCCCAAGGTTCCGGCGAGAGACATTGCAACAATGCAGCAACAAGATGCTGCCTCCTCTTCCTCCTCAATGCTTCTGAATGGAGTAAACTTTGATTCTTCTCCGTCGGTAGGTCAAAACAGTGGCATCTCCAATGTGAACCCACTACCCCAGTTGACCAGGGCTTCTGCTGATGTTTTGTCAAAGTGCAAGAAGGCACTTTCAGAGCACAACGTACTGGTGGTGGAAGGAGCCAGAAAGTACGCGTGCAAGATCTGCTGCAAGACTTTCCTCACTCTGACAGACTGTAAGAAACACATCAGAGTTCATACAGGTGAGCGACCGTACGCCTGTCTGAAATGCGGCAAGCGCTTTAGTCAGTCCAGTCACTTGTACAAGCACTCCAAAACAACCTGCTTACGATGGCAGAACACTGACATGTCTAATGCCCTGCTGTAAGTAAACAGGCACTCCGAAGGCATCATCCAAGGATGCCCAACCAACCATTGAGTTTAATGTGTGCTTGCTTGCTTATATAAGCACACAGTCGCACATCTTCCCACCTGTTTGGCTGTACAGGGTGTACCAGATCAGAACATCTACTGTCGTGGTGGGTCTGTAGAGCTTTTGTTAACATGCTTAAGAGCTTTCAAGAAATATTGTGCTGTTGATGGTGAGCTCTGTAAGGGACCAGTTGTGTTCTGCAGTTTTTAAGTATCTTTAAAAGAATAATGATGGCAGCTTCAAGTGTTTCAAGCTGATGCTGGAGCTGCTGCATTATGTGTAGTTTGTTGTATACTATTGAAGTATTTGAGCCTCTGTAAATGCTGTCTATAGACGGTTTCAGCAACAGCAACATAAACAAATGTTATGTGGCCCAAACTTAAGTTCCAGTAGACCTCCGCAAAGAAACAATAACTGTTGAGTAGTTTAAATTTAATACAATTAATATACAAATAAAATATGAATATAAATGAATATTAATATAAATATAAATAGATATAAAATAAATTGTTATTATAATCAAACACAGACCGGAAGTTAACTTTGGGCCAGGCTCGTGCGTCCGATGAAACCGTCTATAGTTTTTACTCAGTTCCTTTAGGTGCATCTTTTCATTTCTGTTCCAAAACCAACAGGCTTGCCATGCCATAGTATTTGACCAAAACAAAAATTTTGCTTTCCACTTTTCCTGTATTGTGAGGCATCGTAGGCACATTTCTGGGTGGACAGCTTGCTGGGTTTTGGAACAAGGCTAATATGTAGCAAATGGTTTGGTATGTAATTAGTAGTTTACCAAAATCTAAATTTTACCAAAATGCTGTTACACTTTTTAAGGTAAAAACTTGCTCTGTAATAGCAGGACAAACTAAAAATTTACTATTAAATAGGTACACCTGTTAGCTTGGATACACATTTTCCATATGAACTAACACATGCTTATTATTACATTCATATTGAAGACATTACATTACAAATGTCCTTTGGTGAGGTTATCATTTTAGTAAAGGCTGACAACATGTTAATGTGCCTTCTGATGGAGAAAAAGAATGATTGATGTAAAAATTTATGAGCGGTAATGTAAAAATTGTTCCTTTAAACTTTAAGACTGTAATGTTTTGTGGATTCATAGAACTTAAACAAGGTTTAAAAAAAGAAACGGTACCATACTGTAAATGCACAAATGGATGATGTTTGTTATTGTATACGTAATTGTTTATGAAATCTGTTGAAGTTGTTGTAATATAATGGTCATGTTTCAGTGTTTTTTTAAGAATTGTTGTCTTGTATGATGTGTTTGATGCTGTATTGATGTTGAGTTCATAAATACTAAATATGTACAACCGCAGAAAATATCAAGAGACCACTAAGTTTTTCTGAAATTATTGTTTCTAAGTACGTGTTTAAGTAAATATCATTTTGAATTCCAAAAATTCCAAGTGAAAATAAAAAATTGTATTTGCATTTATCTGCAGATAATTGAAATGGGCAAACTGGTCAAATTAACAAAAATATGCAATGTTTGCAGATTTTGAATACTGCAAAAAACAAGTTCTTATTCTTGTTTAAAAAACACAGTACGTACATGTATTTTAGGATCAGTTTAAAAAGGATTATATGATGGTATAAGCCTGTTTTTTTTCACATGTTTCATGTGTCTTTTTGCATTCTCTCATACTTTCATATACTGTAGCTGTTGTGAGTTTCTGTTAAAATTCATCAGACACTGGCTTGGAAATGCCACAAAACATACAGAAATGCTAAACAAAGGCAAACTGAAGTGGTGTCTTAAATTTTCCATGGCTGTATTTGTTCACTAGATTTAGCTGCTTTCCAACCTGTAAATAAGATACCTTACTTTTTGCATCTGATTTATGTAATCTTTTTTTTGGCGGTTATAATGTAAATACCCTGTTATAGCTTTGACATTGTGGTAAATATGGCACTGATTGAAATCTTGTTACATTGAATGAACTCAAAGTTTCTGATTATGGTAAATCATACCCCCTTAAAACTTAACCAAATACCTGTGGCTGTGGATTATACACTGCAACTGTGCCATAACATGAATATTTATATTATCTAAACATGTGAATTTCAAAAATTCAACATGTACTTAAACAGTTTACACAACGATTGTCACATTAAATTACCTTAAAGGTATGTACTAGGGCGGTCAACGTTAACTCGTTAACGCATGCGATTAATTTTTTCAAATTAACGCGTGAAAAATATTTAACGCAATTAACGCAGCATCTGTTTGTTTTGACATCCTTTGTCTAGCCTTACATTATGTAATCACGCTCTTATTCGTGTACAGGCTTTTAAACCACTTATGCGCGATTTTAAACAGTTGCTTTGACGCGTTCAATGAAGATAGACAGCTTCTAAACTGTGGGACGCGGCAAAACGCAACGCGAGGTCCAGTCTGGTGTAAACAGTCACGGGCTGAAGGCTGCGTCGGTGAATCTCTGTCAGACAGCGCATCCGTGTTAAATTCTCTTTCGTGCTTGAATGGATAAAACCATACATTATGTCAGAAAGCCCGTTTTGTCTAGCATTTTCTTAAGCAAGACTTCAAAGTGTAAAATAAAATCTTAAATGAATGCAGAGTTGTGAAAAAGGGAGTGCGGTGACGGTCAGATCTGCGTACTGAGACAGCTCTTAAAGGGGCCACGTTCTTAAACGTGCTGCTGTGACTCCTGTCACTGATGTTAATCAAAGAACAAAGTAAACGAAGAAATCAATGTGATTTTGTATCTTTAATGAGAATTCTTCTGCATTTAATTTATAATTTAGGATTAAAGACTGTAAAGTGTTTGAGAACTTCCTTCAATTTCTGTATATTTCATGATAGCTCTCAATTATATTGTTGAATGGCTATAATTAATGTTAAAATAATCAATTTAATAGAGACATCAGTTACAGTACTAATATCAAAATGTTTTCTTTCATTCATAAAATGACGCTGTTAAAGAAATATGTTGTTTCTATATCAATTTGAAGATTAAATGTGAAATTATTAAAATGTACAAGTATATTTTAAAATATTATTGTTATGTGTGATTAATCGTGATTAATCACAGAAAATGTGTGATTAATCCGATTAAATTTTTTAATCGATTGACAGCACTAGTATGTACATACGTGTTAACTGCACAAACAGTTTTATGTAACGTGAGATGAAAACATCTTATATCACTATAGAAATAAAACGACTCCCTTGTGTATTTTTTTTACCGTGAGTCATATTGTTAGTGTGGTAATTTTTTCTACCATCTTAAAATTAATATAGTGAATAAAATGATGAGTAATGTTACTCATAATTGTATTAAGTGTATTTATTTTAGTCTAAGTATTTTTTTTTAATTGTATAAGTGGATTTCAGTAAGCGAAGACATTCGATTTTAATCTGTCCTCAAACCAACACCACTAAAGGCACACAAGCAGAACTATTTGTGAGACTTGCATTGACACGGCTGGACTTTGTAGATCTTTGTAGATCATTGATCTCAGACGGTGGACCTTGTCTGTGTACTCGAAAACAAACATCAGCATTGTTGATCTTTTACGTAAAAGTTAACACAAAAATAAAAAAAATCACTTGGAACACAGTGCGCCAGTTCTGATGTGTGAAATAGACAATTACCCTTAAGAACTCGAGTGAAGCAGAAGATTTTTATTTAAAAAAACATGGGTAAGAACTGTCCCTTTAACCGGCTCCATGGCGTTTCCATCTAGAGCTTAAGTTCTTTAGGCATAGGTTCTCCCCTGAGTCCAGCCAGCAGGTTGTTGGCAGCAAGTGCAGACATGGCATTCCTTGTGGTGTAGGACGCGCTGGCAATGTGGGGAAGAATCACTGCACAGACAAAAAAGGCCTGTCGAAGCTTGTACAAACATACGTATATTTAATAAAACCTTTACAGAATAGCACACATGTATGCATACCACAGTTTTTCAGTGTAAAAAGTGGATGGTTTGTGGGCAGCGGTTCAGGGGTGGTGACATCCAGCCCAGCTCCAGCGATCTGACCTGTGGACAGTGCTTCATACAGATCCTCCTGATTAACCACGCCCCCTCTTAACAACAATAACACGCAGTTAATTCATTGTTACACGTTTATACATTTATTGTTGGTGCCTTTTGACTATCATTTTTGACTATCATTTTATAGCAGCCAACGTTTGGAAAACCACTGCCATGGACAAACATTTACCTGCTTGTGTTGATGAAGATAGAGTTTTTCTTCATTTTAGTAAACAGATTCTTATTGCAGATGCCCTGAGTCTCTGGAGTCAAAGCACAACACACTGCCAGGAAATCCGACTGCTTTGCCACCTCATCGAAAGAGACTGAACATAAACAGCATGTTTTCCATGTTTAAGCCATAATGAAGTTTGATTTTTATGAAATAATCTGAATTTGGAATAAACTTTTATGCAAATAAAGTTGGAATGTAGGGTAGATCTCACCATATTCTGCTTGTATCATATCTGCGAGCTCAGGTCTTTGTGCCACATCTGTGTAAATGAACTTCTTTACCTTAAATGGCTTCAGACGCTCTGCGATGGCCACACCTACCCAACACACGAACACAGATCATAATCTTAATTTAGTCAAATATAATATTAAGATATAAATAATACCATACTCCTTCAAATGAACAATATTGTACAAAACTTATTGGCAACAATTAACTAAATTTAAGAATCCAAGATTCAAATCCAGTGTTGGGTGTAACTAGTTACTAAGTAATTAGTTACTGTAATTAAATTACTTTTTCCTTGAAAAAGTAAAGTAAGGGATTATTCAAATATTTTCTGTAATTTAATTACAGTTACTTCTGATGTAATTAAACTAAATACTTTGTGTAATATGTGTGTGTGCAATAGTGAAATTGATATCAAAATTCAAAGTCAATCTTTAAAATCTGTGCTTTAATGTACAATTCTCACATTTGTAATACTTGTACTACTTCATGTAGTTTTATATACTGTAATTTATTTGAATGAATTAAAAGAGCCGTTTCATGTCTATCCTTGAATCACTTCTTAACTAATCAAGGTTGATATAGGATATAGAAAGTAATGAGTAATAAGTAATTAAATACTTGTTGGAGAGAGTAATTTGTACAGTAATCTAAATACAGTATTGGATATGTAATTAGTAACTAGTAATTCATTACTTTTTCAGAGTAACTTCCCCAACACTGTAAATCAAATACCCATGTCTATTAAATTCATTGATTTTAGGAAATTTATGGGAGCACTGACCTTTTAATAAATGACTGAAAATAAAACAGCTATGTGGCTATTTCTTACCAATCCTCCCTAGTCCCAATATGCCAACTGTGCTGTTTGCTAGTTCATAACCACACAGCCATTGAGTTCTCCATGTTCCCCAGCCACCCCTAAACACACACATGTATAAATCAGAATGGATTAGTCCTATGGATACTTAGTTTGTTGTGAGTGTGAGTACGTTTTAGCTTCATGTGTGGCTTCGATGAGTCTTCGTGATGTAGTAAGCAGCAGGGCAACAGTCAGTTCAGCTACAGCATCAGTCAGGACATCTGGAGTATATCCCACACAGATTTTCCTGGAAAACACAAACAAATGTCACAGGTTACACTTCAGGAAATTCATTTTTAGAGTGTACTCACACAACTGACCTTTTCTTGAGCTCATCCAAAGAGAGATGATCGAAACCCACTGACATAGTGCTGACAACTTTCAGATTTGGACCTGCAATATTGACACCCAGACAGTGTTCAGGATTTTGTTACTCAGCCAATGTTTACATAAAATGTATGTAAAAACACATGAAATTATCCCAATTATAAGCAACATAACAGCATATGATTAATATTTATCATTAACTCTTTTAAATCACATTTATGAAAATGTTTTTTTGTGAAAAATGTACTGAAACTGTATAATTGTTGATATGGGTGAAATAAAGCGCAAACACAAGGTTTAACTAAAAGTTGTCCTTGTTTTTCGTATGACGTGCATTGTGAACCAACCTGCAGCGTCCAATAATTCTGCATCGATCTTCTCTGTGAGTACACACAGTATTCCATCGCAACCTTTGGCCCTTTTCAGCAGTTCATTTCTGGGCACAGGGTCATCAGAGTCCCACATCTCAAACTGCACTCTGGGATTGAGCAGAATTGAAATGTTATGAAGAACAAAACAAAGTGATTTTGAGTTTTGAATTATATCTACAGTACATACACAAACCAACAAAGAAACTGACCGAAAACAATTAAAGTGGCATTTTTATTCTATATTTAATTCATCTTACACCTTTAAAAATCCATGGCCCGGTTTCACAGACACACCTTATCTTAAACTAGGACTATGCCTTAGTTGAATTAAGATATTTATGTCACTTTTATAAAAAATGCCTTATAAGAATACATTATTTGTGTGCATCTTGAGACAAAACAATGGCACTGATATATTTTAAGATATTTCTGGGCAAGTTATATTCAGTTAAGACATGTCACACATTCATTTTAGTCTGGGACTAGCCTTAAGCCTTGTCTGTGAAACCGGGCCCATGAGTGTGAAATACTGTAGCAGCTGACTTAGATTAGCCTTCAACCTAATGCTAAGACTGAACACTCAACCAATTGGTCCAAAGTTTGTTATTAACTTTCTCTTCTCTGTGGTTACTTATCTTCAGCTGAGGAGAAGTTCCAGTTATCACATGCTGAACAAATATTTAGTTTACAAAATAGGGTCCTGGTGCGGTAAAACTGAGATCAAGGGTTTTCCATCATTTTCATGCCTAGGACCCCCAAATATGATGAACCTTTTACGAGGGACCCCATTCTAAAATACAATTCCATTTTTTGGTACAAAGAAGCGTTTAAACAGTTAGACAAATAAGCGTAATATTAGAAAGTGTAAAGACAACAAATTGTAGAAATTAAACTGTAATAATCTTCAGGAGAATTGTACAACTTTTGCTGAATTTTACAAATTTTCTGGGAATTCCTTAGAACATCCTGGGGTAAACCTCTGATTTTGATCATTGTGTCTGAACTGCACACAAAGGTATAATTGCTCATTCATTAAACTGCAGTTTACTACTAAAACAATTACAAACACATTACCAACAAGCCAACAGCACCAACACTTTGCCAGTAGAGATTTGCAGAAACCAATACAGTTTCCATGATAAACATACAATTCCCATTTTTAACATTAAATCCATTATAATTTATTATGAGGGGTTCTATATTGTTTTTACCAACTAAAATCGATTAACCTTATGTTCTTGGGGTAATACATTATTTTGGTGCACACAATACGTCTAAGTATAATGAATTACAATAGAAGTAATTTTAGCTACGTGTTGATCCAAAAGAAGAATAAAGTATTAGTATGTATTAATATAAATTAATTATTTTTACTTATTCATGATGTATTGCAACAAAACAAGCACAGCACTGTGGGTGACCCTACGCATTTTACGCATCTGAAATCTGGTCTGATTTAGACGTCTTCAAACCTACTGTCCGGATTTTCGGAGAATGTCCAGTCCATCCGGCGGCACCTGCCGCGTCACATACACTCTCGGTAACATGGACATCGCGCGCTGAAATCCAGCAGCTCTACACGCAGAGACTTCAACGCCGATCCTCTGCAGTCTCCTGAGCGCTATTCCACTACACCACATCACTATCAAGATAAATCAAGCCAAGGATGTTTGGTAAAGAGGATGGCAATACTCGCGAACTGCAGGTGCTGTGTGTGGAGAGAGAGAGGGTAACTAGAGTTTAGGGAGGAAACCCGTGCGTGGTCTGACGCTCTCCAGACAACAACATGCGCAAAGCAAATATGAAAGATAAAATGTTTTTTGATTGTTGCGGTTTTTCCTTTACATTCCAAAGTACTTTAACTGGCCACCAAACAGTGTGCATCTCAGTTTCTGGTATCAATAATATTGATTTACTTTCAGTCAATCATTAATCAGGTTATTTAGACTGTTTATTAAACTACATAAAACAATGCATTTTTTACTGAAAAAAACAGTATAAGCTAAAGAGCAGTTTTATGAATTAATAACTGAAAAAAATATATTGACTTACTTCTTTTGACACGTACATTTAAAACAAACTATGTACGTTACACACCATAGGACAGTTGTTATTTCAACAAATGTGGAAAAAAATAACAAAGAAAACAAAAACACTACTCTTGTGTATGTAGACGGTCTGTGCGTTAACAAGCAAACGAGTGTTAAAGTAAAAAAGTTGTTTTTTTGCCATTCAGCAAAACTAGCGGTTTATAACAGGTGTATCCAGTAGGTGGCGGTAGACAATTTTACCCATGAAACCCATTCGCACACGCGCAGTTGAAGAAGTGTGCTGCTCTCCGTTCCTCGCTCACATTGACAGGTAGCTACTTCACAACTCTCAATCCGTACAAATGATTAACACCTCGACTCACTGTAAACAAAAAGCCACTATAATCTTAAATGTGCATAAAGCACAGCCGTGGCGTCAGATTTTGTTTATCTTTTCATAATCAAATAGACGGGAGAATTCTGTGATAAGCTCAGCTAGCCGGTGTGCTAATGATTCATTGATATGAGTAAGCAATATGACAAAATGATGACTGTAAGACAAATTTAAAGCTCTTTGGTTTAGTGCGAGGCGTTTTTGTGATGATACGACCCATAGTATGCTTTAGACCTTTTCTTGTATGTTATTAAAAGCAAGTAGTTTGTATGTGAAAGGGATTTGACACAAGTTAGGTGTGTGTTGTGAATTATTTGAAAAGAATTGGTTTATTGTACTCTCACGTAAGACATCAAAGTGCATGCGACTGTCATGTCACTGCAGGCTAAATTGGTTGTCAGTCATTTGTTTGTGCATACCAAACTGGAAAATGGCTGCGATCCCATGTTTAAGCTGTTTATGTCCAGATCAGATTGTGGGTCAATGTAAGATGCTTCGTGTCCAAAGAGCCTGACAGGTGACAAGTGATATACGTACATGACACACCCAGATTTCTGCAGATCTGAATGCACTTTTTCATTTTTGTGAGTGATGCACAGAATATAATTAGGGCGAGGTCGTCTTGTATTTTACATGAAAGATAAGCTCTTTATTTCTCCTTCAGAACCTTAGAGAGGAACGCCTGTACACTCCCTCTCCTCCTCCCATTATGGCTGACTCCATGGAGATAGATGATTCTCTGTATAGGTAAGACTGAAACAGGATCAAGTTGAATCTCAATTAAACAAAGACAGTTTAGTATCATATCCAGAATGTCATAAGGATCAGCTCCTTAATGTGTGTGTTTTGTAGTCGGCAGCGGTATGTACTGGGAGACAGTGCTATGCAACAGATGGCCCAGTCTGCTGTGTTTCTTAGTGGAATGGGAGCTGTTGGAGTAGAAATAGGTGGGTGCTTCTAATATATCTTACCATATACCGCTTGAGTTGCTTTTACATACTGCCACAGAAAAAAACAAGAGACCATTCCACGTTTTTTTAATCAGCAATTTTAGATGTATTGTGGCCATTCCAGTCTGGTTTCTGTTGAATTTCAACAAAACCTCAGGAGTGACATAAAGTCACCCAACAGCAATGTGAAAGACTGACAGCATGACAAGACACATAAAAATAAAAATGTGATAAAATCACATGAAAAAATATTTTCCTAAATATGTGTACAAATAATACTGTTGTATTGCTTAAAAGTAAATATGAACTTGTTTTCTTTGCAGTATTTGAGGTCTGAAAAATACTTTTTCTGTTATTCCGTTTCTCCAGGTTTCATTTTCTGCAAATAGAAACAATATTTTTATTAGAAATTTGGGAGAAATATTGTTAGTAGTTCACGTAAGGAAATTTTCCTAAACACATCTATAAATAGTAAATTCTGAAAAACTGAAAACATTTTTGAAATGGTCTCTTAATTTGTCCGTGGCTTTATTTGCATGTATGGTTTATGATATCTAGAAGTAATATGAGTAATTAAAGAACACCTGAACTTTCATTACCAAAAGTTAAAAAAATCTATTTATACTGTACATTAACTGTACATCATTTATAATAGTCAGTGTTGTATATTATCTTTCTGTGCAAATAATATTTAATGTTTTACTAAAATTCCTCATGTCTTGCAGCAAAAAACATTGTTTTGGCAGGAGTGAAGGTGAGATAAATGTCTTTCTTATTCTCAAAAATCTTTTTTCTATATTACATATAACAATTAACGGTTTTCTTCTATGTTCTGAGACTTAATTTGCATGTGTGTTTGTAGGCAGTCACTCTCCATGACTGTAAGCGATGTGAAGTTCGGGATCTGGGCACCAACTTCTTTATCAGAGAGGAGGATGTACATAGCCAGAGGAAAAGGTGCAGTTATGTGAATTTACACAGACGCATGAAACTTCTGGAGAAACGAAATCTGCTCTGCTCGATTTATCCTTTATTGCTGCTTTTTGACATCGTTTCTTTGTATATATTAGCCACAAATAGCAGTGGCCATTGAGTAACTTGCAACTTTATGCAATGTATTATGCTTTAAAGTGGAAGTTCACCTAAAAATCAACTTTGTGTGATTTGTTTACTCACCGACATGACGTTAAACATGTTTAGAGAACTTTTTTGTGCTCTTCGGAGCACAAATAGAGATATTTAGGTGACATCCGAGAGATTTCCAGGCCCATCATGGTGTCAGTTTTTGCCAAGGTCCAGAAAAGTACTAAAGACATCGTTAAATTGGTCCATCCATGCATAGTGGCTCAGTTGAATATTTTTGAAGCGACGAGAATGCTTTATGTGCGAAAAACAAACTAAAATACCAACTTTAATCAATATATTCTCCTTTCTCTTGTCAGTGTATGGTGCGCGTTCGTGAGAGCACTTCTTCGTCTTCTGCATGTAAACCACAGGGCTCTCACTAAATCGTTGGTGTTTCGAGTCAGATCCATGGGCGTGGCTTGTTGGTTTTGACTAAATCCTTGGTGTTTCAAGTCTTACGAAACCTTTACCCTAACCTTACTCTAACCATCTAAACTACCTATGATTGTTAAAATTGCCAAAAAAAACACTGTTGACATTAGACTCGAAACACCATGGAGCCGTAAACACAGAGTTGCGCTTCCGCGTTGTGAGTCAGAGCGCCGGTGTCGTGCCGAAAACACACTCCCTGCCAGATTATGCACCCCCCTCCCCACAATGGTTAGGGTGAGGATTAGGTGTTAGGGGAGGGTTTAGGATTAGGATTGGGTGTGGGGAGGGGTTAGAATTAGCCAATCGGATAGCGTGTTATTGAAGGGGGTGCATAATCTGGCGGGGAGTGTGTTTTCGGCAACAACACCGGCATCCCCCACATGTGGCGTTCGGCACACAAACCTGTCTACTTTTAAAGTGCTCTCTTCCAAGAAGACGACGAAGTGCTCTCGTGAACGCGCGCCATACACTGACAAGACAAAGGAGAATATATCGATTAAAGTCGGTATTTTGGTTTGTTTTTCGCACATAAAGCATTCTCGTCGCTTCAAAAAAATTCAACTGAGCCACTATGCGCGGATGGACCAATTTAACGATGTCTTTAGTACTTTTTGGGACCTTGGCAAAAACTGACACCATGATGTCTATGAGGAGGCCTGGAAATCTCTCGGATGTCACCTAAATATCTCTATTTGTGCTCCGAAGACGCCGGAAGTTCTCTAAACATGTTTAACGTCATGTGGGTGAGTAAAAAATCACACAAAGTTGATTTTTGGGTGAAATTCCCCTTTAACTTTTTGCCGTTGTAAAGAATCAAAGTCAATTTTGCTTTCATTTTTGCATGTAATCCACTCTTTCTCTCAGGGTGGAGGCTGTCCATTCTCGAGTGGCTGAGTTAAACCCATATGTTCAGGTCAGCGTGTGCACTGATGTTCTGGATGACACCACGGACCTCAGCTTCCTAAAGAGATATCAGGTTTGTCTCCACTGAGAACACAAGAAAAAGTTTATAATATGTACTTTTATAGTAGTGATGCACGATATTGGATTTTTGCCGATATCCGATATGCCGATAATTTCCACCTCAATTAAGCCGATGCCGATATATGCTGTCTATCCACCGGGCGCTTTTAGCTGCGTATCCGCTGCGTGTCCGCTTTGGCCGCCTGAATTTGGTTATAGGCCTACTCTCCGTGACTGCTATAAAACAAAGGCAAGCAGTAATTATTATTAGTGTTAAGGGTGTAGGTTAACTTTTTTTGCACATAGCACTGGTGCTAGAGAGGTTTAAAGTTTGGTAGCACAGGCCAAACTGTAGGAGTATAAATCGTCTGTTGTCATTAAAAAAAATATGCAAGTACAGTTCATCATGAATAGACAGGTAACTGACAAAAGACATTAATGTTACATACAGATGACTAAATTATGGCCGTATCATTTTTAGATTACCTAAATTTGTTTGAATATTTCTCAGTTGTGTATTTTTCCTTTTAAACTATACAATAGCGGTATATTTGTCCACATAAATTACTGTAGTATACTATAGTAAACTGCATAGATACTTTTTTGAACTTTACTATAGTATACAGTGTTTAACAATTCACTACAAGGCCACTACAATTTTCTAACGCAAATACTATAGTACACCACAGTATTTTTTGACTGAGTGTTCAATTTAACAGGACTTTTATTTTGACGGGTCTTCGGGAAGACTCTAGTGATGGGAAGTTCGGATCATTTTACTGACTCGGATCTTTGAGTCTCGTTCAGCAAAATGAACGAATCTTTTTTCGAGTCATATCGTTCATTTCGTTCATTTTAGCAAAATGTAATTAAAATGTTACATGTTACTTTCCTAACACATCTACTCATTATGCAAACGTTGATCACATTACAAACAATACAAAACTATAATGCTATAAGAAACAGAAAAGATTAATTCATTGTTTACCTGGGTCTTTAGTCTATGATTAGCTCACCACACCTCTTATCTGACAAGTCCTCGGGTTTGACTCCTTCGTTCATCACGTGACAGCGTCGTAAGCTAAACCAATGCAGTCAGAGCCGGAAAGAGAATTGATTAGTTCACCTCTTGAGTCTTCGGGTTTGAATCGTTCATTCTTCTTGAATTCCAGTACAGGACCCATAGAATGTTGCGCAATGCGCATGCGCAACTGAATGAATCACTCCCTAAGACGACTCGTTCTTCCCGAGTCACATTAAAGATTCGTTCAAAATGAACGAATCGTTCAAGAACGACCCATCACTAGAAGACGCTTGTTTGCAGATAGCTTAACAGTAAAACGCTCATAAAATAAACTCACAGAGCAACTCTGACTGGAGAAGAAGTTCATGTGTTCACATTCTCATACAGTGCAGACGCAGATAAAATACTCGACCATCACTCGTGTTGTATGTTAAACTGTGCACGTAATTCATCCGGCACGCAGAACAGCCAGATGATATTTAAGTAACAGGATTCCGTGTCCGCATGTAGTTACATGGACTCAGTGCGATGCGGCATTGATTATTGTCACACACAACAAGCACCACCACGACAAACGCACTACACACAAACACACAGCTCTGTCTAATGCACATATTCTTATTATTCTACATATATGTCGCACTGTTGTAATTTTTTTTCAAGTTGTCCAGTCGGGCAAGTAAAGTTATCTCTCACTTGCCCATACAAAACATTCACTTGTCCCGGACAAGCGTTAATGTCGAGCCCTGCTTTTCACATTTTAAAATTATGATTTTAATGTTTAAATTTGTAAATAAATGTAATTTTAATTTTAAAACATTTGGAAAATGAATTTGGTGAATATTAATTAAAGAAGCAACAAGAACATTGGTGTCTTCACGGTCCGTGTAACGCTTTGCAGTTCTTTTTTCAATTTTTACCATCAAAATTAATCAAATGAAAATTGATTTCAAACTTTCATTTTCAATTTTCATGAGCACTTCACAAATGGATAATTGTCTCTCAGTTTCATTTTCAATTATACGTGTTTGGGTAATTGCTTCAGAATTTCAGATTTTCGAACAAACACAAAAATTACTTGTTTTTCCAATTTTACATTTATGTGCTTGCGCTTGTGCAGCTGGATCGTACCATTATCGCCGGTGGTAGGGGGTTACAGTGCGTACTACTGTTTATATCAGATCACCGTTACCTTTGCACGTTAAACACATTGTCTGGACAATGAGTGAGTGGAGTGCGCTTGATTCATATGAAAGTGTGATCTGTCGGTTGGTAGAATGTCCATCTAGAAAACATGTCGCTTTCACGGTTAATGTGTAGCCTAATTATTATGAGACGTCATATTATCCCTTTATAACAAGAAAATATATCATTTAAATGCCATATTATCCCAGGGACGTCATTTCCACTGGGGACAGGGGGGACATGTCCCCCTCACTTTTCAAAATCCCGTTCGTGTCCCCCTCACTTTCAAATGTGTTTATAATGATTTTTTAACCACACGCCGTCATCGCCACGGAGATGTAGCCTAGAAACGAGCAGGACACAGAGAGTCTGCCTGTGTCGATGCGTGCGTGGCCTGCACACTCTAAAAAAAGATCACTGAAAGATTGTTTTCAATCACGTGGTTTTGATATGAATTGAATAGAAACCTGTTTTTACATGGTCGTTGTTTCGGTAGGCTATGTTAAGCTGTTTCCTTATAATGGACTTCTGTGGGGAAGAAACGCGCAACGCGCGATTTATTACTTTTTTTTGTTTAATATGGACTCGTTCTTTTAACAGCAGTTAGTGTTTATGACAAGGCTTGACATGACAACTGTACGTTAAACCTCGTTAAGCATTTTAGAAAGTAATCCTCGTCTCCTTCCGACCGCAGATTCAGGTTTACAAGCCCAGTTTTCCTCTGTTTCTCAGTCAATACTCGCATTTCCCCCTTCATGAACATCCACTTTTGCTACACAATAAAAACACATTTTTGTTTAATCAATTTAAACAATCAAAAACAACGCAAAATATAGGTATTTTGAATTTGTGATAGGATTCAAATCAACAACATTTCTTCCCATTCTGTGTCCCCCCCACTTCTCAAACCAAAGTTACACTTGTATTATCCCATCAAAACGACAAAATATATTGTTTTAACGACATATGATCTTGTTATTATGACATAATTGAGTGGAAAAATAAAATGTATGTGGCAGCAATACGCCACCGTACGTAATATCTCGGGCTGCGACTGATACAAGTTATCCATCATTTCTACTTTTTGTGCGTGCACTCACTGCACTTGCTGCCCGGCCGTTCCCAATGACATACAGATCGCAGCATTGCCATCTACTGACTAAAACCAAAACGGCAACCGATGTCGAATAGATTAATGATTACAGACCAGACAGTAGTGTTAGTAAAATTTATTTAATACATGTGTAATACATAAGGGAGATAAATATGATAAGATAAACCATAGGCCTTTCATAACGCGACAGCGTTGTGGGTCCGTGGGCGGCTGTAGACTACACCACTACCACCGGCGATAATGGTACGATCCAGCTTCAAGCGCAAGCACATACGTAAATGTAAAATTGGAAAAACAAGTAATTTTTGTGTTTGTTCGAAAATCTGAAATTCTGAAGCAATTACCCAAACACGTATAATTGAAAATGAAACTGACAGACAATTATCCATTTGTGAAGTACCCATGAAAATTGAAAATGAAAGTTTGAAACCAATTTTCATTTGATTAATTTTGATGGTGAAAATTGAAAAAAGAACTGCAAAGCGTTACACGGACCTCTTCACACTGCCGTTTTGTAGTCTCCATTTCAGAGACGAAAGTCACAGGGCGGCGCGTTGCATATTATGCACGCTTGAGCTGAAGTTCAAAGTCTACTCCCGATGGACGATGGGCAGGATTCAACTTTATTTTTGCTCGGTGTTTTAGGTAAAAACGTTAATCAATAAATAGGCAGTGCGCGGCTAAAGGGCGCAGAGATGGATTTCTTTGCGCACTCAGTTAATGTAAGAATGTGCTGCTTTTACAAGCATGGTTTAATTACAGCTTCCTATCGGCGAGTCATATCGGCGTTATTTTCTTTATCGTTATTTTCTTTACCGATTCCGATAATTCATTTATAAGCCATTATCTGCCGATAATATCGTGCATCCCTATTTTATAGTATCCTGTCTTCTGAATGAAGATGATTCAGTATGTTCATATCGTATGTGACGTGTCTATTTGTTTATTCTTGTAGTGTGTAGTATTAACCGAGACGAAGCTGAACTTACAGAAACGTATCAGTCATTTCTGCCACGCTCAACAGCCTCCTATCAAGGTAAAACATTCCCAAACATAATATATAAACAGAACTGCATTTAAATTGAGATCTATTTGCATGTATGTGATGATATGATGTCATGGTGTTTTGGTGTAGTTCATCAGCTGTGACGTGTTTGGAATCTCCTCACGAGTTTTCTGCGATTTCGGGGACACATTTGAGGTTTCCGATCCGACAGGAGAGGAACCAAAAGAACTTTTCATTCAAACCATCAGCCAGGTAAATATCCTGATCCTTCAACTTTTTCTGTTGCATTCACTTCTGGTTGCTCTTATAGTCTAATAAACAGAATCTCAGCTACAATGCTCTGTCATGTTGTCTTCATCCAATCACAGGGCACCTCTGGCGTGGTTATGTGTATGGACAGCCGAACACATGGTCTTCAAACAGGACAGAGTGTGTGTTTCAAGGAAATAAACGGCATGACTGATCTAAATGGTACCACACACCAAGTTACAGGTACATATACAGTTAACACACCTTTGAGCTCAGGGTATTAGAGACATGTGAAAAGGCTTAAAGGTATAGTTCACCTTCAAAATGATAATTCTGTCATTATTTACATACCCTTTTTTCATTGCAAACCTGCTGAACACAAAAGAAGATATTTTGAGAAATGCCGGTAACAGAAAACCTTTGGTCCCCATTGACTTGCATTGGTTTTGTGTCCGTACTATAGAAGTGAATGGGGACCAATGGTTGTTGGTTACCAAAAATATCTTCTTTCGTGTTTTGCAGAAGAAAGAACATCACAAAGGTTTAAAATGACATCAGAGTAAGTAAATGATGACAGAATTTTCATTTTGAATGCAAACTATTCCTTTAAAGGTATAGTTTAGCCCAAAATAAAAACTATCTTCAGTTTTTTTTGTGCAGTTATTCCTTTAACAATCTAACTGTGGCTTGCGTGTACAGTTCTGTCTCCCTACAGTTTTGCAATTGGAGATACTTCATCATTCCAGCCCTATACACATGGAGGAATCTTTCGCCTGGTTAAGACCCCTAAAACCATCATCTTTGTATGTCAACGCTCTGAATCATTCAGTCAGTCGATCTGTATAATGATGGTGATGTACAATGAATGAACTGTTTCCTGTGTCCGTTTGTGTAGGAGACGATGGAACAGCAATTATCTGACCCTCAGCTTCTCACTCCAGACTTCAGTAAACCAGAGGTCAGAATCACAACCTCTCTCATTGCTAAAGAACATATGAAGAGTTTGTTTCCAAAATGAGATAACTCCATTTTTTAAATTGCTCAAAAATCATGTTTTTTATGATGTTATCATGTTTTTATTGTGTTAGTTAGCTGTATTTTTTTTAGTTATTATGGCTTAAATCAAAACAAACCAACTGCAGTTTGATTGATATTAATTGGAATGCATAATAATAGAAAATTATCTCATTTTGGAACCAAACTCTTCATATTCAGACACATTTCATCTTAATTCATGTTTTCGTTCAATCAGGTCCCTCTACAACTCCATGCCATCATGTTAGCTTTGGATGCCTTTTTGGAACAGCACGGCAGACTTCCCAACATTGGGTAAATAACTCTGAGACAGAAGCCTTGTATCTCCACTAGGAAATTCATTATTATTTTTTTGTCACGAGAAATAATGCTAATGCTAATCGAATATTTCTCTGGTCTATGTAGGTGTCTGCAGGACGCTGAACTTCTCTTGAAGATCACAGAGGAGATCAATAAAACCCTTAAAAGCAAGGTGAGGTTTTAACTAACACTCGTTCACTTACATGTCATTTCCTGTTGTGCACACATCACATATTTTTGTCTTTTAACTCAAATGTGTGTCGTCAGGTGTGTATAAATGAGGAGCTGGTGAGGTGCGTTTCTCGTTGTGCAAGGGGATGTCTCTCTCCTCTCGCCGCAGCGGTGGGCGGCATCGCTAGTCAGGAGGTGCTGAAGGCTCTCACTGGAAAGTTCACCCCTCTTCAGCAATGGGTAGGTCAAAGGTCACAAGTACTTTGTGCATTATGACATCATGATAAAGAGAGATGGGAATAATTTTGTGTGTGTCTATATAGTTTTATCTTGATGCAATGGAAGTAGTTCAGCCTCTCCAGTCTCTCCGCACTGAGGAATTTGCCTCGAGGTGAGCTTGACATCACATTTTTCTTTTTGGGTGTACTATCCCTTTAAATACTGATTTTGTCAAGCTTATGTGGTTGTAGGGGTGATAGGTACGATGCGTTGAGGGCGTGCATCGGGGAGTCACTGTGTTTGAAACTGCACATGTTTCATGTTTTTATGGTAAGTAAAAGATATTAAATAAATGGAAAATGCTTTTTAATTTTAAAGTTCAGTGTCACACATTAAAACCTAACCTTTTAAAAACACTTCTATTGGCTTTTAATGTTAGTGTGTATTGATTTCCTAGTAATATAGACAAGATGAACACACTGCTGATGCATTTAATATTCAGGTGGGCTGTGGTGCTATTGGCTGTGAGATGTTGAAGAATTTGGCACTGATGGGTGTGGGGCTAAACAGATGCTCGGGAGAGGTGAGGATACGCACCTGAGTGGACCTGCCAGCTTTTTATAAAAAAATGAAAATATATATCATGACTAATGTTTTTCTCTCTAGATTTGCATTACCGATCCAGATCTGATTGAGAAATCCAACCTCAACCGACAGTTTCTCTTTAGGCCTCAGCACATACAGGTTTTTTTTCTTTTGTGGTCAGCAAAGTTAAGACGTTTGCCCATCAGTGTTTCAGATGTTTTAACGTCTCTCTTTCTTTCTCTCTGTAGAAGCCTAAAAGCACTACAGCAGCAGTAGCTACATTAGAAATAAACCAAGAATTGCATATAGATGCCCATCTGAACAAAGTGTGTCCTGCTACAGAGGACACCTATAGTGATGTTTTCTTCTCCCATCTCAACGTGGTGGTCACAGCACTGGATAACGTGGAGGCAAGGAGATACGTGGATAGGTAATGCTTTGATTTTTGTTAGAGATTTTAACATGTTTTGCATGTGTGATTTATCTTTGCTTTTGAACTCGCAGTCGGAGCGTATCGAATCAGAAAGCTCTGTTAGACTCGGGTACCATGGGTACGAAAGGACACACGGAGATCATCATCCCAAATCTCACTGAGTCCTACAACAGTCATGTGAGTATATGCTATGTGCCAGTTTTGTTTTTGCTTTGCTTTGCTTTGTTTGTTCACACCTGTGTTTGTTTCTTAGAGAGACCCACCTGAGGAGGAAATTCCATTTTGCACTCTAAAGTCTTTTCCTGCTGTTATTGAACACACCATACAGTGGGCCAGAGATAAGGTCAGTAAACACACATATATTTCCATTTTAACCATAAACATTACTGAGCGTTCACACCAGACGTCATCAAATGGTTGTTTCTGATTTCTGACTCCTCTCGCTACGTCGTAATCACGTCACTACTAGAGCAAGCTCCTGATTGGTTAACGCGGCGCGAATATTTGTCACAGTTCAGATTTTTCAATTCGCGCGAATCACGCGTTAAGCCCCATTCAGACATCCAGAAACTAGCAGCTGCAGAGCGACGCGATCTCATTCATTTCAATGGAGAGCTGGCGACTTACGGCGACACGAGCAACAGTGACCGTTGGCGACAGAAATTGGGCATGTCCAGCGATGGGAGTCAAGCGACAAAAGTTGAGAATTGTTCAACTTTATGCAAATGATGAGCGACTTTCGCGAGCGACTACCAATTGGAGTAAAACAGTGGAGCTCACGTCATCCATCTCTCGTCAGTTACTGGAGGGTTTGTTCAAACTTTTACTAGGACAACCAAAGCTAGGAATGCCTTCAAACGATCTCATAGCAAGAGACAAGCGACACACAGTGACAAAGTCTCTGGCTGTCTGAACGAGGCTTTACGTGTGTCTAATCGCGTCATTCGCGCCGCAGGATGTCTATCGCGTCTTTGCATTGACTTAACATGTAAATCACTTGCGCTTAAAGGCCCGTTCAGATTGCGGGAGATGCGAAAAAGCGAAACGAATACACGACGAACCAAGTTTTCATATCAACGACGAAACGAATGTTCGCTTTCTTCTATTTGATGCCCGCACGGTAGATGGCGCTGATGGAGAATACATTTCACGCCTAAACATTAGGTGGCGCTCAACCGCTATTCAGGCTTTGGCTGCTGAGAAGAAGAAAAGCTTAAAGCTTAGCAATACAGGCTACTAGTACTGTTTGCTTTACGTACTTACAACAGCAGAACAAGAAATGGATTTCTCCAGCAGCAGCGAAGATGAGTTTATTGTTTTTTGCCTGAATGAGCAAAGGGAGAGAAAAAGATGATATTGGGTTCACCCTATTCTTGAGAAGAGAGAAGAGCACGGGGAGTTTAATAGATTGATCCAGGAGTTAAAACTGTACCACGATCGTTTTCATCGTTACTTCAGGACGATGGTCTTGGGGGTTAATTAGTTACCAAATGGCATTTGCATTGCAGCTGTACTATTTAAACAGTTGTAAAATATGTGTACACTTGACTTGATGTTTGTTTACATGTGCCTGTGCTTTCTACCTACAAGCAAAACTGCTTAGTTATTGTATATAAATAAAAATAAAGAAATTTGAAGAAACTGATTGTATTTGATGACTTTTACTGGTAGCGCCAATATATTTGTAATAATAATAATACATTTTATTTATAGGCGCCTTTCTTGACACTCAAGGTCACCTTACACTATTATCAAAACAACACCAATAAAGACAATCAAATACAATACATTTAAAAACACCATAAGGTTGTGGTCAAAGGGAGTAGTCTGTACTGAACAGATGGGTTTTGAGTAGGGCTGGGACGATATATTGAGTAATTTTTATGCTCAGTTTCTCAATGGATTACGGTTAAACGCCGCCACATCCAAAAGCCAGAGGGGCTCTCGAGTAGGCGTATTCGGACGCAACATTAGTATACGCACGTCTTAATCTCACGAGAAATTCTCCACCACCCGGATATTTCTCGCCTACTGTTTTATGAATACTGACGGATCGGACATACTATTCGTTCACCTACTACTTTTTGCCTACTATATAGCAAGGAAGTATGCCATTTCGAAAGCAGCCATAGTGATTTTAGATCGAGCGGTACTTCCTACTGATCAAAGAGCCGTAGTTCATGGAAGAGCTGTGCATAAAACAGAATTGAAGCCTTTGCGATTTCAGAATCGACATAGACAAGTATAATTACTGTAAATCGTGAAATATATCATCACAGGCCTAGTTTTGAGTTTAGATTTAAAATGTGAGAGACAGTTAGTGTTACGAAGCTCAGACGGGAGAGCATTCCAAAGCTGGGGAGCACAGCGACTGAAAGCTCTGCACCCCATAGTAACAAGACGAACAGAAGGAACAGAAAGATGAATAAAAGAAGAGGATCTAAGAGTGCGAAAAGGTGTGGCAATATGGAGGAGGTCAAGAAGATATGAAGGTGCAAGATTATGAATAGCTTTAAAAGTAAGGAGAAGTATTTTATAGTTAATACGATAAATGATAGGGAGCCAATGAAGCTGTTGTAAGATGGGTGTGATGTGATGAATAGAAGAGGTGCAAGTGATAATACGGGCAGCTGAGTTTTGAACCAGTTGCAATTTATGAAATGTTTTATGCGGAAGGCCAAACAAAAGAGAATTACAATAGTCTAAGCAAGACGTGACTAGACTATGAACGAGAATGGCAGTGGAGTGAAGAACGTAAACGGTTAATGTTTCGAAGGTGAAAGTAAGCAGACCGGGTAACATTAACATGGGATGTGAAAGAGAGAGTGCTATCGAAGATGACTCCCAGACTCTTAACCTGAAGAGGGGGGGAAATGGAGAAATTATCAATAAGAATAGAAAAGTTTTGAAGTTTGTTTAATGTTGAAACCTATAAGAAGTTCAGTTTTATTACTGTTTAATTTGAGAAAACTTGAAGTAAACCAGGTTTTTATGTCAAGTAGATTATTAATAAGAGAGGATGGAGGGAATTTAGAGTTAGGTTTGGTAGAAAGGTAGAGATGGGTGTCATCTGCGTAGCAATGAAAGTTAACGTGGTGTTTGCGAAAAATATAACCAAGAGGAAGAAGGTAGATAATAAATAGCAGTGGCCCTAGGACAGAGCCCTGAGGCACACCTGAATGAATAGGGACTATATCAGAGGTAAATGATTTTAATTGAATGAACTGAGTGCGGCCAGAGATATATGAATGAAACCATTTAAGGGGTATGTTAGTGATACCAATAGAAGAGAGTCTATCTAGAAGAATAGTATGTGAGATTGTGTCAAAGGCTTCACTCAAATCAAGCAGAAGTAAAATGGATAATGAACCAGAGTCAGCAGCTAGAAGGAGATCTTTAGTGATTTTGAGTAGTGCTGTTTCTGTGCTGTGGAGGGGACAGAATATCCCATACTACAACATAACATGGGAATTGTATTCATATGAAAGATTATTTATATACAGTATATTAGTTTATATATACTGTTTATACTTTTATATTTGAATGCCACCTCAAATTATGCCACAGAACTTTTTTGTCCTGGTTTTTGTAGTTGCTGTGACTTTTTTCAAAAAGTTCTGTCTGTTCTGACACCAATGACAGTAACAACTCGACATCTATTCTCTCACAACAGCTTTCTGAGCCTTTAGCGCCCCCGCGTGCCCTCAGTGGCTCTAGGCGCGTGACGTAAAATGCTCAATTCTTATTGGACGGTCCGTTTCGTCGCTTTGCGAATGAGGAAAGATTCGTCGCACTAGACGAAAAAAAAACCTTCGCTTTTTTGCCGAGCGGATATTCGCGGTCTATATGAAAAACTTCATAAGAATCTATTGTTTTTGTTCTAGAACATTATCGTGACGAACATACGCACCGAATATTCGCGGGCAATATGAACGGGCCTTTGCAACATAAGTGTCATTCTTCAGCTTAATGTCCCTTTAATAAACTGTGTTTGTCCAGAGGGACCAGTATACTTTTACTATTTTGTGATTTTCACGAAATCTTGGTTTCAAGATGTCAAACATGATTTTCTTAAAAACACTTGCATCAACACATTTCCTTTTAATTCATTAAAACAAGGTATGACATGTTTAAAAGCATTCATTTGAAAACTTTAACTGACAGTTTTTACAAAAAGACCGTATCTATTTTAACCATTTAATAGTATTTAAAACGAATATTACAGTTTGTTTTAGATGTAATGCAATGTGTCTACAAAACGCTGTATTTTCCACATACCGTGCATGTTTGTATCTCCTCTTTGCCCCGCCTCTCTGAAACGTGCAGATTTTATACAAAGCTCATCGCTCTGAAAAGCGAGGTGTGCTATGATTGGCCAGTTAACTAGTGCGTAGTGATTGGTCGAATACTGCAAGCGTGTGACGGAAATGTAACGCCTCTTACCATATTTGGAACATCATGTTCCAAATCAATTGTACTGACAGGTACGCTCACCTTACTTGCGTATACATTTGGGCGGTCTTAGTCAAATCATACCACGAACTGACGTAGATTTGTGGGGGTTGGTTACACGAGGCGTTTCAGGCAGTTCTGGGTGAGCATTCGCTTTTAGATAGAATGCATCTTTTGTTCCGACACTTTCATTTGTGCAATTTTACGTGTCTAATACATGCATGGGCAACTTATAACACACCAAAGACACAGAAAAACACGTGTTCGCGCCATATGACCCCTTTAAATGAGTGTTCTGATGTATGTTCTTGTGTTCGGCGTGTGTAGTTCGAGAGCGCTTTCTCCCACAAGCCCTCCATGTACAACATGTTTTGGCAGAGTCATCCGTCACCACAGGATGTGCTGCAGGTGAGAATATACACAACACGTTTATCTAAACCCTCTGATTCATCCAGTGCCGTCGTCTGATTCCATTGCTTCTGTGTGTGTAGAGGTTGATGACTGGGGAGAGTATGGAAGGATCATTTCAGGTCATTAAGCAGTTGAGTCGGAGACCCACCCACTGGGATCAATGTCTAGCACTCGCTCGGCTCAAATTCGACAAGTACTTCAAAAGAAAGGTACTGGAACCAGTAAAACTGCCAGTAAAACCCGGTTAAACGGTTATTAAAGTATACAAATTTTGCAGTCCACTGTAGTATTCAATGTGAGCATAATGTGTTTACAAAGTTCCATTATTACTTTGACATTTCAGGCCTTACAACTACTGCACTCATTTCCACTGGACACACGGCTAAAGGACGGCAGTAAGTCACAATATTTACTCGCTCATGGACAGAAGCTGCTTGCAAAGTCATCCGCTCATGTGTTTTTCTCCCTCTGTATTCAGGTCTGTTCTGGCAGTCACCCAAACGGCCGCCATCTCCTATAGAGTTTGACCTCAATGACCCGCTGTCAGTGTCTCTGCTGTTTATAAACTCTCCCTTTCTCTCTCTCAATGATGTGTGAAGGTGTTTGTTTGATGCAATTCATCTTTTGTCCTCCATCAGGCATTATAGTTTTGTTGTTAGTGCCTCTCGCCTCTTCGCTGGAGTTTATAATATTCCATATTCAGAAAAGGTGACAGGAATATTTATACATTTTGCTTATAGGTTTGATCATTTGATCATTTTTGTTGTTGTTGCGCTGTCGAGTCATTCTTGAAATTGTTTCTCTGTTGAATCATTTATAGAGTCTTTCCTATGAGGCTGTGTCGAGGGTTTTAGCTGGAGTGGATGTTCCTGAATACAAACCAGCTGAAAAGGTATCTGGTATTTAAGAGTTACTCCAATAAAGCCAAACTGCTTTCTTTATCTTTAGTAAATCACTGTTTTGTATGTTTTGTGTTAGCATATAGAGACAGATGAGAGCATTAAGAAGCCTGATCAGGTGAAAGTGACGGTGAGCAGTGAACAGGAGAGGGTGGCCATCTCACAGCTACAGGAAACTATCAGCTTAAACTTTATAACAGCAGGTTGGTTTGCCACACATGTTTATGTGACACGTAACTGCCACAGGAACCAAAAAATGAGATTTTTAAGATAAGTTGTCAAGGGGTTTAGTGGTGATCAAAGAGGTGGGCATACTGTCAGTGTATCAAGACAGTATGATCTGTAAATGTTAGTCTTTCTTAGTGTATAAAGTACAAGTAAATGTTAGCAAACAGACTTTTTTTACAGTTCTGTATAGGGATGGGTACCGAGAACCGGTACTTTTTTGGACCGGTACATAATTGGGTCGATACCAGAGTATCGATAAGCTTCATGACAAACGATACTGTTATCGATACTTGCGTTGTTTTATCTCTGTGTATTCATGTGTTAAATGGCGAATTAGAGGCTGCTGCCTGTCATTTTCCATCCCTGAATGATGTCCGAATGGCCGAAGTTTGCTCGACGTATGTGTGATATCTAGGGTCATATGATTTCCGTGATGTATTTGTAATCTGCTTGTTTTACGTGTTTATGAGTGAAAGAGTGGCATGGTTGCACTTGTGGAGCTTTCAGCATCCGCGTTTCACCACGAGGAAGCTTCCGTCAAACACCCCTTTTTTTTACAATTATAAAGCATTTAATAACCCTTAATAATGCATTATACCTAAAGGCTTTAAGTAAAGTCTTACTGGAAAAACTACTATGATAGTCAATAGGGCCCCAGAACTGTTTAGTTTTCCACATTCTTCAAAATATTTTTTGTGTGTTTAACAGAACAAAGAATTTTATACAGTTTTGGGACCTTTAAATATAAGGGGCTTTCAGAGTTCCGGAACATCTTGCCAGAAGTTCCCGCTTTTTGTTGTGTTTACTCATTCCGAAACTTTGTTCGGAAAGCGCCTGTTGTTGCGGACGATGGGGGGGCTTTCAAGTCAAAAAGGTTGAGAGCCACTGCTGACCATTATGTGTTGTGTGTTGTTACAAAAAGGTAAAAATCTATGCTGACAAGTTTGTATCTTAATTAAAATATTTGTTTTTGGGTGGATATTTGCAAAATCCTTCAGGTATATGGTCATACATTAGCCCGCAACTAAACTCTTTTTTTTGTCTGTCTTTAGAGAGACTACGCATGACTCCGTTGTTCTTCGAAAAGGATGACGACTCAAACGGGCATATGGATTTCGTAGCATCAGCGTCTTCTCTTCGGGCTCGTATGTATGCCATCGAAGCCGCTGACCGACTGCAAACCAAACGGATTGCAGGCAAAATCATCCCGGCTATCGCCACATCCACTGCTGCTGTCGCAGGACTGGTGAGAAAGAAACATCCAATGGATCTTCGCTATTGCTTTAAATGTTTTATATGTCAATGAATAAACATCATTGCGGTTTCGTGTAGGTGGCAGTGGAGTTGATCAAAGTTGCCGGTGGTTATGGATTTGAATCATTTAAAAACTGCTTCTTCAACCTGGCCATTCCAGTAGTGGTGTTGACAGAAACAGCTCAGGTCAAGAGAACCCACATCAGGTGACAAACACACAAGCATGCATTGATCAAAAACATGGTCAAAAAAAGCACGTTTCACAATTTTGTACGCTTTGCTCTTTTTGAGCAGAGCCGGTATTTCCTTTTCTATCTGGGACCGTTGGACCGTCTTTGGTCATGAGGACTTTACCTTATCTGGTTTCATAAGTGCAGTCAGGGTAAGTAACACGCAATGAATCATCTGAATAGCATCTTTATGATCTATTTGTTTCAATGAATGAGTCGCATTGTAAGTGAGAATAAGCTGGATTGTACTTGACTTTCAGGAGAAGTATGGAATTGAGCCCACTATGGTCGTTCATGGAGTAAAGATGCTATACGTTCCGGTCATGCCCGGCCATCACAAAAGACTCAAACTGACGTAAGACCCTCTTCTTTAGTTACAATTATTCTTCTCTTCTACATTTCCATAATTATTTTCGTTTTCACCGCAGAATGCATAAACTGATCAAGCCCTCAGCAGGCAGGAAGTATGTTGACCTCACTGTATCATTTGCCCCTGAGGTGGACGGTGATGAAGATCTGCCCAGTCCCCCAGTGCGCTATTACTTCACTCGAGAGAACGAGAGCAACACAGCCTGACACACCCACACTCTTTCTCCTCTTTCTCGGCCCGTGGACCACTAGTGGAGTAGCACTTACTTAATCTGTCTCGATGTATATAGTGAATTTTCATTTTCTACTGGTTTATTATTTTATTGCACAGTGTTGTCTGTGCAGATGCCTTAAGATAATTATATTGTGCTTCAATGTGACAATAATATTAATTATACTATTCATGCTCTGAAGAGTAAAAGGAAAACATTGTTTACATGATCGCCCCAGGGCTTATTATTACTCTTGTGTATGTTTGTCCAGGTGAGTTAGTAGAAGGCTTCATTCTATTCTCATGAATCAACAGTCATTTATTTGCACATTAGAAAATGTTGCGGGAGGGTTAGTTAATGTTATCGGTCACTGTAAGCCACATAAACGCCAAAGATTTTGATCCTGGTTTAAAATGTTCAGCGACGTTTAGAGGTTCACGACTGACCTCTGTGTTCATTGTGGCCGTCATGACCTTAGTTGAAGTGAAGGCACATCAGATCAAGATATTAAATGTTGTCACATCTACTATTGCCGTTTCGGAAGGATGACATTTTTGGCTTGAAGGCGTAAAAAATATATCACCACCACAGTGCACGTCACATGACAAGTCTTTTTCATATTGGAAGTCTAATCCGTGGAAGTCTAATCACATCAAAACCAGGCTTTTCACAAGTTCCCAGCTGAACCGCCGACTTGGTTGATGTCACTGAGTCATCCTGAAGTGTCCTCCAATAAGGCTGACTGAACTAAGCGGTTCAATTTTGTTTGGCGTACAAGTGAATGACAGTAAACAGAAAAAATGAGACGCGTATATAGGACCTCCAAACTAACAGGTAATATTGTGGCAGAATCACAGAGAAAAAAATGATTTTAAATCGTAAAATCGTTTTAAGATCCCTTTAAAAAGACAAACTTTGAGTTGCACAGAATTCTCGATCATGATGTCCATTTACAGTTTCAAGGGAAATCTAAAGGAGTTCAACCAGGTGATATTTGAATAGCTGTCCTTGTGACTACAGCATTCAACAGAATTACAAATAAATTTGAAATTTGAAGTCCAAATGGAGCTTTTGTCCATTATTTTTATAATGAAGTGTCTTAACATATGAAGGTATTTTACGGTGATGTTTAAAGATTAAAGAACTGATGAGCCAATTTGGGTGCTTAACTGAAAAAACACTTTTCAGGCAGGGAAACAGTTTTTACAATACAAATTTTTCCTTTCAGGTTTTCACATCACAATTCACAAACACAATAACATGAGTCAAGTGCATTTAAAATAGTTTATTATAGTTTATTTAAAAACATACACCTGCTATAAAAGCCATTGCATTTCAGCATCTTGTAGGTTCTCTTAAATCGCTCATTTTCAAAGGGTATAATAAATACGGAATATGAAGATATTTGTCACACACTCACTCACTCTTGGCTACTCTTTCCAGTAATTATTGCCTTACTACTGATCTAGATTCAGCTCATATTCTTACATCACAAATAGAACAAACGATATACAGGCAACTTTTAAAATCCTCCCATCTGAATGACGATTCAAATCTCAAATATTAACAAAGCTAATAGAGATGTTAGAAAAGCAATAAGAATTTGCTAATGTCGATGGTGCTGAATTTAATCTGCGTGTATTTGATATCAAAGTGGCATGAGATTCCAGTTTATTTAAAGCATCTATAAATGCTCACGAACAGCATACAGTACATACAGAGGATGGGCTTTCTATTAAATCTCTTTTGTTTGCTCAAAGAATTTCTGAATAAAGGGAAGCAGAGTGCTCAGTGCATATGCATAATACTTTCACCAATACATATTGGTAAATTGAAGCTTTGGATGCAGGAGTGAACAACACGAGACCTTATCTAGGTGCGCATTTCTAAGGCACAACAATGCAATGGGGCTGTTCACCCAACAATAATAATTCTGTCATTTACTCATCCTCAGGTTGTTCCAAACCTGTATACATTTTTTTTTTCTGGTGCACTATTGACTACCATAGTAGAAGAAGAAAAAAAGAAAGTCAATGGTAACCCAGAACTGTTCATTATTCAAAATATCTTCTTTTGTGTTCAACAGAGCAAAGAAATGTATACAGGTTTGGAACAACTTGAGGGTGAGTAAATGACAGAATTTCCATTTTTGGGTGAACTATCCCTTTAAGAGAGCAAAGGCAACAAAACACATAAAACCTTGTTATCGGAGTATTTTTAAAATCTATAAAGACATGGCCACACTTTACATAAGTGTTCATGTTAGAAGTACTTATGTGAAGTTATCTTAACGTTACTTCCACAAGAACTCAATTACGTTAGCTTGAAATGTTCAACATGGGTACTGTAATATAAAGAATCACCAATGAAAGTTTCAGGGCTCATGCAATGTTGACATTCAAATGCCGAGCAAAACAGAAAAAAGATTAACAGAAAGTTAGAAAAATATTCGAATGGAAATGTTAAGATCTACCTGCAAGCTAAATGTGCCATGACACAACATGCTCTCTACGTGGTCTCTTAAACAATACTGCACAAATAAATTATCAAACTCCTCACTGATCAAACAATAAAATAGGCAATGCAAAATAGGGAAAGGAACATTTAAAACAAAACCACTCCACATTTTTAGAAACCACAAATAAAAGCGGTGGCCAATCTCATGTGTACTCATATCATAGTCAGTTAAGGCATCCGGACATGAACTAGGCCTTATTGTCGCAATAATGCGTCCGTCAATAATGCTTTACAATACGTTTCAAATCATTAACTTAAGTTAATGCATTAGATCTTATAAGATGAATATGAAATTGTTCATTGTTCATTTGTGTATATTAACTAATGTTTATTTATACCGTATGAAATGTAAAACAATGTATTAGAATATGTAAAATCAATAAATGCTGTAAAACTGCTGTTCATTATTATTTTATTTTAGTTGCTGCATTAACTAAAGTTAAAAATGCAACCCTATTGTAAATGTATCGATTCTTCTGTTAGAAATACATATTCTCCTGTAGAAATACATTTAATGTGTAATGTGAGACATCTGCAAGACCACTAGAAAACACGGAGATGTATCGTTAATAAAATAATAAACAGATATTTTTCTTGAAAATTGGATTTGTGTGCTACCTCCTCACAATAATAACGGACAGTTTAGTCACATTTTACATTACGTGTCCATGTTACTGTGTATTTAATCATAAACAACATGTAGTCAATATGTATTTTCTTTGTAGAAAAGGTTTATAACATCAATTAGGTTGTTATTGTTTGGGCTGAAACGCTCTTTATGCAAGTACAAGAACGTCTATAAAACCTTAAGATATCGGTTTGCCAAAATGATTATCAAATTAACCTAAACCTAACACGGACACTGTGAGAAAAAGTGCAACCAGTATCAAGCAAGTGTAAATCCAGTAATCTGTAATATTTTTTCCAGTCCAGAGGAAAACCAGTTGTACCCATGATTCCAGTTTTGACAAATGTCTATGCTTGATTGTGCTTTAAAGAAAATTGTTGGAAACATTGTAGAAATATAACGTTCATTTTTGGGTGAGATCCTGGCTCGATTTAACTTGTTTTTCATTCCATTTCTGCATAAGAAGTTCAGGGGTTCGTCACAATGTTGTTGGCTGGCCAGCATCTGCAAGGAAAAAATCTTTAAGAATCTGTTCAGTTTTAAAATATCCGAAACCTTATGTTCAACAAGACCAATAAAATTAATTCAGGAATATTTTCTGCCTAACTCCAAGAATGCTGAAAAGTGATCAATGTTTAAATTCTTTATCCTGTCTTAATAAGTAAATAAGCCATTTGTAGGATGATTCAAAACTGTATTACTCCATGGTGCTATCAAAAATGTTCATACATTTTTTATCAGTTATAAATGATAAATCATACTTTATAAACCTTATATTGGAGTGTCCTGAGGGGCCTGACAGACACAGCAACCTTTGCTTAACCAAGCGAGTCTGGTTAACACGACTCATTGTCTAAGTCAGTAGTTCTCAAACCGGGGGCCGTGGCCCCTGGGGGGGCCCCGAGATGGATCCAGGGGGCCACAGATTTTGTGGCATTTTATGAAATATAGAAATTGATCATAGATTTTATGCAATCAAACATCAGAAAAATAAGACCACCAGACAAAAGAATTGATGTTTCAGCATTGTATAACCGAATATGTTTTTGTTTAAATAAAAATGTTAAATTTAAGATTATAAGTCTTTATTTGGGGGGCCGCAAAGCGATGCACTCTATACAAAGGGGGCCTTACAAGGAAAAAGTTTGAGAACTACTGGTCTAAGTGACCACGACACATTGTTGAGTGTTTAAAAAACATGTACTGTATGTAAAACCATGGTTGATACACAGTTAATGCATCGATCTATTAAAACTCACCCCGTGATTTGATGTAACATTCATGACAATTAAGAAGGCCGTTTCGAATTCTGACGTCTGTTCCGGCGCTTGTGTCTCCAAGCAACCCTTTACATATGCCGCACTAGAACACAACAAATATTCACGTAAAACGATGCACGCATTACTCACATAACACACTTAAATGCAAACCAAAATGAGCGTTACCTTAAAACACTGAATATGAAAGTACAGCCCCAAGCTTTCTATGATCATCGCCGCTCCTTTTCCCAAAGGATGTGTGCAACTGGAGCAAAGCTTCTTTCCACTTATTGACCTGCAGAGGGTGCAAAGCCGTAATTTACAGTATAAACCATACGTAACTGTAAAACAAGGACAGGATTCAAAATGAAGTGTTGAACTAACAGCGCTAATGAGAACATTCAGAATATTTATGTAATACATACATGCAGAGTAGGCAATGTATACAGTATATACAGTGGGGTCCAAAAGTCTGAGTTTATTGATCAGGGGTTAAGGTGATAAATAAAAAAAGTTTCATTTTTTTAACGATAAAATAAATATTTCTGTATTTATTTACTCTTTATTTTACATTATTCTAAACCATTTTAACTATTTACATGTTTCAATAACAACAAAACAGCTTTTGGTCTCAGACTTGTGTCCCTAGTGTAAATACTGTATATTATGATGACAACAAAGGCAGAAATGCAGTTTAAAACGTGAACAGAATGGGATTTTGTGCACATAAGCATCCAGCATGTTTATGTAACTCATTGGTCATGGCTTATCATCATGTTGCACAACTTTGCGACTGTATAATACACCAAACTTAAAGCGGTACTTACTGTCCATGTCAAGCAGGTACATCTTATCTCCATTACATATCCAGTTCAACAGCATTAAACATTACCTTTAAGCTTATTTGAGCCTAATGTGATCTCTAGTGCAGTGCTTCTATTGGGTTACGACAATGAAACAGCATGAAACCATCAAAACTGAATACATGTAGAAACAGACAAACTATCATCGTTTGAATTGAGTTTTGAGAGAGAATGCAACAGGCCCCGAATACAATTTTTATGTTTGTGTTTGTGAAAGACAGTTTTGGTTGTTTTTGTACTAAAATCTGGGTCCTGATGCAGTTGAGAACCGCTGGAGGAAAAGCTCATACCTGCTGGGGGATGGAGGCGATGTGTCTTGTGATGGTGAGGGTGATTTTGATGGGTGTGTTCCTAAAACGTTTTCGCACGACCCAGTCCTGCCGACAGCCGCACACACACACGTACACACAAGCATAGAGAACTGTGAAAGTCATGTGCAGAAATGTTCCGTGTGCCCCTAAAAAAGCTCATACTGATCTGATCTACATTCTCCACATCCAGCAAAGCCGAGCAACATTTGGCACGCATGTGATAATTCAAGCCAGCATGCATTCCCGTACACACACACACACCTCCTCATCCCTGAGCTCTGACTCTGGGGTGGACTCTGGTTACGGTCCAGTGAGGCAGTTTTCTTCAAATCCTCTTGTCTGCTTTTAGATTTACAACTCCATGAGCTGTCTGGAACCTCACAAAAAACAATGTGTCATTTGAACTGCTCTTGAATATCGGTTTGAGACGTGTGTGTTTGTGTGTTACCCTGTATGAACTGCAGTTGTGGTGTAGCTGTTTGGCTCTCCTGTGGTTCAGTTTTCTGTCCGTTCTGCTGAACTGGTGTGCTCACTTGGTCAGTTCTGAGACAGAAATACACAAATAAACACCATTAGAGATTTCCAATATGCATAAGTTGTGAAGTCAACATTTCCATTTGTGTTTGTTTGTTACCCCTCTGTCATCTAAACAGTACCCAAAGCTATAACAGGTTTAATATATCTCCACCTGTCTGTCAGTTCATTACTCTGGTTCATCTGTGCCTGTTTCTCCATCATTTCCTGTTTCCTTTCCCAGTCAGCCAATGAGAGGACAATGGTGTCATGTGAGGGTTGGCTGAGACTGGGGTCCTGCGTCACACTTTTGGAGCACAAATCTGAGGCGCGAGGGGTCAGGGTTTCCTCCAGAATCCGCCTCTCCTGTAGAACAAGACCTAATAAGTACCAGGCTAAGAGTGGGCGTGGCCATGTAAAAGAACGAGTGGACACACCTCCTCGTGATGTCTCCTCTCCTCCTCCTCCACTTCTCTCTGCGCTCTCTCCCACTCTTCCTTCAGCTTCTCTTGCTCTCTCTGATATTTCTCCTGTTGAGAGAGAACGAGAGGGATCAGTTAAAGCGATAGTTCTGTCATCGTTGATTCACCCTCTTGTCGTTTCAAACCTGTATGACTTTCTTTCTTCCGTAGAACACAAGAGAGAATATACAATTGAAGCGAATGGGTGCTGCAGTTCTTACCAGCGTACTTCAAAATATCTTTTGTGTTCTGTAGAAGAAATAAAGTCATACAGGTTTGAAATGACAAGCGGGTGAGTAAATGATGGCAGAAGTTTTATTTTTGGGTGAACTATCACTTTAACAACCTGAGAGAGAGCTAAGCCCCGCCCCCCTGGTTACGTTACTCCTCTGTCAGAAAAGCTTTATTGCCATGAACATTGTGTTTGCAGGTTAAATGTGGGCATAAAGTGTTATAAATAAAAAGAAATATTGCAAAGCATTGTTATCTCCTCTTTTTCTCTTAATAGAAAGCTTTACACACTGATATTGTTAAAAACTGTGGCAACTGTGCAATTACTTCAGTCATTAAAAGTCTCATAAGTGCTCGATCAAAAACGAACAATTTTAAGTAATATCTGTCAAATTTAGTTGAAAACCAACCGTATACAAGACTTATAGAGACATTAGTGGTCATTGGTCAATAACAGTTTTAGGGTGGGGCATAGCTAAGGGTCAGTTGTGACAGGGTCAGTAGGACAGAATTGAGAACAGGTAACGGAAAGGTAAGAACAGCCTAAAGAATTGCAGGGACAGAATAGCAGGTGTGCAGTTCTGTCAGATAAACCCCAGACTGGCTGTTGTACCTGCAGCAGGCGTTCCTGCTCTTGTTGCCATCTCTCCTGCCGTTTGCGCTCTTCATTAGGATCCCACGTCCAGTGGTTAACCCTTTTTGTAAGGTTCAACATTGGGGTTTCGATCTGATGCACGCACACACACGGAAGAAGAAAGTAATTCGAGAGTAAGAAGACAGAGTTCATCTACACTTGAATTATTTCCTTCACATCAAAGTTGAGTATCGACCATCCATGAACATGCCAAACACACTCTTAACAAAATGGTGCTTCAAAGGTACTTTGATGCCATAGAAGAACCTTTAACATCCGAAGAACCTTTCTGTTTCACATAAGGCTCTTTGTGGCGAAAAAAGGTTTCAGATTATAAAAAAAGTAAAGTTCTTGATAGAACCTTTGACTGAATGGTTCTTTGTGGAACCAAGAAAAGGTTCTTCTATGGCATCGCTGTGAAGAACCTTTCAAGCAACTTTATTTTTAAGAATGCAGGCAGCTCATTTTTAGAATTTGGTGGTCTGATTGGTAGAGTACCAAAAAAGGTACAGCAACTTTTGAGTGTTCAGGTCTAATGTGTTAACTAACAAGGAAAAAGACTAGAAATGGAGAAAATGAATTGAGGAGGAGATTCTGGACGTGAAGAATGAGTTTAAACACACATGTAATACTTACACATTCACTGGAGTAATCAATCATCTCTGTGGAAGAAAAACAAACAGTGACTTTAGAAACATATTCAATTCACCTTAACATCTACTTACGCCCAAGAAAGCAACAGTACAGAAGCTTAAAGTGGTACAAAGATACACATGGAATAAGTTTGCACAGAAAGAGAGAGAGAGAGAGAGAGAGTAAAAAGACAGACAATACTGTCAAGACATTAAGGGTCTATGAAAGAACAGTTCACCCAAGAATAAAAATTCTGTCAACATTTACTCGCCCTCGAGTTGTTTCAAATCTGTATGTAATGTTTTGTTCTGATGAACACAGAGAAAGATATTTGGAAGAATGCTTGTAACCAAACAGTTCTTGGACACCATTGACTACCATAGTATGAAAAATGTCTGTTAAATAAAAAAGAAGATATTTTGAAGAATGTAGGACAGCAAACAGTTCTGGGGCAGTTTTGAGCACCATTGTCATTTTTCCCACTATGGTAGTCAATGTTGGTCGAGAACTGTTTGGTTACAAGCATTCTTCCAAATATCTTTCTCCGTGTTCATCAAAACAAAGAAATTTACACCGTTTTGGAACAACACGTGGGCGAGTAAATGACGACAGAATTTTTTCTTTTTTGGGTGAACTGTCCCTGTAAGGGTCTGTTTCCATCTGGTTTTAGCATCAATCTCTAGCTAACTGCTTTACCAAAAAGTTTGTATGCAGGTTATTGTGATAAGGTTAACAGGTTACTGAAGCTCAGCTCTGAGGCGAATTTAAAGAGTCTTGGCCAAAAATAACACACGAAACATGTTTCTTGACCCAGGAGAACTTTCCAAAATAACGTTACCGTAACAGAGGAAGATCAATTGTAGAGCGTAAGTTCCTCTTTTTGCTTTTTTTTTTAATGCAAAAGTGTAAGTTGTCAGGTCGTGTCAGTTTCTGACCACCTCTGAATGTGGTTTGGTTGGACCTGATTTACACCTGTACGCTTGTGAATGGATCACACGAGATGGATCTTAATACTAGATGTAAACAGGACCAAGGACTATAGAAGGACGTATTCTTCTGAAGCTGTGAATGTAAACATTAAAACGGTAGGAGATAAAGCAATATAACATAGACTAACACTGCAGTATCTATAGAGGTGTACACGACTGCATAATGCTCCGGCTAAATATCATCTACAGTTATGAAGTGCTGACATATGACTTGCTATAAATGCTACAAATGCTCGGTGAGGACAAAATGACACATACGCCCAGATGGAATCTGCTCACATTTTCAGCACTGATTTTACGGGACAATCTGCAAAAATAGATTTAAACGGGGTAAAATGTGTTGAATCTAGCAAAAAGTAAAATGCTGTGCGTTTTCAAACCATGATGGTGGTAAATATGCATATGAATAACAGACAGTTCTGTTGCACAGATTTCATGTGGGCCTACACATAACTCTGTGCTTATTTGGAAATGTTTTTTAACCTCTTTAGTTTATCATTGTGCCCTCAGCAAACAAGCGTATAAAATGCACCTTTACAGAGGAAACAAACAAGAGATGGGCAGATGGATGAATATGATCCCATCCGCCGCTCATGGAAAATAAAGCCTCATCTTAGCTCATCCATCGGTTTTACCTGTTGGAGCGAAGAACTCCCAGCGTAATCTAGAGCTACTTGAGGAGCCTAACAGACCCACGCAACACCAAATGAAACCAGCCAGAAAAAAGTCAACGACAGGGAAAGAAAGAGACAGGGAAAGGAGAAAGGTAGAAAAAGACAAACCAGAAAAAGGAAAGCCAAAGGAAGATTTAGAGGAGGTGAACGAAGGACTAAAAGTGGGGGAGTTGAGTAGGGATTCACTTCTAACCAACTATTGGCATTTCTTTTGCACTGCAGTCATTGACCAATCACGTTATGAGAAACTGAGCATGTGATGCGGAGGGATTGTATTACCTGTCAATGACTGTGAGTATGAAGTCTGGTCAGCTTTGCTGGACTCAGTAGTTGAGTTATCACCACTTGAACTCTGAAGTGAGGTAAGCTGATGGAAATGAAAGGAAATGATTAGAGATACTTATTACATTTAATGTGAAAATAAAACAGGGTTTTTAACTAATCAAATAGTCAACAATAAATCAAATAAAGACAATATTGTCTATAATTCGTTAAACAGATAAACATGTGGTGAGAATTCTAGATTTTGTATTTATTACAAATTTTTAGTCATTGTCAACAGAAATTATAATTTTTATATTTTATATTTTTATAATATTCATATTTTATGGTCAATATTAACATGACAAACATGACAAATATTCATATTAAATATTTTTATTAAAATATTACTAATATTAAATGTTTAATAATAAAGGCTCACCTGCTCTGTGCTGGACGTGTCATTTGGTTGGAGGGGGTGTGTCTGAGTAAGTTCAGTCACAATGGTTGTCGTGACAATGCAGTTACGCTTCACAGCCGGTTCAGGAATTGTCTGCTTTCCTGTTAAAATCGGCGAATATAAGATATTACCCCAAAAAATCCATGACTGTTCCAATCTACAGTACTTCTGTTTCAAAGGGGTCATATTTGTTTGACATATTTCTGTGTTCCATCCATAATTTTATTATAGGTTTTCTGCACCAAAGGTTATCATTATTATAATTGAGTTGTAACTGACCATTTTCCAATGACCCTTAAAATGAAACAGTTTTGTTTTTGTCCATTATAACAGCTCTTCTCTTCAGTAACAGTATACAAAAAAAGATCAAATTCTATGAAGATTATATGAACACTTTTTAACCCATTAGTTTTAATAGATGCTCTGTTGAGACTTGGGAGGACCTTGTGAGTTGTCTGAAAACAAAAAAAGGGATTTCTCATGATGTCACCTCTTTTAAATGAGAAAAATATGAATATAGTGTTTAACCTTCGGGTTCTGACTCGGACTGTGTAGATGAGATGTCTGCTTTGCTGTTTTCTTCCTGAATGCTAAGAGAAGATTCTTTTTCTTCCTTTACAGTCTCTTTCTCCTGGTCAGGAACAGACACAGGCGAGTTCTGCTGGTGGTGGGGAGTTTCTAACACATGTAGCTCATCATTTGGTTGACTTTGAGTGGCTGGCTTTGAAAGTGTGGACGAGAATGGGACAGAATGCACCAGAGAGCTTTTAACACCACTCTGTCTGTTGTCGTCCTGTGTGCTCTCGCCATTCAAACGCATAAAGCCATCGATCTGTATTAAAAACAAAAACACACAATAACATGAGTCAAATCTGGCCCTGGAGCTGTTGCTCTACATATTGAAGTATGAACATTCATTGGGTCATGTTTGTTAAAACAATTTCTCGATGCCTGGATAGAACCTTCAAAGAGAAAAACTACTGTGGTATTACCAAATAAATAAATAAATGTAGACGAACCTTCAGTGGCTTGCGAGGCCCCTGGTTGAGTTTGGGCTGACTGTAGGGTTTCGGGGTGATAAGTGGCACAGGCTTTGAGGATGAAGGAAGTGGACGTGCAGGCGCTGGTGGGACTTCCGGAGTTTTGATGGTTTTGGTAGGTAATTGTTCAGGTGTTTTGGGCTTTCTCGGCAGCTGCTTCTGTGCCGTCTGCTGGCCTGTAGGTAAACTGTGCTGTGTAGGGGAAGTTTGTGTAGGCTCTGCAACCTCTGCTTCTATTGAATGCGTGGACTGTTTCACAGACTCATGTAGAGGCGAGGAGTGCACCGGCGTCGTGGCGGAAGGCAGTTTGGGGAGCTGAAGTTTCTCTAGTATGGCATCGCTGATGGTGAAGCGGAGAGCGTAGCGTTGAAGTATGGCTGCTTTCTCCTCTGGGGTGGAGGCCTTACAGTACTGTTCATGTAGCTCCTGTTCCCGACGCTCTCTGAGAAAAAGAAATAAAGCTCAACTGCAAGGTCACGGGTTTGATTCCAGGGAAACACATGGGCTGTTTTCAAAATGGGTCTAGAAGCCCTCATTTACAATTCTCTAAATTATTTCACTAATATAATTCGCATGAAGAAGATGTAAATGAAAATGAAAATGAGTGAATTAGGGTTATTATAGTTTGCTAAAACTAAAACTATGAAAACATTTCTGTTTATTGAAATAACAAAATATCTGCCTAAATATTATTTGAAAAACTTAATCTAAACTATTTAAATGATCTACGTTTAAGTTAAGACACAAAAATTATTAACTCAAAATAAGTAAAAACTAAACAAAAACTAAAATAAAAATGTATTTAACTTAAACAGCAATATAATAAACGAATAAATAATAACATAATAATTTATTAATAAAATAATAAATATTGCTCAAAATTTAAACGGAAATGTATTTAAAAAATATATATAATTTATTTTATTTACCCATTTTTATTATTATTTATTATTATGTATATATATTATTAATGTTGTTTATTTTATATATAAAGTATCAAAATAAAAGCTAATTCAAAATACTAATAAAACTACAACGAAACTTAAAACAAAACTATAATAACCATAATAATTCCCATGTCTTCCAAGACCACCTGTGAGTGTACATTAGCGCTAAACTTGTTATTGCAGTGCATCATGGGATTGAATTGAGTCTCGTTGTCAACATTCATGGCAACGAGAATAAAGCTCAACTGCAAGGTCACGGGTTTGATTCCAGGGAAACACATGGGCTGTTTTCAAAATGGGTCTAGAAGCCCTCATTTACAATTCTCTAAATTATTTCACTAATATAATTCGCATGAAGAAGATGTAAATGAAAATGAAAATGAGTGAATTAGGGTTATTATAGTTTGCTAAAACTAAAACTATGAAAACATTTCTGTTTATTGAAATAACAAAATATCTGCCTAAATATTATTTGAAAAACTTAATCTAAACTATTTAAATGATCTACGTTTAAGTTAAGACACAAAAATTATTAACTCAAAATAAGTAAAAACTAAACAAAAACTAAAATAAAAATGTATTTAACTTAAACAGCAATATAATAAACGAATAAATAATAACATAATAATTCATTAATAAAATAATAAATATTGCTCAAAATTTAAACGGAAATGTATTTAAAAAATATATATAATTTATTTTATTTACCCATTTTTATTATTATTTATTATTATGTATATATATTATTAATGTTGTTTATTTTATATATAAAGTATCAAAATAAAAGCTAATTCAAAATACTAATAAAACTACAACGAAACTTAAAACAAAACTATAATAACCATAATAATTCCCATGTCTTCCAAGACCACCTGTGAGTGTACATTAGCGCTAAACTTGTTATTGCAGTGCATCATGGGATTGAATTGAGTCTCGTTGTCAACATTCATGGTTTCAGACACCATTCCAAATGGCTGTCCCTTCAAATAGCGTGCTATATAAGGGAATGGGGGCTTTTAAAGGAACTTAAATGAAATGAAGTGGCCAATAAGATTTCAGCTTAGCAGCTTGTAAGGGGTGAATTCAACAGCTGCGGTACATCTTGACTATTAAATTGTAATGGAGAATATATATGTATATATATATACTGTATATATATATATATATATATATCCACACAGCGTATGGTAAAAGTAAAGAGAGCCAGACTAAGAGTTAGCATAAAAACCGTCCTTTAAGAACATGAACTGTGCCATGCAAATCGAATCCAGCCCTAATTTTCCGGCCGTATTTTGAAACCGCATTTGCATGTTCAACGAATCAGATGCTAAAACAACACAGACAACAACCTATGCAAATAAACAAAGCTATCCGCACCAGGTCAAATTTAGCAATAAGATACGCAAAGGCCGTTCTAAATCTTGAGGGTGTACATGTTTACGTCGCTCACTTTTCCTCTACAATCTCTTTGTAAGTTTTGATGCTCTTCCTGCGATGGCCAGATCCTCCATCCGTGGACATCAGCTTCTCCATCATCTTCCTCTCCTCCTCCTTTTTGATCAGATCCTGAGAGGCACTTCGTCTCCGATTCTTCCAGCGTGCCAAGTCCTGCGCACAGACGCAAGAAAATGTACACATATCCAAATTACACGTGCACGCGTTTTTGTGTGGGTTTGCATGACTCACGTCTTGCCACTGGTCCTCCTCCTCTCTGAGTTTGTTGTACTGGTTGTGTAGGCACTCATGTCGTGATTGGCTGTGCGGCTGAAGGTACGCCATCTCGTCCTCTTCATCGCGCATGTCAATCAAACTCATACTCCTGTGAATAGCAAACAAGTCAAAAGGCAAGTTTGAAAGTTGCTTTCAGATAAAGGAAAGGTGAGAGCGAAAATCTACATGCCTTCCTTTGAGTTGTTGACAAGAAGTTCAGAGATGAAATGTTAGCATGATGCTAACTAGGAATGACGTGGTTAAGTGAGAGAAATGTTATCAAGACCATGTACTGTACAATTCAAACAGAACAACTACAAGAAAACTACACATATTCGACAGTACAAGTTCTGCTCTGTGCCATAATGCAAACGGGTATTCTGTAGTGCATTTTTTCCTCAATATTTTCTCCCAATCATACCAGAATGTGTTATCCTGAATATCACAAATATTCACCTAAATGTGATTTCATTTATCGTTAATATTATCGTTAATTTTAATACAATTACACATCACTTAAACCAAAAATGCTCGATAGTGGGAGAAAAACACTCACCAAGTAGCTATACCTTTTAATCGAAATACCAAATCTGCTTTTTTGTAACTGTTAGTTTGATATTCATTTCATTGGCTAAGACATCTGATGGGGTGAAAATAGCAAAGATGGTTGAACTGTTGTGTTAGAGTCACCGCTATAGTGGAATGAGGTTAAAAGTATGTGCACACATTTTATTCAAGAGAAAAATGTATCCAACACAGCAAACCATGAGAAAGATCCAATTATATGTTTTCACATGCACATGTAAAGGCAGGCTTTACTACTAAGTTTACATGCATAAAAAGGAAAAGTGTGTACATTTAGGAACCGTTTGTATCTCGATGGAAATAGACATGTGTTTCTAGTACATGCAGATGCTCAGTTCTGCAGCAGCAATACAAAGAATGACAGACAGAAAAACAAACAAAAAAGAAACTTACTCGGATTCATTAGAAACACTAGTGGCTCTGAATCTAGGATATTAATAAATAAGAAGAAAAGATGAGCTATAAGAATAAAACATGAGGACATAATAAAACAATCTGCACAGACCTTTCTTTTTAAAAAAATGTTTTGATTATCAACCTTTTGTAAATCCAACACTACGCACTAAACACTATAATGTTTTTATATAATATAATGATTTTTATTTACAAAGTAAGTACAGTATACAGACCACCGCTGGTCCAGAAAACGGTTTAACACGAACGTTACTTTGAACAAAATGCAACCATCAGAACAATTACAACCGAATCAAAATGTCAAAGAAATATTTTTTAAGACTTAATTATACAGTATATATGAGAATTTAAACAAAATTCTAAAAAACCTGAAACCAGAAGTGCTTCTGAACCAGTGTTTACATCTTGTGAAGTGGTCTATATGTTTTTTTATATATATAGTTTCTAGCTCCTGTGCAAGGATTATTGTCATAATTTTTTTTAATGTTAAAAAGCTTAAAAACTTTTTAAGAGGTAGTAATAAAAAAACGTTTTGGATGGAGACCTTGTTTTCATTTATTAACTATCGTTTAAAGTCAACATAAAACAAAAATGTATCTAATTTATTAAAGGAATTAAAGCGAGTTTTATTGTACACAATAAACAAACTTTAAAATGGTCTTTAATACCCTTTTAATCCATATCGCTCTGCCTCTAATACAACATTCTTTTAAGTTCATGTTATGAATTTATTACATTTTCATCCACCCCCCAACCAACTCCGTTCTGACTGAAAACGACTTATTTTCACATTCCAATCTATTCCGGGGAAATACAATGTTTGAGAATATCCCGTTTCACTCAGAAATATATCTAACAGCAGAAGTAAAATAATTTAAAGGTGATATTAGCAATGGTAGCTGTTCAGCGTCCTTTGGTAAAACTATATTTTAGTTTATAGAGGGATGAGAAATTTTATGACGTTTCCTGTTTTTCCGTTTGACAAAAATCACCTTTGATAATTTGGTTTGACAATTACACCAATAAACAATATAAATTGACAACATGTAGACACACGCATAAAGTGCTATCTCCTTTCATGCAGAACATGGAAGAACACATTTCTTTCACCAGAATACTTGTTAATAATAATAATAAATTGGTCCTCAAAGTGTTTTCTCACATTGGGGGGAGATCATCATCTTCCAGCCAAAGGGGCCGACGTGAGGCTTGTTCAGGCATAGGGGAGGGGCTTTTGGTATTAGTCTCATCTTTAATAAGACTATCCTGTCCCATCAAACCCACAGAGCCCGACTCCTGCCTGTCCATCATCTGAGGGCACTTCCTAGGTGTGTCCTCAGCATCCCTTGGGGGCGGGGCCACAGAGCTAAGGGCGAAGCTGAGAAAGTTGCCATGGTTACTAAAGCAAAGCAGGGCTGTGAAAGGGAGGCTGAGGAATGCATTCAAGTTTTGTTTGGTTTAGCTAAACCCTCTCTGTTCTCAGACCAGCCAGAGATAACAGAGATTTAAGGGGAAAGAACAGAGTGAGATTGAAAATGAATACTAACTACAGTCAGTGACCCTAAAACTATGTGGACACTTGGAGCACTCAAAAAAGAAAATTGTGTCTTTGTTTACTCACCCTTAAGTTGTTTCAAACCTGTATACATTTCTTTATTCTGTTGAACACAAAAGAAGGGATTTTGAAGATTGTGGGACACCAAAGAGTTCTGGGTCACCATTGACTATCGTAGGAGTTTTTTTTATCTGCTGTAGTCAATAGTGCCCCAGAACTGTTTGGCTATAAACATTCTTTAAAACATATGTTTTGTGTTCAACAGAATCAAGAAATGTATACAGGTTTGGAACAGCTTGAAGGGGAGTAAATGATGACAGAATTTTCATTTTTGAGTGCACTTTCCCTTTAAGACACGCTTGTTTTAAACTGCATCAAATGAGAAAGCATTCAAGTAAGCAGTGTTTATTTCACAGAAAGATCAAACAAACACACTTTGCAATTCTGCAAGAAACAGAGAGCATCTTAGGACATAAGGACAAGTATTTAGTCACTAATTCTAAAATTAAAATTGAAACAAATTTAGTCAAACCTGCAGTTTCTCACCAGTGTGAAACAACTGTTTTAATTTGAATGTAACTCACAATACAATTTAGCTAACAAATGCACAAAACAGGGTATTTTTGCGTACTTAACTTAAGGAACAGCAAGCCAGTCACAAACATTAGCAAACAGACAACATCCACAAAAGTCAGCGATCCACACAACTTTCATTTGTTAGAAACTCCAGAAAGTCACACATCAAGACCAACAGCCTATCACAACCCATGTTAACATACACTCACCCAAGCAATCTACTACACTAAACATTAAAAACACTCAGAAAGACACACTTCATTCCCTAAAGATCAGAACCTGTCCAGAGATGAATCGGTCTTCTTGAAGCACGACTGATTCATTCCAGTGATGGGAGACGTTTTCTGTTTCACTGCACCAGAAGTGGGAAGAAATGCATTATAAAACCCCCCTCTTGATTTTTGGAAAGCTCCGGTTCTTCGTGCAAGCATGTCATCCTTCTCAACGTTTGGTAGGGGGTCTTCATCCCAACACTCATCATCTTCATTGTTATCAACCCTTGATGCGGGTGAACGCACAATGTCGGGGCTCTTTTGGGTGTTTGGTTCTTGGTCAGATGGTTCATTCCTGTCAAAATATCACATGCTTTTAAAGCATTTGTCAGATAAGCAGCTGCACATTTTGAGGTATCATTTATGCCTCTTGCACAAAACTGTGTAGGTTGTGCCAATGCATAAGAATATTCTTAGCAAGCACACAACACTAGAACAAGTTTTCCACCACTGCACCAAGCATGTTAGTCACATGCATGATAAACCCTCAAACTTTAGTAATCTTACTCCTCCCACCTCTGTCCAATCCTGGTTCTCTTCGTCTTTATGTTTCCTTCCAGATACTGTAGGTCTCTCTCTCCACTCATACTCATCTGGGTACTTCCTTTCTGAGCGGATAAAGCCACTGCAGTAACTTCTCTCTTAGAGGCGGGCTGCGGGAGAAATCTGTTATACGACATTCCCTTGGATGTCTTCTGAAATGCCCCTGTCCTGCGAGCCAGCATGTCATCGTTTGTTATATCCGGTTGCCTGTCCTCCTCTTCCTCCTCTTCATCATCATCTCTCTCATCTTTTGCTTTCACAGCGAGCTGCTCCTCAAGCGCCCTGAGCTGGGCGGAGCTTGAGGGTCGTTCGAGGTCAAAGGTGACAGGGCTGGGGGGTTCGGGGGGTATGACCACGGGAGGCTCGGGGATTGCGTCTCCACTGAGTGAGTCAAATCATGATGTGGAAAACAGAGAAATAGACATTCAGAAAAAAGAAAGAAAAAGGAGCAAATAGGAGGGAGAGGTACAAGCAGGAAAAGATGCAGTCCAGTGGGAAACAAAGCAACTGCAATGCAGCTACTCAAAGTTACAGACATACACTGGAACACACGCTTTTACTCTCTTAGACAAGCACAAAAACACATTTCATTCTATTCCCTTGTCTGTGATGTCCAGGCTCTGATATTTCAATTCAAACTGGTGCTGTAAGGCATTCATGGCCGCTATTACAGTATGTACAGTTGTTAGCATCATGCTAACAGCCTTACAAGGCATGAGTCCTACAGCTTCATAAACCCCAGTCAGATGAAGCCAACATGCTACTATTATTGCAGCATCGCTGTTCACATTCCCACACGCCAGCATGTGCGAGGGTGAGTATGTGCACGTGTGTCCGGGTTCTGTTGGTAAGCACATTGCAAAATATGATTTTCAGTATTTTTGTCTTGTTTTTCAATACAAATATTTTTTTTTAATCAAGATACATTTACTTGAGAAGCAAAATGACTACATGTATTAAATATTGTGTTTTAAAAAACAGATCATTGAGTTTTTGCTTAAAACAATGCTAATGGGGTAAAAAAAAAAAATCTTCAATTAAGTACTTGATGAAGAAGTCAAACTTAATGTAAGATGTTTTTTTATTTAACTTAATTTATCTACAGCCGTAAAAATTTTTAATGTTAATCAGCCTTTCTAGATATTGTGGCCATTCCAGTCCGGTGTTTGCTGAATTTCAACAGAATCAAACCTCAGGAGTGACAGCAATCATCCAACAGCAATGTGAAAGACTGACAGCATGATAAGACACATGAAAACTGTTATAAGAATTTCATAACATTATTTCTATTACATAAAAAGTATTTTTGGAACTTTTTCTTAATACACAAATATTAAGGTCTTTGCACATACAGTCCGAAATTTTTGTATGCGTTTTTTTTCGTATTTGGCGCTCGTTTGTACGCAAATTTCAGACTCAATGTGCAATGGTCTTTACTGTTGTATTGCTTAAAAATGAACTTGTTTTATTTGCAGTATTTGAGGTCTGCAAAAATACGGAGCATCTTTTGTTATTTTGACCTGTTTCTTCAGTTTTCATTTTCTGAAAATACATGCAAATAGAAACAATATCTTTATTTCAAATTTGGAAGAAATATTGTTAGTAGTTCACAGAATTAAACAAATGTAATAATTTTACCTAAACACATAACTATAAAATAGTAAATTCAGATACGGTCCCGTAATGTTTTCCGTGACTGTATGTATTATATTTATTTCGAAAATAAGACTTTTTGCTTCTTAAGTAAATGTATCTTAATTTAAGAATGCTCAGATATTTGTACTGGAAAATACAAAAATACTAACTGAGAAAGTGCAGTGATTCGTCAGAGCAGGCAGTTCTCGACAGGCAGTGTGAGTGTGTATTCTTTATGCACTTTCGTGAACAAAAACATTACTGTCCGAGTAGACTCTGAAGGGGTCATATCATAAAACATAAAATTTTCCTTCATTCTTCAAACTAACAAATTTTGTTTATACAAATAAACAAAATTATTAACATTTGTATCTAGCATACAATACCTTTCAAAAGTTTTGTGTTACTTAACAGAAATGTTTTTCACTATCTTCGGACCTGATAAACCTTTGGATCTTAAGGCGTGCCAAATTTTGTTTTAAAGGCAACATTTCTTATTTTGCCAACATTCATTTCATTACAAAATTAATTAAAAAAGGTTTTTAAATGGATGACTTGGCATCTAATAAGAGCTCAGCACCCGTCCCATTAATAAATGATAAAAAACATCCAGGTGATACCTATGTAAATAAACTACAGTCCAGTTTACTAATTAAAAACTCTTTCTTCATTCCATAACAGCATTTATCAAAACTGAGTTGCAAAACGTTCTCAGTGATATCAAACAGATTATATTGCCACACAAAGCCCAACATTTATATGTCAACCACATCTGTTTCAAGTTCAGCAACCTGTGCTGCTCTGTTGTGGTGACATAATAAGCAGGACATGGGATGACAACTATAATTTCTAATATCAAAAAATTTAGATGTGACCCCTTTACATGTGCATGCACTCTGGACTGCTGTGCAAAAATGCAATGCACCTGCGGACTGCTCTCTTTGTCAGTATGGAGCCCAGCCCTATGGTGGGCACAGCCACAGGTGCCATCGAAAGGAGATATCGAAGCTTCTCTGCCTCGCCTCTCTCTTCCTCTCCCCCTCCCTTATCCTCATCTATCCAGGAGGTACTCTCCATCTCTGTCACTCCCCCAAATGTCACAAAACGGCGCCGTTCGCCGGAGGGACGTTCCCGGCAACCGGCCAGGTCGTTCTTGGCAACCTTCGCATTGGAGGCGATAGAGAGGCAGCCTTTCTCAAGACACGACTGACATAGAGGGACAATGGGCTCGTCGCTGTTCACACGCACACACATACATGACACAGTTAGAAGAAGAGAAGGAGAGGAAAAATGAAAACTAAAGTATAGCAATGAGGAAACGTGAAGTCAGTATGGGAAACTTGATGTTAATGATGTGAGAATTTTTATGAGAGAGATGGCTGTGTGATACGCAAACACGCCAAAAATAGGCCAAGCCACACCCACAGATGAGACGACTGATATCTAAAACAACCAATCACAGCTCATTTTGATTTGAGGGGCGGGGTTATCAGGACAATATCATACCACAATATCAGACTGTCGTGAAAAAGTTATTAACTTCTATATGAATGATTAAATTATTTAATTCATTGTTAAATAATATATGTTGGCCTATCATTTATCATTAATCATTTAATCTTATTAGATCAAAAAAGTTAATTTTGTGTGCAATATGCATCAGACGGTTTGCGAACAGACTGTGGCCGTATCATTTGAGGCTGAGTCTAATGCAGGCATGGCCTTTGAGACATATGGAAATCCCTGAGATGTAAGAGAAAGTACTATGAATGACACAGTGCTGGATCTGGCTCAATGTCTCTCATTCAATAGCTTTATGTGCTCTTTCTGTCTCACACGCACACATAATGTCTCCTGCTCTTTTTCTCTCTGAGCATCTCTTGGCTTCAATGGTTGCCGTGGTGACGACTGTTCGCTAAAGATGGCTTCCCTCTACAAACAGATTTGAGGCTCACAAAGGCGCACTTTAAGAAACATCTACAGCTTAACAAGACACAGAGCTCTCTTACGCAGCACTCACGGCTTCGACATGCCAATTTTCTGGACCATGAGCCTTGAGTGATTTAAATTGATTTGAGGCCACACTGTGTGCAAACCAGGTGCGACACAATACGATTTCAGAATCAATTCATTTGTCTTTTCACACTGAAAGAAAAATGCTAAGCCATTGAAAAAGAAAATAAGTATGTAGTCACGCTAGACTAGACTAGACAGAAGTAATTTGGAACCTGCGATGAGTAACAGAATTTGATGTAACACTCTGGGACTTAATAATAGTTAAAAGAAATAAAAATGAGTTATTGATAAATAAAATAATGTTAAATAATTAAAATAATCAAAAATCTGTTAGGAAGTACCAACACAATCTCACGGTAATTCGTAACTATTTTACGAGGTGGCTATTTCGTTTGAATTCGTACAATCTTATTCGTACGTTTTAGTACATTTGCTTTTGCACCAGTGACGTTAGGTTTAGGGGGGTTGGGGGAGGGGCTTCAGTATGCCGTCTTTCTAATAATCATATGTTTTTGTAAGAGTCACACTATACAAATTGATAAGAATTAGCCACTTCTTAAAATAGTTACGATTGTAAAGTTGTTATAAAGACATTTGACTTAAAGCCACAAAAAAATATGTGCGCAAATTAACCTGTAATTTACATTTAACGTTCTAAGAACGTTTTGCTAACATTGCCATCAAGTTATAAAAACGTTATTTCTGTTTGTAACAATGAAACATTTAATAACAAGAATAAAGTTTTAGAACATTTATAAATGACTTATAATGTTGATAAAATGCTCTTTTAACATTTACTGCAAGAACATTTTTTGATAACTTTGAGAGAATATTTGGCCTAGAAGTCAATTCTGAGCCAAGAAGTCAAATCTGTGACACGTCTTCAATTAGTCTACCAAAACTTTTTATCTATTTTATTTGGTAACTACCAAATCTTAGATAAATGACAAAATTTCAAAAACTAGAGCTTCATCACTAGTTTTATGTGTGAAGAAACACATAAAACAATCCTTAAAGAGTACATAACATGAGATCACGAAAATGACATTTCATGCAGTGTGTAACGTTTCCGTGTTTGAAAGTAAGCAGTCTGCCAAGTTGTAAATCCGAAGGTGAATGAACAACAAAGTTATTGGCTTGGGAAAAAGGGAGTCGACTCTGAATCATGCAAACGAGTCGTCACTAGTCTGATTCGCGAACCGCGGCGGATTTACGTCACTACATAATGTATAGTCCCCGCCAACGTTTTGCTAGGACTGCCCGCGAAAACTTCACTCTTCTGCCCCAAACACCGCCTCATTCGCGGTAGACCAATCACAGCAGACTAGACCATCTGCCCAATCACATCAGACTAGGCTAGCGGAAAGGAGGGGATTAGACAGATGAATCTCGGAACGAATCATTTGAGTGTCAGTCAAGAAGTAAGGTAAGACTAACTGCCGTGCCTATTATTACGAAACAGTGTTTTCACACCTCCTATGTACATAAACTTGTTGTTGGACACTCCACAAACCAAAGCGGGACCTTAAAAATCCCTAGTTATGTACTCTTTAAAAAATGATGATAAGTCAGTTCATGTTAGGTCAGGGGTCAGAGGTAATGGTCACCTGCTCTCTGTATTCATCTTGAGTCTCTGCCACTTCTCCAGGTCTGACTGAGTGATGGTCGTTTGAGCCAATGACTGGCGAGGATCTCTCTGTGGGGCGGGCCCACTCTGGCTCCGCCTTCTGGCCAGGTCATCTTTTGTTGCATTGGGCACCACAACCCTCCCCCCTGCCTCTCTGTCTGCCCCCACTTTATTCTCCTCCTCACATTCACTCGCTTTCTCAGGGGTCAGGAAGGGGTTGTTGGAGTCAGCTTCACTGCAGATCAGTATGGAGGATAAAAAGCTGATCGATCAAGTCATCAAAACTAAACCACAATACATAGAAGTGACACAGCAGCATGCCTAACTAGATAAGGTTGCTATGTAAACATGACCCCAAAAAGTTGCTATGGTTACCACTATATTAACTCTCCTGAATTAGGAGTCACTCCTGTACTTCATACACGCACAGAATCACTTTTTTGGAGTTTGAGTGTGTTTTGAAAGACCTGTTCTCTGTATTTATCTTGAGCCTCTGCCATGTCTTCAGGTCTGACTGAGTGATGGAAGACCGGACCAATGACTGATGAGGATCTATGGGAGGGCGTGGCCCTCCTCCAGACCGCCTCTTTGCTAGATCATCTTTCTCAGGGTTTGGGATGACTGTCCTCTGTTCTACCTCTCTCTCATCATCCTCATCTCTTTCTTTCGCTTTCTTTTGTTCAGGATTCAGAAAAGGATTGTCCTTACGAGTTATGATTGACACCTCAGGGGAGGTGGAGTCAGCCTGACTGTGGTAGAAATGTAACGTCAAATGAAATATTATAAATGGAATATTCACTCGAAAACTCCACATGAAACACACAGAACAGCAACAACGTCCACATCCAGAATAAACACAGACAGAACAGATCAGGAAAAAGAAAGAGAAATTTATATTGTTATCATAATATTAATATACCGCATTAAAGGGATATACTGTAAGCGAGAAGTCTATATTATGATTTTGAAATTTTAAGGATTTTTTATGTTTAAAAGACAAACATTAAAAGAGTCAAATAAGATATTTATCCAATTTGGTTATGGATTCTATTTGTGGTTTATTGCAAAACCCTAATGCAAGTATGTAATGTATGTTAAGGGGACAGTTTACTCAAAAACAAAAATTCGTTCATCACTTTTTCACCCTCATGTCATTCCAAACCTATAAGACTTACTGTTTCCTGCAGAACACAAAAGAAGATATTATGAAGACAGTTGGTAACCAAACGACTTTGTCCCCCATTGACTTCCATTGTAAGGACATAAAACCACAGATACATTTCTCAAAATGTCCTCTTTTGTATTTTACTACAGAAAGAGTCAAATAGAAATTTTAAATGACAGATGGTGAATAACTAATGACAAAAGTTTTATTTTTGCATGAACTACCCTCTTTGTAAAATCAGCATAACTTCTCAGACCATCATGAGACCTCCATCCCTTTCTCTCACACCTCTTTTTTTCCTGTTCCATCTTCTCCATCCTCTCCAAAACCGTGTGCTGGGACGCCAGTCGGATCCCCTCCCATTTCTCTCTGTCCTTCAAGCTACAAGAGCTCGGAAGGAAGTAATGCGTCACACCGGGTTTGAACTGATTCATGCGCGCCCTGCGAGAAGCGAGGTCGTCCTTTTGGACATCTGGAACTTTTCTGTCTCCCTCTTCGCCATCATCTTCCTCATTTGAGTCCCACTCATGTGGAACGGCAGTCCGCAGGAAGTCATTGTCACGTCGAAGAATGATGTCAGGAGAAGGTGATTTAGCTTTATTGGCCTCCACAGCAACCACGTTCGGACTGAGGGGACATTTAAATACGGCTTGGTTCCATAGCGGGAGGTCAATAACGCCTTTATTCCAAGCCAGACTAGCATAACTAAGTTAAAACAATCCACTTAGTCCAATAAAGCACACAAACACTTTATTAACCAAGCACAAACAGAATCAAATGAGTCAAATGCACATCCAATTGATTCACTAACTGAATAATCGTTACACAACCAATATAACCCTGAAATATGACTACACAGACTTACAACAAAACACCAAACAGCCTGTCCATCATTTCACTCCATGCTAAAGCTTCACAATTATTAAGCATTTGATATTAAGTTCCGTTTGTTTTGGATAGCCTTTAAAAACAGTATCACGTGTTTTTAATGTACATTGTATTAATCAATATCAATAAATCAACAAATACGATTTTTGTTACAATCATCCAGTCCAAATCCATGCTACAACATAGATGAGACATTTCTCTCCATCACAAAACCGAAAATATCCTCAAGTACACATAAAGTACCCAATGGAGCAATCTTAGCTTAGATCATTTGCACAACGGTTCAAGATTCAACCACACAAGCTTTGTGGTCACCAGACCTGATTTTTACCCAATAGGCCTCACACACAAGCGGTTAGCAGTTTTAGTCGCTGTGCATGCATGCCAAAACAATCGCTGACCTGCAGTATCGCGCACAAGCGGGCAATACTTTAATCCCCGCCTTCTCCAACTTTCTCATTTTCTTGAGCTCCGCCTCATCAAGCTCCACCCCTTTCTCACCTGCCCAGGTGACAGTTTTCTGGAACGCAGGGCTTTGGGACACGACAGCCCCCTCTTTTGATACGTCTACACTCTCTTCTCTGTGGAAGAGGGTGGGATAATGTTTTCAAGGGCAAGGTGAACAACACGGGATGATTCAAACTCACACACAAACAGATTTCAGAGAAAAGAAGAGTTTTCCAGCTACTACCAGAGAAATCAACCCACAGCCGTGATTACCTGAGAGGTCTATCGCCTCCTACAGGTGATGTTGACATACTCCTTCTGTCTTCCTCTCTCTCGCTCCTCCTCTTCCTCAGAGGGGCAGGAAGGTAGTTGGTCTGGTTGCTTTTGTTCGGCAAGTACTGGTTGAAGGGAAGAGCGGCGCGGGGCTCTTTGTAAGACACGCGGCGGGCAGACATGTCGTCTTTGCGAACGTCCGGCAGCTTTCTTTGACTGCCGTCACCTTCAGAGTCTGTAACAAGATATTTAGAAAAATACACTTTTTGAGTTTTTTTTTTTCTTAAAGTTTTTACTGATATTTGGTCTCGCAATAATTGAGCAACTGTTAGTATTTTGTATACTTATATCAATTTTAACATATTACAATTAAATAATAATTAGGGCTGTCAAACGATTAATCGTGATTAATCGCATCCAGAATAAAAGTTTGTGTTTACATAATATATGCTGGTGTTCTGTGCATATTAATTGTGTATTTATAAACACATACACATAAATGCATATATTTAAGAAAAATATAAAATATAACTATAAATAAACTTTTATTTACAATTTCAATTATTGGTAAATATAAATTAATACATTTAAAATGTATAGACAAGTATGTGTATGTTTTGTCTTTATAAATACAAAATTAATATGCACAGTACACAGATACAGTATATATTATGTAAACACAAACCTTTATTCTGGATGTGATTAATCGCGATTAATCGTTTGACAGTCCTAATAATAATATATTATATAGTATATTTAATATATCATTTTATATAAAGAATTAGTACTGCGGTCAGTTGTCTTAAAATGTTAATTACATGAATTGATAATTAATTAATACATTTCAATAATAATAATAATTGCTGTTAATTGCTTATTAATGCAATTGTAATCTAAGAAATAGTTATTAATTTATTTATTATTATTTAATTTATATTATTATTATTATTAGTAGTAGTAGTAGTAGTACTATTAGTAGTATTATTTAGATATATTAATAAATGCATTGGTGGTTCTATTTTTAGTGTCTTGCACCATGATCCTCTTTTTTATGCTTTAATAATAAATTAAAACACCAATAACATCCTTTAAAATATGGTGTTTTAATTTCAGCATGTCCCTTCAAATCAGAATAAAATGTATTTATATACATTTTATGTAACAAATATATAATAATATTTGACATAATATATTTAATATAATGTTTTATATTAAAAATTATTAGGGCGGTCAGTTGTTTTTAAAAATGTTAATTACACAAGTTAATAATTCATTAATACGTTACATTAGTACATTACAATAATAACAATAACAGTAACAATACTACTAATAATAATAATAATATAATTGTTGTTGTTGTTTTTGTTATTATTATTATTATTAATGCAATTGTAATGTATTAATTAATTACATTAATTAATTCATAATCATTAGTAGAATAAGTAGTTGTAGTAGTAGTAGTAGTAGTACACTAATAAAATGCATTTGGTGGTTCTTTTTTTAGTATCTTGCACCATGATCCTCTTACACACTGACAGACAAGTGTGTGTGAACGTCTGTCAGGCATGACAGCTGCAATCTAACACCCCCACTTCATGTACAGTATGTGGGAATGTTTGATTTTTCTCATTGAGTCCAGATTTCATGAGTGTGTCTAAGTGTGTTAACATCCAGCTGCTGTCAGCTGAAGGGCTGCTGACAGGACAAACCCGTGGGTAGTGATGTCATCAATGAACAAGCTGAGAAAGTCGTACCACTATTGCAGCAAATAACAGTGTCTGGGGACGGTGTGTTCTGCGATCGTGAGCCAAATGAGTCGAGACTGTCAAACGAATCATCACGGCCGTGCCTCGGAGGAGACAGCGAATCCGAGCGTTCCGATTCCCAGCTGTCGATGTAACCGCTGTCCCTTATGCTGCGCTTAGGGGAGTCCAACTCTTCACTTACACACTCCTACACAAACATAAAAAAATAATGGATTACACAAAATTTAATTTAACAGGCTGTTGAAGATATCTTTCAGGCTAGATTTACCTTTCGCATCATGGAAAGGAGTCCCTCAAACTCTTTCAAGTTAAGTGTGGGGCCGTTATACGTAGCACAGCTGTTAGCAGCTTTACCGAGCCAATATATAGTTATGAGCACCTAGTTGGTCAAATAACAGACATACACAGAGTTTGAGTAAAAATACACTTTTTAGAAAAAATAGAGCAAGTAGATCAGCGTACTTACATTCTTCAGTTTCCTACTGCAGTCAGAGCCCCTACAGGTGGAGAACAGAGAGAAAGAAAACAACAAATGTCATTCTAGAATTTTTTTTATCGATCTCTTGGCCATTAAGCTTTGGCTAAACTTATGCTTTAATAATAAATGTTTAATAAGTTTTAATAAACGTATACTTTAATAATTTATTAAAACAACAATAACATCTTTTAAAATATGGTCTTTTAATTTTAGCTTGTCACTTTAAATCAGAATCAAAAATTTAGCTCAGATCATTCCAGCTAATATACACTCTTTAAAGTCACAGACAAGACCTTTTTTGCATCATGCCTGTTTTCTCTGCCTTATTGTATACTGTAGGTCACACACACACAAACAAACACATAGTTTCATACGTTAGGTTTGCTCTTATCGACGTATCTTGAAGGTCTCCAGGATCAAACAGCTGTGATCCCTTCAGTCCCAACTCTTCACATCCTCTCAGAAACATGGTCAGATTATCCTGATGAAAGACAAAACACACATATTACACACCTGCTGTGTACTGCGTGCAGATTTTACAGACAACACCTCACAGCGTGTGTGAGATTAACCGTATGTTATCAACCGAGAACGAAGAAAAGAATCTAAAACTAAAAAAAAGCTACAAATCTCAAACACAGATTGTCAGATTCTGAAGTAAAGTCTGGTTAATGAGAAAATGTTGTGTCATACTATTTGGTTTGCCACAAAGTGTAAAACGTACCTAAATATAACTTCATTAGACTTTTATTATGGAATACCAAGATATACTGTATGTTTACATATCGTGAAGTCTTTTAGTATATAAATAAGATAATCATTAAGTACTTAGTGACCTGGACCATGAAATTAATCTTTGATACAACTACTGTACCAAGTTACCGCTATACTATTTTCATGTAGGGGACACACAGAACCAATCATGCCTCAAATAAATCCATCAACACCAACACTGTATCTAAACTGCTGTATCTAATACACATAACATTGTAAATATAAAACTGAAAGGTATTCTTCTCATTGTGACCAGGACTTATTCTATATTTTATATATATATTTTAATAGGGCACACATAAAATCGCACAACTCACACACAAGCTGTTCTTTGACAGTCCTGGATTTGTTCTGAGACAGCAGGGCTCGGACTAGCCTGACACAAACAGGCACGCACCACAGACAAAAGACCGACACAAACAAATAAACAAACATGATCACACTCACTAGTCCTGCAATGGGTGTTGGAAGTCTGTTAATCTTTTTCACAAGGCCTGGTTTGACTGAACTTAGCAACCTGATGAGTCATAAAACAGAGAGAGAGAGAGAGAGAGAGAGAGAGAGAGAGAGATGACATTAGAAATCCATGTCATGAACAAACTGACTCATAATATTTTGGGACCCAATATTGTCTGGCATAAAACCAAAGCATTTGGAAACATACAGTATGAACCAAAAGCAGACGTAAACCAGATATTATGTTTATATAATATTTATAGGCTCTTCTGTGACCCAGGGGATAAGATGGTTCAGGAGACTGATCATATTTATTCATTTATAAATACATATACTGTATATGAATATAAATAAAAAGATTTGTGAATGAGTGTAACTCACTCGCAGAGCAGAATGCCATTTTCCAATCCACTTCTGAAATCCTTTTCACCAAATCCTCTTCCTGTTACCGCCTGTAAAAAAGCACAACAGCTAAACCATCAGCAGCTGAAAAGAACTAAAAAAAGTTCATTTATTAATGGAGGATTTCAATAAAAGCACTTTTATTAATGTGACCGGTGTAAAAGTGTTAACAGTGTTATCATTTATCTGTTTTATATACAAATTATGATCTATGTTAATACAAACAAACAGATGGTTTACAACCGGTTTACAACAATCAATTCTCTGTGGGTGGACTTGGTTTTTATATGTTAGTGGGGACCTAAACCTGAATGCACACCAACTCATGGGGACCCGTGTCACTGTGGGGACCAAAATTGAGGTTCCCACGGGCACAAAAGCTTATAAATTGTACAGAACGATAATTTTTGAAAATCTAAAAATGCAAAAAGTTTTCTACGATCTTTAGGTTTAGGAGTAGGGTTAGGGGATAAAATATACAGTTTGTATTCATTACGCCTATGGACTGTCCCCACGGAGGAAATAAAACATGCATGTGTGTGTGTGTGTAGACATGTTTTTATATCCCGGTGGGGACCTAAACCTGAATGCACCCGTGTCACTGGGGGGCCCAATATTGAGGTCCCAATATGCACAAAAGATTATATATTGTACAGAACGATAATTTTTGAAAATCTAAAAATGCTAAATGTTTTCTACGATCTTTAGGTTTAGGGGTTGGGTTAGGGGTAGGGGATAAAATATACAGTTTGTACAGTATACAACTCATTACGCCTATGGACTGTCCCCACGGAGATAATAAAACATACATGTGTGTGTGTGTGTTCATGTTTTTATATCCCGGTGGGGACCTAAACCCGAATGCACACCAACACATGGGGACTCGTGTCACCGTGGGGAACAAAATTGAGGTCCTCATGGGCACAAAAGCTTATAAATTGTACAGAACAATATTTTTTAAAAATCTAAAAATGCAAAAAGTTTTCTATGATCTTTAGGTTTAGGGGTTGGGTTAGGGGATCAAATATACAGTTCGTACAGTATAAAAAACATTACGCCTGTGGACTGTCCCCACGGAGATAGTCTGAAAAACAGGATTATTACTGAAACAGCACACAAATGCAATGCAATGGTGCTAACATACCAATAGATATTACACCAGAAACTGAGAGGCTTCGTGTGTGTGTCTGTGTTAAGTGTGTTAAGTAATAAGAATGAGTGTTGATGCAATCTATACTAACCTATATAGGTAATGTGTAATACTACCTTACACATTAAACACATACAGTCTACATAATCAACACATTGAGAAAATATGATAGCACACACACAAAACACATATGACTACCTTGAATGTTCTGTGGTCATTTAAGAGAAGAGATTTTGTGTGTGATTGTGAGAGAGAGAGCTGAGATTGGTAAAGGATGCAAAACATCTTGGAATAAAGACAAAACTGACACACACACGCACACACACACACACACACACACACACACACACGCACACACACACACACACGTGTGTATGTCTGTCACCTCAGTTTATATCCTCCGTTTTTTCGCCTATTGATTCTATATGTATGTACTGTATAGACTCCTTACATATAAGATTATGACCTGATATAAAACATGGGATAAGTATAGGATTATGATTTTCATTCATGTTTAAAAGGGGTCACATCATGAGAAATATCAGTTTAAAAAGTTCACTTTACACAAATGTACTTGTAAATCACAACAATAAAGCTTTTTGTTTGTAATACAGGCTACAAGGGCCAAGTTTTCCTTATACTGATTTGAAGAAACTTCCTGAATGGCGTCTCTGTGGGGGGGTTGTGGGTGTATTTTTGCAGCTGTTGCTTACTGTGCTAACACAGCAACTTCGCCATCATTGAAAAACGAGACAGTGTATTGTCTGACACACAGGCAAAATTGCTCTCTCATTCACCAATCCTTATACGTATATAGCGTATAGTAATGGACACATGCTGCATACAGGGAAAGATAAGCTTCAATATTTAGTCCATTCCCCCACCCCTTTTCTTTTTAAGCTCTTTTATAGGTCATTAAGTCACAAAAAGCCATTAGGCAACCCAACATGCATCTTTCACCTCCAATACACTATACTATAGTGGATCAGGGTCAGAAATGAACAGGACATGGGCACCAAAAGTGACCAAAAATGTCAATGTCAAGGCAAATAAACAAACAATGTCACCATGTCTCTACAAATAAAAAAGCTAAATGCCTAAATGTAAATATGGTTCGAAAACACCCTTCATATGTACCCTAGTACAGTAGTTCTCAAACTGGGGGCCCCTAGGTGGATCCAGGGGGGCCACAGATTTTGTGGCATTTTATGAAATATAGAAATTATTAATAGATTTTATGCAATCAAACATCAGAAAAATAAGACCACCAGATAAAAGAATTGTTGTTTCAGCATTGTATAACTGAATATGTTTTTGTTTAAATAAAAATGTTAAATTTAAGATTATAAGTCTTTATTTGGGGGGGCCGCAAAGCGATGCACTCTACACAAAGGGGGCCTTACAACGAAAAAGTTTGAGAACCACTGCCCTAGTATGTCTGTCATCAAAAAATAAAAATCTCTCATCAAAAAAATATATATAAAAAATATATATTACATTTGTTAAAAATTCTGTCATCATTAACACACCCTCAAGTCATTTAAAGCCTGTAAACTCTTTCTTCTGTGGAACACAAAAGAAGATATTTTAAGAAATGTCTCTGTTGTTCTGTGTCCTGTTGTTCTGTGTCCATATAATGGGAGTCAAAGGCACCAGTGTTGTCTGGATAACAACATTCTTCAAGATATCTTCTTTTGTGTTCTGCTGAAAAAAGAAAGTTATACAAGTTTGGAATGGCATTACTGTGAATAAATGATGAAAGAATTCTTTTTTTTCCACTGGAATGCCAAAATGGGGTCATGGACAGACACACATACTGGCCTAATTCATTCCAAAGATTCAGCTACATACAGTAACAGAGAGAGGCAGACAGCGAGAGAGAGGTGATTGATGGAGACATTTTTAGGAGCCAGAAAAAAGCTTCTAGCAGACGTGCTGTTACGTTACCTTGACGCCAGGCTCTCTTGCAAAACATAGACACATGTACACCTGCTGGTGACAGTCTAGTCAACATACCCACAGAAACAAGCTCCCTTACAGTGCCGTTGTGCAAGAGACTTAACTCCATTCATTCAAGACGGACAAAATTGCTAGTCACCCAAAAAGAGCCCTTTGTTCTTGCGTGAAACAGACTGGGCCTTCCTTTATTTTGATTATTTAATGTTTTGATGTGAGCTTTAACAATGGAAACATTTACATTACATTTACATTTAGTCATTTAGCAGACGCTTTTATCCAAAGCGACTTACAGATGAGGGAAACTGGTCTCATATAGCCTACCACAGTATACAAAGCTAAGTTTTTTTTTTTTTTTGAAAGTAGAAAAACATGGTAAAGATGTCATAATGGAGGTCATCCACTAAAACCTCTTCTTCTTTTGTCACATATGAATGACATGCGATGTCACATTTACAAGTGGGAAGCTCTTAAAGGGATAGTCCAGCCAAAAATTACCTAAATACTCAAGTTGTTCCAACACTGTTTAAAATTCTTTGTTCTGTTTGTGCTTACAAACATTTTTCCAAATATATTTCTTTGTGTTCAGCAGAACAACAAAATTCACACAGATTTGGAACAACTTGAGGGTGAGTAAGTGATGACAGAATTTTCCTTTTTGGGTGAACTATCCCTTGAATTCCAGATGCTTGTGATACTGGAAGGGGCGTGTCCACATTTTCATAATTTATGTGATTAAATATGATCAATTTGTTATATACAATAGTTTATATTCCACAAATATAAAGATCAACCCTCATAATTTCCATCATGCAAATTAATTATTCTTGCTAGATACCACGCATAAATCATTTAGCATTTATAAACAAAGAGAACAAAAGGAGATTTTACAGTTGATGAATATTTAAATACTGAATGTTTGTTTTGTTTTTGTAGTTTAGAATTTGTTTCCATCTTGAATACATGACATGCATGTTATAATATATTTGCTGTGGATTATTTAGCATGTATAAAGGAGATGTTGGTTCTGGGGCTAAAAGGAAATTTCACAGCTAATTAATATTTGAATATGGAATTTTTTTTTGGCAGTTCAGAACTTGAATGCATGACATGCGTGTTATAATGATTCTGATAACTCAGATACAGGAGTTTCCCAGGGGTGCTTGAAGGCAGCAATACACACATTGCAACAACATTTTGGGCGGCAAAATGATGTGAATCCTGACAAAATTAAGGATAGAAGTAGCACACAAATGTTAAGAAGTGTAACAGATTGAACTGCAGTAGGATGTGATTCAATGACCAATTTAAAAATGATTCATCGGCTTTAGTGAAGAAAAGATTTACATTTAAAGGGATAGTTCATCCAAAAATAATAATTCTGTCATTATGTATTCACCCTTGTTTCATTCAAATCCTGTATTATGACTCTTCTTCTCTGGAACACAAAAGAAAATGTTTTAGCAGTTTTGTGTCCATACAACGGAAGTCAATAGGGAGAACCATTGTCTGGCACTCTTCAAAATATCTTCTTTTGTGTTCTGTAGATAAAAGAAAGTCATACAGGTTTGCAATGATATGAGTGAGAAAATGATGAAATGAGTTTAATTTTTGCATAAACTGTCCCTCTAATAAATACAGAATGATTATTTCATTTTTTAGTCATTTACTAACAATCAGATACGTGGCTTTGTGTTTGCTGGAAACAAAGTTTGGCGATCCAAGCAGAAAAGGTTTGTCAGATCATCAGTTTGAGCTTACTGGTTACTGTCAGTCCCAAGAGAGTCCAAAAGCCATGATATCAAGTTTGGATGTTGTCAGAGAGTCACCGAAACACTCACGGTAGGACACAAACATGCATAGGCCTACTGATTCTCTAATTCTGCAACGACTATGTAAATGTCACTAAAATTTGTGACCCAGTCTATGAAAACCAGGTTACAGTCTCATAATCTAATTATGAGATAATGATCATCAAAGTTTAATTTCAGTCATTAATTTCACTTTGATTTTAAACATGACATTACTCGGACAATATTTTCAAAGAATGTTCTTCACATTATGTAGGACGATTTTATATAGAAAACAGCAAATAAAAAAGGACTTTAGACTTTAGTTTTCACAGGCAGGGTCACGTTTGAAGACTGTTGAGACAAGTTACATATAAATGCAAATGCAACACATCAGGTTTCATTGTGACATTTTCCAGTGTGACCACACAAATAAGATTCTGCCCCGCAGCATCTTTATAAAGCACTGAGAGACAGGAATAGTAGAAGAGAGCAGCACTATTCCTGCTTATAATCACCTAAGCAACAGCCTCAGCAGCAGAAAGCAGAGGCACTCTTACTGAGGAGGAGGCAGGGGACAGAATCTCACAGGACTCGCTGTCTTAAAATACATTTGAAAATAGGCCACCTGACTAGGGCTGTTTCAAATAGACAAGTACAGCTCATCCATACACACACAGACAAAATATAGATTACAAGAAAAAATACTCTCTTTTTTTACAATTACTTTATAATTCCTTTTTGCGTATTGGAATCTAACTGTGTGTAGTTCACATGCACTCACAGGGGTTCACAGAGATCTACTACGTTAAGTGATAGTTCACCCAAAAATAAACATTCTGTCACATTCAAAACCTGTTTATTCTTTGTAACACAAAAGAAGATATTCTGAGAAATGTCTCAGTGGTTTTGTGTCCATACAATGGAAATCAATGAGGGCCGACTTTTTTTTGGCTACGAACGCTATTCAAAATATCTTCATACAGGTTTGGAATGACATGAGACTGAGTAAATAATGTAAAAATGTTCATTTTTGTGTGATCCATCCCTTTAACTGAAGAAAAGCTCAGGCCTTTGTAGCAATTTCACTGCATGATATATTCATTTTATTTTATTTTATTTCTTTTCAAAAGAATAGCACATTTATGACATTATTAATAGCACATTTATAACATATATTTGAATAATATACGTTTTTATTGCATATTTTATATTTTGTACCTAATACAAGTAAAACAGGTTAAGAAAATGTGAATGCGCTGTAAAAGGGGTCTAAAGAAAACAAAGCACATGCTCCTGTGTTCCTGCTATTTTATGTTCAAATAAACAACCTGTGCAGAACATTTAATCATTGTCTCGGAACCTGAACTTGCGTGTCAAGTAAAAATAGGCTGGGTTCCAGACATCTCTGTTTGGCATTTAGCAAGAATGCATCCTCCATTTTTGCCCGCTCATTAGAATTGAAGGCAAAGATGCAGTACTGGGCCACCTAGACAAGTGCCCGTTCTGTTCTCTCACATTGACCCCAGACCATCAGACCACCCTTAGTGTTCAACCATTGTAGAGTGAATAACCTGTGACATACAACCTTACAGCGAACCGGAAATGTTTAAATTTAGTCATGGTTGCCAATGTCATGACATGCATTTTTACAAGGATGTACGACACACACACAAAAGCATTATAAAGAACTGAACAGCTGAAGTCGCTCTATATTTAGATGGACAGAAATGTGGGTGACTCGATCATTTTAAAATAAGCAGGCAAATGTCATGCATACTGTATGTTGGACAGGGGCACAGCTGCGGACCCTGTGAGTGCACAGAAACTGAAGAACCAACTGGTAGATTGAGCACCCATTGGCAACGTCGTGAAAAAAGTCCAATTAATGCAATGATAATTAAACCAAGATGTTTTTCTCTCTTTATGTTAAATAAGCGTGCATATATCATCCAATCGTTGTTTGTCTGCGCATTCACCTGTTAACTGGTTGCTTGGATACCATGTGATAATTCTACCTGAAGGGTTGCTGACGTACTTGAAAACAAAGGCACATTAAACACAAACACACACCTACACCTTTAGAAAGTCCACTTTGATTAATTGCTTTATGTTAACGTTATTGAAACATTGCCAAGAAACAGATACAAGATGTATAATTGAAATGTCCCTCCCACATCCTTCCACCGCACAAAAACAAACATCCACACGCTGTCCTGTACTGCAGCATTGAATTATGGGAGTTATAATAAATGCTCTATGGCTTTCTCAAGAGCTTATTTCTTGACTTGGAGAACCTTTTCCAAGGTGTTGCATAACACTGCGTTTAAATGATTGCAAAATACATCAGGATTGTGGGTGCTCCCGGGGGCGGGTGGTGAAGTTGGAACGCATTTTAGGACTGGAACGTCTTTGCATATATAAATCAAATTGAACCATATGGAGTCCTTTACATAAATGGAGTTGAGACTCTATACACTATAATTCGCATTGCCAAATTACTCAATTATGTCTAAGAAACTATTGTTCTTCTAAGTGAACAATGGTGTTGTATAAGAAAAGAATCCAGCAACATTCCAATGACACTGTTTAGCTAGCTGTTTATCCCACAAACATCTCGAAAACTGGTTCCCATTACAAAAATAAAACAACCATCGTTCAGCATCTCAAGGCACAAGACAGAAAAGATCAGCTGCAAATAGAGACAAACGGCATTCTGCAGATGCTAAACAGCTCCATGCCTTTGGGTCATTTAGTGGATGTCAGCGACTCACAAAAACAGTTGGAATGGAGGTCTGTTCGCTCATTTCGTGTCTAGTGATGTCACTCATGAATACTTGAAATCCACCAGACCATTAACTAAAGCCACTGTGGATTCATATTTGATCTGTGATTTCAATATTGGCTTATGAAATCTTATGGAATCCCGTGGCAATTAAGAATTGCATCATAAAAACTGCATCACAGACGATATTGAGCTGCGTTCGCATTACCCCATTTGCACTGTTGCTGTGGTGAACTGATCGATAAAACAATGCAGACTGTGTGTGCAAATACACGCCGCTATCATTTTTAGTGAATTCCCCCTCTGACTGTAATAATGACAGCCTGGTACTGTATGCATCCCAAATGTCTCCTACTGTATAAGCCGTATTGTTTAATCCGTGTCTCTGTGACTGCACAGCTGTGACAGCTGGCTTTATGAGGTCATATGAGGGAGCCATCTGTACTTAAATGTACTCTTTCACTCACACACGCACGTTGGACCTCATACTCATCATTCATCTGTCAGATGCTCGAAAGCACTTCATCTGGAGCACAAATTGAAGTGCATGGGTTGGGCCTGTATGGTTTCCATGGTGACTTTATGACTGACTTTGAAATATAACAGTGGTGTGAAATGGTGGGATGGAAAGAAACAGACAGAGGAAGAGGGAACTGCTCCGAAACCGGATAGGCTGAGGGAGAGGAACTGTGGGGCTCCTGAAACATGATAGGCCTTGGCGGAGAAGAACTTAATGTAATGTGATGGGGTTGTTGCTGTCCGTCTCCAGCCACCGACAGGTGCGATGGGAGTGTTGCTCTGAGTATTTCCGTACAATGGCACATCCAGCACAAACCTATGAGGTTTATGAGAGATAGCAGCCGCTCCAAGCAAAAACTGAGGCATGTACAGTAGAAATCCCAAACCAACTTCAAGCAAGCAGACAAAAATTGACAGACCGATATATCAGCCAAGCAAAAAACCCAGTTTGGCAGGAAAATGAAAGTGTTAGCTCATATAATTTTCAAAATGTACAAATAACCTTGTTACTGAGTAGTAAACATATATCTGTTATACATATTTTGTGCTTCTTGGGTAAATATTGTTTTAAAAGATGCACACAAACATGTTTTTGCATATCATCAGTGTCCTTTCCGAAACCTTGTATCTCCATATTATGTGATTTATATTTTTTCTAGGGTTCTCAAACGATTAATCATGATTAATCGCATTCAAAATAACAGTTTGTGTTTACATAATATATGTCTGTGTACTGTGCATATTAATTTTGTATTTATAAAAACATGGGCCTACACATACAGTACATGCATATATTTAAGAAAAATATAAAAAACAATAAACGTTTATATATCGTTTAAATGATTGGTAAATATTAATATATACATGTAAATATTTCCTAAATATGAATACATTTGTGTACATGTATGTGATTATAAATACAAAATTAATATGCACAGTACACAGACATATATTATGTAAAGACAAACTTTTATTCTGGATACGATTAATCATGATTAATTGTTTGAATTGTTTCTCATAGATCATTATTATTCGTCACCCTTTATGTTTATATAATCCTGTGTTTTTACAATTTCCTGAAAAACAACTAATCTGGAGATACAAGGTTTCAGAAAGACAGTGACGATATATTTAATTTGTCGCCATTAAATTGTATCACAGTATGCGGGCCACTTTTTAAATACATGTCAAGATTGATAAAGGTACTTTTTTCTATTTTCTAGGGATGTGTCATTTAAGAATTCAATGTCTATCTTTGTATAGAAGCATAAACAGTATTTAGCCAGCCTCATGCTTTGATCTTAAATGCTCTTCCTCTTTCACTGAGGATACAAGGCATATTTAGCCAGAGACGCAAGAAGCATGTCTCTCTCTAATTCGGTTAAAACTATTTGCGAGCAGTAGGGTGCAAGGCTATTTCAGCCTGTCTATTTATACTGATCTTCTTAAAACGAGTGTGACCGTGTTACTGACCCTCAGAGAGAGACACAGATAGATAGAAGATGGACAAACAAACAGATGGACGTATCATTGATTACACAGAGAGTGAGAGGAATAGAAAACATTTATTTGCTGTATTTTTGAGAGACTATGGCATGGGGATAACATACAAACTACTCTTGGTGGGAATTTCTCTCTCTCTCTCTCTCTCTCTCTCTCACCCACACATGCTGTTTGTTTGACTGTGATGTTATTTTATAAACTTTCACTGCTTTTATATCAGGCTAATGATATTGTATTCCTTAACCTGACCCCTAAAACTTAGATTTAAAGAAAAATGATTTGGCATATTTTTTTATATACAGTAATTAGGAGTGGAGCAGTGAAATTTCCTCACAAGTTGTATGTTAGTGAGGACATTTGGCCCTCACAAATGTACCTAAAACACTATACAAATCCATTATAACCCATGTGGCTTCTTATTTTAACTAATAACTACATATAATCGCTGTCCTTCCAAACCTCGGCTATCCAAATTCGCTGTTTCTCAGGAAATGGAAAAAACACTTTACTTTTAAATGTATAAATACAGTGTTGTCTAACTTGACAAGCACTTTTAATGCTTTTTTTAGTTAGATATTTGCAAAACCCAGTGACAAACATAAAGAGTGATTAATAATAATGATTTATGACCAAATAAAAACAAAATATGGAGATACAAGGTTTCAGGGACACATTTTTTCTCATTTCCCCAGTCTGCGAAAATCCAGCTGAAGTCATTTTTTGTGCTTTCTATATAAAATAATTCTGTAAAAATATAACCTTATTATACTGGCTGAGTAAGACTGTGTGAAAGACTGAAATCATAGTGAAATGAATAGCAGTTATAATAATGCCATAATTACATTTTAAAGCTTTTACAGATGTTCACAGACTGGGTCACATATTATAGTGAAATAATGATGGTCCCTTAGAGATTTCCATACTGATAAAAATACTCAGTATGGATTATATGGATATTATACTGATAAAAACTTTATATACAAACAAACTTTTGATCATGCTTTTTCTAAAAAAAAGGGAATCAGTAATGCACACACAGCTCAACCAAAAATGTAGATCAGTGATGTGAAGATGCCCCCAATTCAATTTCTCTTCTGAAATAGGTCACAGTATTATTACCAGGCCCTGGCTACATATAAAACCTTTAATATCTCTAGGGATGATTGAGTTCTACATAAATGATACACTTGACAGTGAACGGGGTCGATAAAAGAGACACCGTCCGCGTCAAAAGATCCTGCTTAAACAGACTGTTTGAAGAGGCCCGTGCGCTGCTATGACAACCGGGACAGCTCAGGAAAGGGGGAGTTGCCGTTGGAGAACAAGTGGGCGTTTCTCGAGCTTCCACAACACCTGGAATGTGTAATGTGGACCGCAATGTGTATTACCGCTCTGCTGCACCATGTCTTCAAAATGTGACAGATTGGCTGCTTCGTCGCTGTCTAAACCCTGACATCATATCTGCTCTGCTTTGACGAAATAGACTGCGATTACGGTGATGGCTGTCATGTGAGTGAAATATTTGGTGAGCCATAAAAGCCGCTCTAGTCCGATTACAAACCCAGAATCCCGCGCACATGATCCCTGCGCTGTTCAATCACCCGCTGCTGTAACCAAACACGTTACACACACGCAAGAAGGTGGCGGTGCAATATTTATAAGATGTTCTGGCCGAATATCAATACATCAAAACAGAGCGTAACCTCTATAGAATTAACTTTGAGTTGAGGCAAAGATGTCATGAAACACAACATCACAATGATGCGCAATTTTTACTTCTCCGTCAGGCTATATGTGACAGACTTACCTCGATCCAATTCTGGGCTTCTTGAAACGCTTTTTCTGGGGTATTTTCCACAGATTCGGCTTGATCCGAATGGGCATTCGAAGCCGAATCGTCTCCAGGACTGGCCATTTCCAGAGAAGCTTCTCAGCAAGGCCACAAGACGAGGCTAGATCAAATATCCAGGTCCAGAAAAAGGAATCGACCTGTGTTTACTTCAGCCGTCTTCCAGCCAGCTCGTTAATGAAGAAAGATGGCAAGTTTAATGTGTTGAGCTCGAGCGTTCACTGAATACGCACGCTGCACAACACACTGCAGTTATCCAGCGCTCAGCAGCACTGCAGATGAACAGCGCTTTCCACGCGCGATGCAATATGAGTCCGACCTCCGCTGCTAAATATATAAACTAAAAAAACACCAGAGGTCTCAGTTCAGCCAATGCGAATAGAGCAGCAGGACGGGCGCGTGAGCCTCGCTGTCCTCGAGAACTGGAGACGGGCGCGCGTTAGAGCGCGGGGGAAAGGAATTTACCGAGAACAATGGGGCAGTTCCGTTACCGATCCAGTTACGGCCAGACTTCTCTCTCCCTCTCTCTAAATCGAGTCTGGGTTTAAATGTAGCTGTACAATGTACAAATTAGGTAAAAGAAAGTAAGAATAGATTTTCGCATTTACTGAATAAAAAGCAAGTGTTTGCAAGTGAACGAGCATTTGGGGTAAATTATAGTAAGAAAAGTTGTTCATTCCAAACTGTGGGGTGTTTTCTTTGAAAATGAGAAATGAGGTAAAACTTATAAATATATTCCATAATATCTTTGCATAATGCATTTTCTGTATTTGGAGACATTCTGTAGGCCTAAATGGATTAGATGGGGGGTTCTTTTGCATTAAACTGTTGGTCAATTAGTAGACCAAAGACCGTTACAAATCACATCATATAGCCTAGTGATACTACATTCTTAAAAAATAAAGGTGCTTAAAAGGTTATGTACGGCAATGCCATAGAAGAACCATTCAGTCAAAGGTTCTTTAAAGAACCATCTCTTTCTTACTTTTATAATCTGATGAACCTTTTATCGCCACAAAGAACCTTTTGTGAAACAGAAAGGTTCTTCAGATGTTCAAGGTTCTTTGTGGAACAAAAAGGTTCTTCTATGGCACCGAAGAACCTTTTGAAGCACCTTTTTTTAAAGAGTATACCACAGTGTCTAAGTAAATAGTCTAAACTGCTGTTTAAAAGTCTAGGGTCACTTATGCTACTTATTATTTTTGATTAACTCAAAGAATGTGTTGGGGACACTACGAGAAGGATTTTTAATCCCATGTTAGGTGTTACATTTTAGCAATTTGTTTTGACAGTTCACCCAATAATGAAAATTCTATCTTCGTTTACTTACCCTCAAGTTGTTCCAAATCTGTATACATTTCTTTCTTCTGATGAACACAGAAAAATACTTGGCCACCATTGACTACCATAGTAGGAAGAAATTATTTATACATTTCTTTGTTATGTTAAACACAAAAGGAGATATTTTGAAGAATGTAGGAACAGTTCTGAGGCACTTTCTATGTAATTTAGTATAATAATCAATGGTGACCGAGAACTGTTTGGTTATAAGCATTCTTCCAAATGTCTTTCTCTGTGTCCATCAGAACAACTACATTTATACAGATTTGGAACAACTCAAGGGTGAGTAAATTATGACAGAATTTGTATTTTTGGGTGAACTGTCCCTTTAAGGCATCAAGTCATCCTAAAATGCTTTGTCTACATAGGCAATGTCTACAAAAAGTGCTTTGTGTTTGTAGTTTAAGTTAAGTGGTAACTGAAGATGTGCGTCTAAACAGAGATTTAACAGAAAGTGAGATTATAAAAAGTGATTTATACCTACTTTCGCTCCACTGGGTGTCAGCACACACACAGCCTTGTTTCCCTTAGTCCTAGCGCCCCCTACAGGGTAGAAAATATAGGCCAGCCTTCTCTCTGCCAAAAACATTTAACCTGACGAAGTCAAAACGTCAAACATCTTTGTATGCAGCCGACCAACAAACGGACTATTTTTCTTCCCATTCCAAGCATTTTGGGCTTGTGGCCTTTTTTTGTTGAGTTTCATTCTACATCAAAATGTAGCCTACATCACATTGTTGGCTATGGTTGTGGCTAAACTTCAGTTTACATAAAAAACACAACTTTGGGGAGCGTTTTCTAGGCACAGACGACATTCCTGGCTACAATAAATAAATAAATTTATTGCTCATTAATTTTTTTTTTTTTAACGTAGTATTTAGTGCCTAATACTGCCTACAATGTTCTTTTTTGTCTTGACAGAAGATTACACAATGCAGTTATAAGCTGTGTCTCGTTTTGGAAGGCTGCGTCCTCCGGAGGTCTCATTTGAAGTGTGCTAAGTCATCGAGACTGTCACATTTCATAAAAGCAGGTAGGACACTCCGTATGCACCCTTCTAATGCGACCTTCTTTAACGAGAATTCGGAGGACACGTGATGTGTATCCTTCGTTGCTAGAGATAACCCACAATTCTTTGCGTCGGCCGACGTCTGTTATTTGAATAAATGGCAGCAGCTGCACATTCAATCAAATATGTGGCGTTTAAATGATAAACAGTTTACAATTTGTGTCACGTTTTTTAATCTTAACAGGCATATGTAGTTAATAGGTTTACACGTGTTTAGTGATTTAGTGATAAAACGTTTTAAAACAGCAAGGCAAAAAACGGTACATTTGTTTAACTCTTTTGGCATTGTTTAGGGTAGAAAGTAACCAACTTTTTACCTCTTAAAATCATGTAGAAATCATTTTAATTAATTTGATAGGTGTGCGAGTGCAACGTGTTGTCATAGCAATGTGGTACTTCCCGTTTCCTTTTCTGCCAGTATGTACTACGAAGGACGTCTCGTTTAATTCGAAGTTGAGAATCCTCCATATACCGCATCCTAGAGGATGATACCTCTGGAGGAGAGAAGGACGCAGCCTTACGAAAGGAGACACGGCTATCGGACGCACGCGCACCTGACCCCCAGTTAACTTCCGGTTTGTGTTTGGCTAGTGTCTAATAGAGCTTGTCAATCGACGTCACGGCGTGTTGCATGCTGGGGTGGCGCCGCCATCTACGGAGGTTCTTACTAGAGTTATTTTTGTTTTACTACGGCAATCACCTTGCTTTTGCGTACAGTGGTGTGAAGAGAATTAGAAGCGGTGGAAAATATGAATAAATCAATTCAAACGGAACATCATTGAACTGAACTCACTAGCAGAAAAGATCCGCTACCACCTACAAATATGGCCGCGACACCCAGCATTTAACATGGCGTGACGTCAGCGCCACATTATAAGATAACTATTTATATTTTATTAAATGTATGCTAACAATAATAATAATACTGCTTGTTGAATTTTGTTGTATGTTTGTTTTACTAAATAAACAATTTGTTGAATGGGTCCTGTAGTTCGGTCGCATTTAAACAAACCGTATGGTACATTGACATCTAGCGGTTGAGCTTGGTATTGCAGCCTAAATTCAAAATATTGGAGAGACAAGTTTAGCCAAGTAACGGCTTTCTTTTGCTTGTTATCAGAAATAATCTGCAGGCACTCGTTTGTGAATGTGTACCAGAAGTTCAGTTGGGGGTCACAAAAGTGCGCATGCGTAGTAACGTTTATGTTGTGAATATGAAACCGTCTATAGATACTATAGCGTTTTATACATTTTGTATATTTACTACAATAAATATAAGTGTGTAATGCAATTTATCCATGTAGATAAACATTTTTTAAACAATTTTTGCTATGCTGGTCAATTATCTTCACATCCTAATAGGAATCACTAAGTAGTCTATATATATTTGCACATTTATATTTCTCCTGTGGAAAGCCCAGGACCATACAAAGTCTGTCCAATCCACCCACCTTACACTGCAGGACTTGAATATGAGGACAAGAGATAAGAATTAAGAAAAATGTAAGTTGTGGAAGAGACCATTATACATTTATTACGGAGTCACCCTTTGAAATCCAAACGACTGGGAATAGGGGTCAAGAGACAAGAAAAAATAATAATCTGCACTACTTAGTAAAGCACTACTAGTAACATCTCTCATAAAAAATGTACAAAGGTTTGTTAAAAATTTTTATATCAAGCCTTCAAATGATTTTGGTTACAGATATACATATGAACTACAACATGTTAAATGATACAATTGTATTTTTTTTAATGGTAAGAATTAAAACAACCAATAAACAAAAAGCATAAGAACTCATGAGCTCTCTTACTGGTTTTGCAAAAAAGAATGGGGAAAAAACATAAATAGTAAAACTGAGGTAACTGCTATTGTACCAAGCAGGGAAAAAATAAACTCCTATAACACAACATGACAATGGTTAAGTAAGGTAATGCACGTTTGTTTCGCGAAGAATCGAGAAATCATAATTTTGCGGTTGTCGTGAATTCGACTCTATGACACTATAAGCAGACAACACTGGAGAATGTTTTAAAGGCATCTCTCATTAAGACACTGCAGGCTCCGAGACAACAGCACACGACTCTTATGACACTTTCTACACCAGTCGCAGAGCCTACGTAACGTGACACAGTGGCAGTTATATCCATTCATAATGATAGCAATGCATGATATAAACCATCACACACACACATTCTCGGACGCGCACACACACACCCCTCTAGGTCATGACGAGCATCTCGGTCAATCATTATAAAGTAACGCACGTGGCTGAGAATGGTTATAACGGCTTTATGGAGGCTGTATGAGTGGATGCGCTGGAAGGCGAAAAGCTCAATGTATAGAGAGGGCAGTGAGAGCAACGAATAATGAAATGTAAACTAATGACTGACAGAACAAGAACCAGGAATATTTAAACACCAGAACTAAGCAGGCTTTTGGGGTGCGTTTGTGTATCGCCTTATTGTCCCACTGACCCTTTGTGTCCCTCTTTTACGAAGAAACTGAAACGCTAGAATATAAACTCAGTATTCTTTTTTACAAAGTACACAAACATCTCCAAATTGGGTACACAGTCAAACAATTACCCAAATAAAAACTAAAGAATAATTCTGCTTGTGCTATGTGGACGTTGCCACAAGGTTAAAGACATAGGACTTGTTTGCAAGGCAAAGATAAAACTTCAGCTTGGCCTGAATACGAAATCGTCTTTTTAAAATGATATATGGCTTAGACTAAGACAGAGCTTTAATCTGTATTTAGGAATCACCCAATGCTGATAAATGACGCTGGTGTACAAAAGAAAAGGGCGAAAGAACTCCACAGAGAAGCAAGAGCAACAACTTTCAAATGCAAAAAAATGGGAAAACAAGGCAGAAAAGAAAACGGCTATAAAAGGATAAACTGAGTGGATGGATAGAGGAAAACCATCCAAAACCTTTCACTGCCCCCCTAACCAATCACATGTCATGTCAGTGCGCATCCTCAGCCAATCACAGACGAGAATAAAAGTGAGAGCGACAAGCCAGTGTTCTGTACCACACATGGGATAAATAACACACAATTCTCTAACACTCACACGCACACTCTCGTTCACACAAAAAGCACGCACACCTCACAGTATTCCAATTCTCTAAAGACTGCTAAATCATAATTGACCCAAAAGCCCCTCTTCACATACAGATATATGAATCTTTTACACCTTTTTTCATTTTTGTGGACGGGGAGACTTTCATAATTTTTTCAGTTTTTTTTTAATTGTGGTAATTTGTCCCTCTATATCGATACATACATACATATTTATATATAGCTATATTTGTCGGTAAAATATAAAAGTCCATGCTCACAACGTTAACCATCGTAAAGACCACCGCACCAAAGTGTGCTCACATAGCTGGGAATGTTAGTGCACATACACGCATACACACGCACTCAAACGAGACGCAACCCACCCACCCCCACCCACAAAGGGTAGAACTAAACTAATAATATATATATATATATATATATAAACAATATCAGAACCAGAATAACAAACCGAAATCTTTGGACTTCCACACAAAAAAATTAGTGATCAAACAAAAAGACATGTCTCAGTTGTCCTATAATTTAAAAAAAAAAAATGGATACACGTTCATGAATCTTTTGCAGCAGTATTTGTGCGAGTAGTAATTATGCATGTGGAAGTTAACAGAATGTAACAGTAGGAGAATGAGCTAAGTGTTTAGTGGTGTGTGTGTGCGTGTGTTCTGTGAACGGTGTCACTCGGAATCCCGCTGGACCTCAGAGGCATCTGCTCGGCATATAGGACAAGTTCTGTTGGCCTAAAAGACAGAGGGTTGAGCGTCAAAAACGAATAGAATCACGTTGGATGATGGATAATCAGTTCTGAAAGTGTGCATTCATGTAGGCATATAGCTTGCTCACCTTAAGCCACTTATCTACACACTTGGCATGGAATTCGTGATTACAGGGCAGTACTCTTAACAGCTGACGAGACTCAAAATCGCACATGCACACCACACACCTGTGGAGAAAGATGGAGAAGCATAAACATTATGGACGTGACAAAATACTGGACATTTCAACGACACGCATTAATGTTTGGGTTGTCATTCGTTCGAGTGTCTTACTCACAGAGTCTGCTCGGACTGATGGTTGCTGGGGTTGAATCTGTAGGAAGGCAGCTGTTCGATATCGGCTTTGGTCAAACCTCTAGGCTTTGCTTCTCCAAGGCGCTCGGCAAGGTTTAACAAAGCCTGTTCAAACAAACCCAAACAGATACCATAAGTTTTTACAAATATTGTGCTTCCCTGAGATTAACTTAAGTTGAATATATTTACACTTTAATTTAATATATAATTAATATTTTGACATTTACATTACGAATCATTTATTTTAATACATAATTAAATGAGATCATACCCTTTATTTTATAATGTTATAATAAAATCAAAATAATCAATAATATAAGAATCACTTTACTTGTGCTAGAAAAAAACACGAGTTTGTATCTGTATTAGATTGTGTAAATGGGTATATTACACGTGGGCTCTCACCTCGTAATTCTCGACCTCTCCATCATCTACATCCAACTCTAAGCTAATGGTTGGACCCACTGCTGTTGGCTGGACTGGAAGAACAGATCTGTCACCAAAATAACACCATTATAAACCAGCTCACTAGCCCTCAAAAAAACTCTCGGTGTATGCACACACATGTAACCAAAGACCCTTTGATCCCCTCCAGACCAAGGTCCTATCTACTTAGAGAAGGGGGCTGATATCTTTGAAACTGCTTGTAAAAACTACAATAAAACATTTCTGGGCAACAATTAAACAAACACATAAAAAACATTTTCATGTTGCCGCTACGCATGTGAAAAGGTTAATCATACTCCGTATAAAGCCCCTTCCCTACAGAATCATCAATCTTTAATGAATTCCGATTGGCTCCTTTTACCAGAAGGCTGGGCTTTCATCACTAGAGCAGTGTACCGAGTGTTGCATTTTGCCGCATTCATAATAATACAACTGCGCCAACGTGTTAATATTTATAGTCCTTGTTGTAACTCACAGGAAGTAGGGCAGCAGACTTGGGTGGTAAGGTGGTGGAGGCATGGTCTGCTGAGAGCGGTAGCGACGGCCCGTGATTCGTCGAGGCATGAAGTGAGGGTACGGCTGGAGAGGACAAGAACGTTTTTAGGAAAAAGAACGAAAGCTTTACCACAAACCAATAAAGTGTGAAGATGGCTCACCACTCCGAAGAGCTCCTGCGGCAGGGGGTCGTGAGAGAGGAATTGCAGTGGGGTGGAAGGGGGCAGAGGGCTGGGATGGCCTGAGTGAGGGTAGTTAAACCCTCCACCTAGAGACAGGTGATCCCCTAACAACTCCACTTCATTCTCTATCCTCTGCAGCGGCTATTCACAAAAACACACATATACTTCCTATTAGTAATAATTAACACACTTGACAGCCACAAGTCAAAACCAAAGTGTGAGTTTCGGATCATTTTAAACTTTTTTCATAATATTGATTTTTTCGCTTGTGAACGCTTTAACTTGGACTTACATTTCCATTTAGTCATTTAGCAGACGCTAATATCCAAAGCGACTTACAAATGAGGTAAACAATGGAAGCAATTGGAACTTACTTGACTATAATAAATAATAATGTTTGAAGGGGTACCAAAATACATTGTGGTATGATGTTTCGTGACAAAAAAATAAGATGCGTATTGCAGAACAAGGTTATTTTAGTACTAAAATTAAAACTTTGAAAGCGTTTTTGTTTATTGAAATCAAATAAAATATTGGCCTAAAAATTATTGGGGAAAACAAAGAACTGAAATGTTGTCTCAGAAATAAACTGAAATAAGTTGAAAGCCCTAAAAGTTGAAAGCACTAAAATTATAATAATAAACAAAACTAAAACTAAAGCAACAATTAATTTACCATATATAGCAACATAAAAAACAAAAAAAGACATAATAAAATTACAAAAGCATAGCAATAATACAATTACAAAAGCATAGCAATAATAAAATTACAAAAGCATAGCAAAGTGGCTAAATGTTTTACTAAAATTAAAGTAAAAACTACAAATCTAAAAGTAAAAGCTAATTTAAAATATGAATAAAAACAAAATAAAACTAATATCAAAACTATAATAACTGTTGTAGAGCTACTTAACTTTTACTACTATTTTTTACTACAGGACTTTTCTACTTCCTGATTTTTTCTCTTCAATTCTTAATGTCGTTCATTTTTTCATTAAAATTCTGGTTTATTATTCATGGACAGAATTGTCATTATTTTACTTTCATACTGTAAGGTTCAATTAAATGTTTTTTTTTTTAAGTTTTAGAACTCAATTCAATTACTTGAATTTGATTGTTTTATTTTGAATTTTATTTAAGAAACGTGATACAAACTTAATTTGTGAACCGAGTATTGTTACATCCTCAGTGGTTTGAATGCGTATACTTACAGATCGGGACTGTTGCGTCTGGAAGGGTAAGAACTGTCCAGGTGGGGGGAGGTGGGGCGGATGATGCGAGAGATGAGGAGGATGGAGGAGGAAGGGTGGTTCGCTGGAGAGAAGAGAGGGAAACGCGTACGGCAAGGGCAAATGTTGCACAGAACATGCCGGCAACATCTGAAATCAGAAAGACATACATGTTGTACGAGACCATTATGCCAACAACAAAGTTATTGAGAACCATTAGCAAAACTATAAACCAACTGCGGTTTGTTGTATCAGGAGGGCAGGGTATTCTTGCATCTCCTGCTCTCATTTACGAGACCGGTACACTGTACTCTACAATTACTCTGCCACCACTAGGTGGCAGCAGATACAAACATGTGATTTTCAAACCGCCATTCTGTTCTGGCTTTACCTACTTACCGGAGGTGGTACACTACAAATTGGATAGTGTTGTTGTCCGCTGAACACCACAGAACAGGCAGGCACCTGCTGCTGAGAGGAGCACGCTGGGAGATGTTGTCCCGTACAGAGAGGTGGTGGCAGACCGTGGGGCGGGACTGGAGATACTGTATATGATACCGGTACTGTACCCTGAGGGAGCTAGCACACAAACAACAAATCTATAAACAGAGTCTACCAGATAAACATCACAGTAGCATACATGTATAATACAAGACGGCAAATCCCAATGCACGTGACGCACCCCAGGGTACAAACTTGGTCCCCTTAGACTTCCATTATACACAACAACAAACAATACGGCTTTAATAGAGTTTAGAAATTCTTTACAATAACTTTCTTTTGGTAAGCAAATCAACCTTTTTGTGTAAACTGTACCTTTAAGGATGTTCTACAGGGTAAATCTAACGATTCAAATTTTGTGCTTAGTTGACTTAAGTCAGAAGTTTTTATTACAATTTACACAAATGGTGGTCTAATTACCTGTATGTGATATAAAAAAATAAAAATACAAAATTGAGAAACAAACAGGCTCAGGGGATTTAATCGAAGCCACTAACCTGTTCATGGAGGTCCATCACCATAGTGCCCTGCTGCGGCGGGTGCAATAGCCGAGGCGAGAGTGTAGGGGGATGGAAGGCCCTGGGCTCATCGAGGCCGGGCGGAGGGTGAGATGGCGGCTGGCCGTAATGATGAAGAGAATGCAGGTGAGGCGGGTGACGATAGTTTTCGTCTTGCCCCCCACCGGGGGAACCGTGAGGGGGGTGGTGCCGAGATAAACGCTCTCGTCTGCCGCGCTGACGCCTCACCGGTGGACTGTGCAGAGGAAGTCACGTTCATTTTATTTTTTTATTGAATAGCAAAATAAATTCTTTATCACGACAAGAACGAGCAGTCAAAGTTCAAATGCGACTATACCTGCGTCTGTGCCGAGCAGGTGTGTGGCAGCGCTCCTGGTGGTAGTGTGGGTGGGGATAAGGGTGTGGCCTGCGACTGGGTGGAAGCTCCCATGGTCTGATTGGTGGAGAGGGTGTGGAAGGAGGGGCCGAGGTAAACTCCAGTACAGACTGCTGGGAAAGACGCTGTCTCTTTGGACTGGGAGAGTCATCTGCCTGAAGGAGGAAAGCACATTACTCATTTACTCGACTACAACGACGAACACACATACTCAAAGCTGCATTACTGCTACATTTAAAGAAACAGTTCACCCAAAATTAACTATTTCATACAACAGACTAGTTGAGGATTCTTCATTGAGCATTCCGAGCACAAGCAGCTATTGTGCCTGGTGGCATTAGTGGCATTTCCCCTCTGATATCACTGCCTCTGTGCTGCCTGAGGCGTAGTGAGGTCACTTCCCGAAAGTTTGAGAAAACCCACAGCTTGTTGCTCAACACGCACGCTCGGTGTTACAAAGGCACACCGAACACCCCAGTCATCTCGAAGAAACGTGCAGGAGTACATGAGTCAGTATGTGTCAAAGGCCAGCGTGTATCCAGGAGTATATGAACACCTCATATCTGCTTCATCTCACACAGGCCTCTTACTGGAAGTCACTAACACGCATACATGCTTACTCAAGCGAGACAACACGCATTTCTGGCATACAATTTTAAAACTCGGTTTATAAGGGGATGGACCGAAAGGATCTTTGGCAAATCAGCTTTGGGTGACTAATAAGTTACTCACAGATACTTTCTAATGCAAACCCACATATATATATCCGTGATGTTTTAAGATGCAAACTAGACACGCATGCGATTCAGTGAGAAACACGTGGGACACGCAAACAAGCGGATTAATAGATGCTCGCTCGCGCATGCAGACTCTTTGTGGGTGGTAAAAGGAGCTCACATAGAACAAGGTTAAGCCAAGTGTGGAGATACAGACAGCAGCCAACGTGTGTGTGTGTGTGTGTGTGTGTGTGTGTGTGTGTGTGTGTGTGTGTGTGTGTGTGTGTGTGTGTGTGTGTGTGTGTGTGTGTAACAGGAAACAGCTGGGAGGCAGACTAGACGTATCTGCATAAAGCTTTGAATCAGGTTTATTTAAATGTAACAGATACAGGCTAGCATATACAGTATCCCCCCTTTCCTCATTTACCATATGTCAGCTTGGTCTTCGAGCAGACACTTGGTGTTTAAGTCTCTTTTCTCTGTGTGTGAGGTGAGACATTGCTAAGTAATTCCTGAGTCAGCTGCATGATCCCGAACAAAACAATGACATCAGTCTACACAGCGTACACATCTCTCGCTCACTCACACACACACAGAATATGAGTAAAGACATGTATCAAGGATCAGATAAGGACGCAACTCGAACTTGAGCTTCGGGCTAATGCATGCGCACTAACTACAATCCATGTCTGCAACAGTATTATATATAGGTTCTAGGGATGTTACGGTATTGTAAATATCGAAGTATCGAGATAGCAAATCTTGTCGATATTATCGTGGTCGCATGACGATAGATCTTCCAGGCAAAGTGTAGTTTTTTTCAGCCGAATGGAGCGAGTTGAGGGTACCGGGAACTACAATTCCCATCAACCCATGCGTGCCCATCATCCTCTGCGCTCTGCTGCCGCCCGCCACAGATCAAGTTGAGCGAAAATGGCGGATGCCGCTAGTGGCATAGAAACGGATTTACAAATTGTTGAAACTAAAGCGAATTATAAATCGGATGTGTGGAAGCACTTCGGTTTTCCCGTGACAAGAAACGAGAGCGGAGAAAAGGTGACGGACAGACAAAAAAACAATATGCAGACACTGCCAGACTGCGGTGAAGTACAATTCGGGGAATACGACTAATATGAAGAGCCATGTGTTACATCATCACCCCGAAAGGTTTCATGAAGATAGAGGAGCAAAAATATATATATAGCAGTGAATGAGGTGAGTACCTGACTGTTTGTGAGTTGTTAAATGTTGACAAACAACTCAAACTTTTTTCATGTTAATTTTTTCATGTTCTCAAAATTTTTATGTTATTCATTTTTATGTTATTATGTTAGTTCCTGTTTCTTACAGACTTTACTGTTCTTTGCACTTTAAAATTACCTAATCTAAAAATAATAAATGTGATCTTTGTTCAGTCATTGTTTAATAAACACTTATGCCACATTTTTCCAAGTCTTCATTTGTTTTGTTTTTTTTCCTGCACAAAATTCAATAAATATCGTATCGTAGTCTTCATATCGAGGTACTATCGTATCGTGAAATTTTGATACCGTTACATCCCTAATAGGTTCATATTCAAATATTTTCAGTAGAGGCGATTTTAAATGACCACAGTTAAATGTGTTTTTCCTCTTTATAACAATAACCTCAGATTTGGAATTCGCCCTAATGTGCTTCTAAAACATGCCATGTGTCGAGTCCCATCGTGGTTTGAATTGCCAATACACTTGCTATCAAAGACCTAAAAGTTTTAATGATGTGAATTGTAATGAATCTGAAAAGTTTATGCATTATCTTTTGCGCACTAAAGTCCACGTGCTGACAAAACACATGGGTACATGATTTCATTAAAGCAGGGCCTCGGAAAGTTGAAGATGTCATTTTCAATACTGCTTTGGTTTTAACACCCCCACCCTAAAATTGGAAATTAAAAAGTGTGATCTAATGACTCTCCTGTTCCGATGGCCATATGTTCACACTGTCAGCTTGCATAAAAACTTCATAATGAACATTCAGGCTCTTTCAGTAGTAAAGCAGTCTGACATTATGTTGTCTTAAAGGTGCAATATTATACAGACAGAAACGCAATATTATATACATAACCATATCTTTAGATGTGTATAAAGAGCTAACGTAATGAACCGTTATGTTTTTATTACCGTAGAATGACAGGGATGTAATGACTCACTTAGCTCACGATGTAATACGATTCAAGATGCTGATCTCATGAAATTCACTTTTTTTTTACAAAATGAGTTGAGACAATTAAGACATGAACAAGTACCCTTTAATTATTTCTCAAATGCTGCACATTTCTTTGTAAAATAAAAATATATTTTATGTCAAACAACAAAACTAAATTGCAATTTTAAAACTTTAAAATTCCAAATCAAATAAAAAATGAATAATACAAAAGTCTCTTCAATATAAACAAATTAAGACTTGGTGCTTTTCCCAACTTGTATTTTTTTTATATCAGCATTTCCACGTTTTTCAAGTTTGCAATAAACACAGCAGCCCCTGCTGTTCAAAACATGAATTTTGATTCATTTAACATCTCAACCGACTTGAATCGTGACATATTATAATCGATTTTCAACCGGCTCACAGTGAATCATTACATCCCTATAGAATCAGCCATCCTAAACGGACAAACTGCTCTACAAAGCGCATTTTGTAAACGCATTATCTCCTTCTGCAAAAACGTGCGGGCATCGTTGTCCTGTGTCAGCCACTGTAGTGCTTTGAAAGGGAGGGGTAAGCAGTGGACTGAGCCGTTGGTTGCAATTCGCAACCTCAGCGCTAGATGCCGCTAAATGTCATACACTGGACCTTTAATAATAAAATAAAAATAATAAAAATGTAACTATAGAAACTGTTAATAAGAGATGGTAAAATTTTACAGTGTAGACATTATGGATTATGTTGTCTTAATATAGATAAAAATTTAATTAATATAATTAACAGAAAAGCAAACTCAAAACTACTTGAAAACTCATTTAAAAAAATAACACAAATGTAACTATAGAAACTGTTGATTAAACATGCTCAAATATAACAGTTGTGACATGTTGTGGCAGTTTTGGCGCACTGTTTTTGTATAGTGACCAGCCATTACTTAGAATTTGCAAGAAAGTAAAATGTTCTCTTTGCATTTTATCGACCAGTCTTTTTTGGCAACACCCCGAGATGCTTTATATACAGTTTTGAATGAGTTCTCATCTATTCTGGACTCTTATTGGTTGATTTTTCTTTATTATTTGGTCTATTTTAACATTTTTAAATACATTTTTGTTTTCAATTGAATATGCAGGCAGCATATTTTTCCACATAACTAATTCCAAACATTCCAAACACCTACGCACACACGCACAAATAGTACGATTATTTTCCATACAGATAATACTGCCCGTTGTTGTGCACACTTGGATTGTGACCTTAATATGGAGCTGTGAAGCTATTGAGGTGAGCCAGAGAGTGACCACGGCAGAGGAGAGGAAGGTGATGGGAAGGATAAAAAATGGGTGGCAGACTAGGGACTGGAGGGTTGGGTGGATGGGAGGCAGAGCAGTAAGGGGGAGGGAGAGGACAGCACCGACGCCCCAGGGGGCAGCAGGGTGGAGCTCAGAGGGGGAAAAGCGCAGAATTGAGTATTGAAAATTATGAACTATGAACAGAGCCTGGAACACAGCCTCAGGCTACACACAACCACTCGAAACCAGCAAGAGTGCACACACACCCACTTAAAACCAACTACACACACACACAGCCATCCAAAACCAGCTAGACACACAGGGAGATTATATTCAAAGCCAAAAACGATTCGAAACCAGTCTGGTATAATGCACAGACTCCGTGGAGACACACATAAGCACACACACATCTAAATGAGGACATGCCTTCTGCTATACACGTCTGGTGTTTACATATAAAGCCAATTATAAATACTATACAGTTCAGAAAAGCACATTTCAGTAAACCTTTAGTGCACCTGAATCATCAGTGATTTTAAATAGATGAGTAACACTGCCAAATAGAAAATTAGGTGCACAACACACACACACACACACACACACACACACACACGCACACACACACACACACACACACACACACGTCTGGTTTACTACCTCCGTAGGGACAGTCCATAGGCGTAATGTTTTTATACTGTACAAACTGTATGTTTATCCCCTAACCCCACCCCTAAACCTAAAGATCATAGGAAACTTTTTGCATTTTTAGATTTAAAAATATATATTGTTCTGTACAATTTATAAGCTTTTTTGTCTATGGAAACCTCAATTTTGGTCCACACGGTGACACGAGTCCCCATGTGTTGGTGTGCATTCAGGTTTAGGTCCGCACTGGGATATAAAAACATGTCCACACACACCTGTCTAAACCAGGACAGTCATGTCCATTAGTATAAAACTTTAATGGAGATTTGCATTTGGGGGATGTAGTAAGGGTATCAGATGGGGGGGTACAGTGGACAAAATCAGTGTGTGTACACTGTGTGTAGTTTTTATAAAAAATCTTTACCATTTTATTAATAAAAGCATGTGAGAGCTCAACATCCGGTCCCGAAACTACAGCTCCAGGACCCGCCATCACATGCTCAAATACCAAGTGCTCTCTGCCTGGAGGCCACACCATCCACAGGGAATAACCACCACTATTGTGAGAGAGTTTGGCAAAGTGCACCCAGTCACCATAGCCATGCGATCCGAGAGCAGTCAGCACTGCTGTGGAGCAATCCAACCTAGGGCTGGGAATTGTGAGGGATTTACAGATTCAGGTTTTAGAATAAGATTTTTTTATAATTCAACCAAAAATGGCTTTTTTGATCATTTATTCAGCCTCATTTCATTCCAAACCTGTATGACTGACTTGAAAAACAAACGATATTTTGAAGAATGTTGGTAACCAAACAACATTGGACCCAAAGGTGTGGCTCAGGAATATCACGCAAGTTATGTTTCTGGATGAAGGCTGTACCAAGACTATGGGGCAAACCTGAAGAATGTGCCGTGTGCTTGCGGGTCAACGCTTTATTTTTCAAGATTTTGAATTTGTATTTGAAGTTTTGTTGAGAATTTCTAAACAAGCTTGAAGGAATGAAAAATTTAATGGTATTGTAGCACGTCTAAAAGTGACTAACTATGCACTTAGCAATCTGGGGTTAAGTGCCTTTCAAAAACTCACAATGGTGGTTGTTCAGAGATCGGCTTTGTGGGATTTAACCTTCTCCTTTACCAGTTCTTTAACCACTATGCTACACCCATTTATGTTTGTTTGTCACTGGGTTTTGCAAATATCTATTCAATAAAAGCATTGAAAGTGCTTGTCAACTTTGTCCTTTTTAAATGATTAAATACCGTGTTGTCAGTGTTTTTTCAATTCCTGAAAAACAGCAAACTAGGACATCCGAGGTTTTGGAAGGACAGCGACGATATGACACTATCTTATGAGGAACACGAAAGAAGATATCGTGTGATGTCACAGTAGTTATGTGTCCATACAATCCAAGTCAATGGAGACCAGTGTTGTTTGGTTATCGATGCTCTTCAAAACATTATCTTCGTGTTATGCAGATGAAAAAGTTATACAGGTTTGGAATGACATGAGGGTGAGTAAATGATGAAGTAAATCATTTTTGGGTGAACTTCCCCTTTAAGAGCAGCTGTGTATTTAATATTTCCATTTACTGGGAACTACAAGTAATAAAGGGTTCAGCATGTTCAACTTCAGACTAGTTGATTTACTAGATTTGTTTTGTAGTTTTGATATGTGCGCCTGTGTATGGTGTGCTACAGCCTGCTGCTTAAGCTGTTAAACAGCTTGCACAGTGCACCCCTTTTAAAAGGTATTTCTTTAAATTAATTCCACCAAACCACCCCTAGAGCTATAAAATTACAGATGACGTCTGTGCGGCGAGCCTCGAGTTCTTCTGGCTTCCATCTCCATGTTTTGAATACAACAAACATATACATTCAAATAGAAGTTAAACATAAATAAAACCCAAATAGCTTCCTTAAGAGCGATTACGTGATTAGTAATAAAAGATTCACAAACAATTACATTCAGCCAACATATTGAACAAACACTTATCAAAAGCAATGTACAATGCATTCAAGGCATGTATTACTTTTTGTCAGTGTGTGCGTTCCTTGAGTCTTGAACCCACAACCTTTGGACTGCTCTACCAACCAGGCTACAGGAGCACCCTGTCACAATGCATTCACGTGGACTGAACTAGAGCTGTATTACAACTTGACAACAAGATGCCCCAAGAATTCCAAACTCCCAAAACAACAACCGCAGAGACTCCACGTCCTCACAGGCCTAACCGAAGCGGTCCTTTGATTCGAGAACACACACCGCTCTTCTGTTTCAGTGCGATACATTAATATTTAATAACTCCAGTCTACAGAGTCCTTGCGCCGGGTGACTGCTCTTCAAACGCGAGTTTATGGAGGTGCTTAGAATAAGCAGATCCCCTCATCTCCTCCCTCTCTCTCTCATTATTTTCCACCCTTTCATTTCTCCTCCCTCCCCTCATAGCCCTCTCTGACAGCCAAACCCATTTGAGGCCACCTCTACATTCTACACCGCAGAGAGCTTGTTTCTGCCTGTGTGGAGGTGTAGGAACTGCCGAACGCAAGCACGCACACATCTCAGTTTCAGAGCTCTATATTCAGGACCTCCCAAGAGCCCAAGCGTCCCGTCCTGCTTTGTTCATATAGACGGCCAGCGCCAGGCACAACGCCTTCAAAGCGGTTACACACACCCTGAATATGCTTTGTTTAGTTCTGAACAGTCAGGACGAGACACACGGGCCCAGACATTCCCCCGTTCGGTACGTCTCACTCACGCACATTTGTCAAACAAACCGTAAGGAAGCGGTAAGGGTTGTCGACCTGGTTTCTGTTTGACACTATGAGCTATAGCACTAACAAATTTGACTTTTTGGGGGGGTGGGAGGAATGGATATATACAGCCACACGTTTCATTTCACAATAACTCCGTCCCCCTCTCACGCCAACACAACCCACCCATCTTTTCCAACCTCGATTTCAACAGCCATCCATTTCCCTGCCACTGTTCCCCATTTGCAGTGTCCCACAGCTGGAGGCAAAATCATTAGTGCTCCACTCCCCCTTTCCGTACTTCCACACCCCCCTCCCACCATCATCTCCTCTTCCTCTCCTGCCGGCTGCTTGCATACCTCCCCCACCCCCATTTCCTCCCTCAGTCCCAGGTCCGCCTCCAGAGGCCGGATTCAGCCAATGACAAAGCATCACTCGGCCAGCCCTTCCCTCTCGTTTGACTGTAAACATAGAGGGAAGAAAACACGAGGTAGTTCTTACTAACTATTTAAAAGACAAGAAATGACACACAACACCACATTTATAGAAATCCCCTGAACATGACACGTGCATCAGCACAGTTCTCTGTCCGAACGTGTCAGATGATTCCTTGCACTCGATGAAGAGCACAAAATCAGTGGTTGCTAAAATACACGACAACAAGCATTTGTAGTGCTACGATGTAAACACTAACCATAATGCCACAAACAGATGTTAAAAATCCAAACCTTAAATTGACAAATGTTACTGCATTCGATACAATTCAAGCAAATTCAAACTAAGCCAAACTTATTTTCAAGAATGATTGCACATGCAATGCAATGTAATATGACGTTAGAGCTGCACGATACAGAAGATAAATATCAATACGCAACAAAATGTGATCAATTTAAAACAGGGCTTAAAAAAAAAAATTAATAGTTTCACTTGGCACAGAATTTTAACATTTTTGTGTTCTTTTAAAATCATTACTGTTCTGTAAACGGTTTAATTACAATAAATACTGGTCAATATTATTCTAGTTTAGCCAGCATGTTATACAAACTTAATATTAAAAATATGATCAAAATAGTAAACAGAACGATAAAATAACGTTATTATAACGTTGAATTTAATTTCAAACAAACACTTTCGTTCAAAACTATTAAACATTTTTGTACCTGTAAAAACTTGGTTTGGGTTTTTGGTTTCCGTCTCTTGAACAACTTCAGAGCTCCGATTTGAATTATATCAAAATATTTAAAAACGAAATAGTCGAAAAATTATTATAACAAATTGAAGACTTCATTAAACAGTAAACTGCAGTTGGGTTGTTTTGATATAGCTAAAATAATAAAAACAACATAATAAAACATGATTTTTGAACATTTTAAAACAGAGTTCTGATTTTGCAAATAAACTCTTCTTTAGAAAATATTCATCTTCTATTTTACAGCATGCACATGCACCAACATTCGCATGCCAGTTTCTCCACTATCTGCACCACCTTACGCATTACTTTGCAAACTTCAAAAATCATTATAGCAAACGATTGTGACTATTGTTATATACATTCAGAATATGTTCGATATATATTGTGCGGCCCCATGTCAAACATCAAAAATGCATTTTTTACAACAATCGCACGAGAAAGCCCAAAACTCCATTGTCCATTAATAAATTTGTTTGTGTCTGACCACATTTTGAGTAAACACAAATGACTAAAAACCTCATTTGTGTCAGTTTCAGCCACAGCCATTAGCATTTCTAAACCAAAGGCAGGTCAATTTTTCCACCAGTAACAGCGGCAGGTACTCAAGCTATGAAATGGTGTCTTACCTTGTCAGTGGCTTCTGCGCAAGCGAGTTCTGGATGATAGTGGTATAGTCCTCCCATTGCACCTAGAGACGACACAAGAACAGTTAACACACATCTTAAACAACAGCTTATGTATAGTGACAGCTTCAATACTACAATCTTGCGATCCGCTGTGATTATTTTTTACTTGATTGATGCATTTTGGCATCAAACGTTTCAACAGGTCCAAAAACAGACGCTTGATCCAGCAGCTTTGCAGGATATCAGCAGCATGTTGAGACATCTGGGCACTACTTTAATCTTGCCTAGCGCATTAAAATGATATTGTACACAATCAACATCACATACTGGCAAATGACTTGAATACAGTGTTCGACTGTAATATAAGCTCCTTTAATACAGTATTACAGTTGTTGTTTGTAAAGGATAAACTGTAGTACTTGGGTCAATCCTTCTAATTAAATGATGAATGCGGTATACTATATTGCTATTGATGACATTAGGTTATTGTTGTGATGAAAAGATATAAGCGAGGGAAAAAAATCCTAGATTAATGTGCTTTCATATTAAAACATCCAAAGCCTTTTGTTGTCTTTGTGCCTTTTATTTGTTTCGTCTGCGTGTTTTGTTTGCATTTCCAGCATCTTTGTGAGTGTTTCATCAGACAGGATTACCCTTGAACGCTCCCAAAAAAAACCTCTCCAAGGACGAGAATGTGTGTGTGTGTGTGTGTGTGTGTGTGTGTAGTGCCCACAAAAAAGCTTTCATTTGAACTTGGGCTTCTATTTTCTTCTGTCACCAAAAGTTCTTCTAGTCTCTTATTCTGGCAATGACAGAGCGAGAGAAGGAAGAAGGGACTGACGACTCAAAGATAACACAGAGAGAGAGAGAGAGAGAGGGAGAGAGAGTGAGACAGCGAGCGAGAAATCGTCATATTCATACATCTGAGTCCTTACTCTTATTTTCCCATTAATTAAAATGCGTCATTTCGGTCATGTAAAAAATGTTGAACTGTATTCTCGTCATGGACCTCCCAGTCAACCCATTCTCTTACTGTACACATACAGAATTGGAAAACACATTTTTGAAATAAATTACAAACTAAAGAAATCAACATTTTACAAGTCAATTAAAACTCTAGAAACTTGCCAAACTAGAAAATTGCATTACGGCAAGTTAAACAACCCAGCTAGCACGCAACTAAGTAGATGCTTTATCGAAGTCATCATCCATGCAGATGTTATAATGTCGTTGTTCTGCATTTATGTTATGGATAGACAGGTGTTCAGCTCAAGCAGGGCGAGAGAGGGGTGTCAAAATGCACGCATGAATAAACAAAAGCACATTCCTCCTATGCATTACCAACTGACTTTTCAATACAGTTCAGCATACACTACGCATATTTCCAAGCAGAAAATACAGCCACTGAAAATATATTTAAAATATTAATGTTTTGCCTTTAATAAGCATTTGTGTCAATTTCAGTCCAGTCAGTGTCGGTTAAATTTCAACAGAATCAAATCTCAGGAATGACAGTCACCCAACAGCAATGTTCAAGACAGAGAATGCCAAAAATCTGGCTTATTTAATAAAATATTCATTTTTGAACTGATCAAATACATGTAAAATCAGTCACGTATCGTGTCGTTTAAACATGAATATAAAAGCGTGTTCTTTACAGTATTCAAGATCTGCAAACATTGCATCTTTATCTTTTGTCCCGTTTCACTTTTCTGCAAATAAATGAAAATCATTTTCATTTGGAAATTGGAAAAAATGTTGTCGCTAACGATAATTTGACTGTTTAAGTACCCAAACATCGTAAATTCAGAAGAACTGAAAATAACTTTGAAGTGGTAACTTATTACCACCTGAATTTTCCTCAAGTAAATTTGGTTGTAGACCCAATTCTGTGTGCGCCATAAACTGGGATTATGCACTCAAGAGACGTGAGAATCTACTTTAGCCACATTATGTACATGGTGAATGTGTGTGGTTGGCCGTTTTAAAAAAAACTTCCTAACATAGACAAACAGACAGGTTAAGTCTCATTAACTCAGTCTATGCAAGGCACTTTCTATTTTCTTTGCACTAAACGCAACATTTCACCCTGAAAGAATTCAAAGAATAAACAAAGAACAATGATTTCTGTGACACAAACCACTCTAAAACACCTGACAGAGAAATTTCCCAAGTCCCCACAATCAGTCCCACAAGTTCCGAGACATTTAAAACCTTCTGTAGTCATGCCAGCTGTTACCACGGGCAACAAAATAGCTGAAAGAGCACGAAAGTGCGTTTTGTTTCAATTCCATCCATTACAACAATTCGACTGTGCGGTGTTTAGAGATCTTTACAGCACACAGCATCTGGTCAACCACATGAAATGAAAGACCCCTATGAAAAATATTGAAGGAAATTAAGCATTAAAGTCAACGTGAAATGGCATCCGCAAACCCATCCGGCTACCGTAATGTGACATTTTCAAGTGGAACAGAATACTTTGAGGGAAACCAATGTATGTAATATTTAGATTTTATGCACTTGGACGATTAAATCATAAAAAGTGTGTTCCACAACAAAAAAGAACATGACCTGAACGTGAGTTTGTGGTTATACGGGATTGTTTATAAAAGTGTATTCATGTTCTGAAGAAAAAAACCTTCATGTTCTGAAGCAAGTGTGTGAAAAATGTTCAGTGTTGTTCTGTTCTGCCGCACCACTACAATATTTTCAGTTCACGGTTACAGAGTAAACTCATCAATGACACACAGCAGAGGTGTAAAGAGTACCTGAAAACCATACTTAAGTAAAAGTACAGATACCTTGCAGTGAAAATTACTCCATTACAAGTTACAAGTCACCAATTCCAAAACGACTTGAGTAAAAGTCTTTGAGTATCTGATTTGAACAGTACTTGAGTATTTTACTCATACTGAATGTAGGCTCAAAGCAGCACTAGTCCTCAACACTTAAGAGACACATCAGTGAAAAACTAGAAACAGTTGATTTGTGAGGTGAGCAATCGCATTTATTTTCTTAAATCATAATAAGACTGAACACCTCAAAATTGCAACAAATCATGGTCGACACCATAACCTACGTCATTACAAACACCCTAAGTCTCATTTAAGCTCAAGTGCTCATAAGTAAACCAAAGTCCTTCAAAAAGGTCTCTTCAATATAACAGATAAATAAAATAATGTTAAGTAGAATTAAAAAGTCAAAGCCTTTTTGCACTGGACATGCTGGTTTGGGCCTCATCGCCAGCTGCAGTCATGTCCTCATTTCACATACACTGTTAGCCCTTACCTGCCATTTCTACAGTAATATATTGGCAACACTGTTGCCAGCTAGTTACTGTAGGTGTTTTACAGTAAACTACTGCAATGGCTGTTTGAAGATACATTATTAAAGAATCTATTAACGCACTTAAGTCACACAGTCTTAGATGAACAAGTGTAAATAACAGATGAACACAATAAATCTGTCAAGATTTCACCAGAGGAGAATTAAACACAAACATCAATAACATCTTCACATATTACAGACACCACTTTCACTTTATTTCTGTCATCTGTGTAAGATCTTATTGAGATTGAACTCGAGTTCATAGTGGTTCAATTATGTTTTAAGTCACCATTATGGCGATCAGTGTTTGCTTTGGTTGGACTCTTTGACTTTCTTGTAGCTTTAAAATGTACACTTATACAATAACACTGAAAGGGACTTTACAGGAACCGCAACTTTATGTTTGCTTAGTAACTGAAGATACATCTGAAAGAATTCAATCATTAAATAATAATAATATAGCATTTAAGATTTATTAAGATATGTTTGGTAAAGTGATTACATGTTATAATGGAAAGATCTCTGTCAGAAAATCTTTCTTTGCAATTGAGACACAGTTAGACACTTGACATACAAACCTCATCAATGGTGACAAACAATCATGAATGAGTTTTGTACTATGTACCCAGCATGCATTGCAGCATGAAGCTGTTCAGTTGATTGTCACCATTGTTGAGATTCATATGTGGATTGTTCATTTCTCTGTGTCCGACTCATTCTATAGGTTAATATTTTGTCTATATAGTGTGAGAGCACTTTTGAAAATTGAAATACTATACATTCTTTTTACTGGTTTACATCACTTCATGGCAATAGTCCCACCACATGGTCAAATTTTGAGCAAACATGTTTAGAGCACATTTAGGAAGAGTTAGTTTTAAAAATAAGAGCTTTTGTAGATGTGTGACCTACAGTAACTAGCTGGCAACAGTGTTGCCAATATATTACTGTAGAAATAGCGGGTAAGGGCTAACCGTGTATAAACCGCCAGCGATTGACATCTACCTGATACTGCACTCATATTCATATAAAGAAGCCATGTTGACAAGTTTTTGTAAGTTAGGGCAAAATCCACAAGATTGTAGTACCTTCATTGCCCTGTAAATGGCGATATTAATTATAAGATAGGTGTCATGCAAAATGTAATGTGTAATTGCATTAGTCATTACAAATGTAGTGGAGTAAAGAGTACATATACTTGTTCAAAAATGTAGTTAAGTAGAGAGTAAAAGTTGCTAATATCTTTAATACTCAGTACAACTACAAAGTAGCCAAAAAGATACTTAAGTAAAGTAACTAAGTACATTTACTCCAATACTTTACACCACTGACACACAGCCACGTCATATGATGTAAGAGATGCAAACAGACCAACACACACACATGCAATGATAATCAAGAGGAAGGCAAGGAAGGGAAATGAAGGTAGAGAGAAAGAGAAAGAGGCCCACAAGGGGAAGGGGAAAGAGAGTAAACCTTGAACGGAGTTGCAAGCGACACACACACACACACACACACACACAGCAGAAGGAGGGTGGCAGGGACAGAGAAGGTCATTTATTTATATATTTTTTAAAGGACAATTTCCAAAAACAGTAAATGGACAGTGCACAAACACACACACACGCTTCAAAATGTTATACACAGTAATGACCGTGGAGACGAGGCGAGGAAGAGAAGTGAAGAGATCCTGGTGTCATCCAATGGGGGTTGGGGAGGTGTCCTGAGTGATGTTATGGGAAGGAAAGCGAGCCAGGAAAATGCAGGGGGTGGGGGTGGGGGCAGGGGACTGAGGTTTCCCTCTCCAATACTATTGATTTTTCTCTGAGCTTCAAAGTGCATCAGCTTTATCTGGCCATTCCTGCTCCATCCACCCCTGCTGCCTGAGTTCATCCATCCATCGTCAGCTTCTACCGTCATACTCGGTGTGTGTTTACATGCACATTTTTATTAAAGCTATAGCAGGTTTTGGCATGGTCAAGCAACAGCCTTTATCTGTCTGCCCAATTATACATGAAGGAATTAAGAGAACAGTTCACACAAAAATGAAAACGCGGTCTTCATTTAGCCTACTAACCTGCGAGTTGTTACTAAAGCGTGACCGCGAAGATGGATAAGACAGACATTGATAGTTCCAAAACTGAAGCTGTAGAACGGCCAAAAAGAGGAGCCGTGTCTGTTGTTTGGAGGTTCTTTGTTTTTTCCTTACTGTACAGAGCGTTTCGCTATTACTGCACACAGTATGTGCGTGCCGTGAGCTACAGCGACCAGACACAGAATGCATCTTTCTATGCTGCGGCTTTACTTTACGCTTTGGATGTTCGCGCGCGTCTCACGCATAAGCAGTAACTTTACATACTTAAGCCCGTTCGCGTCACAAAGGGAGCGCGCACCGCGCGGCTGAACAGCAGGTAACTGTAACACAGGTATAACAATTGCAAGTTCGCACTATATATTAAATTCACTCACGAGCAAACATCTTCAAATAGCGATCGTGATCCCCTCACACCTTACACGAGACGCATATGATGTGTTTATAGTTTTAACGGTTTCTCTGTGTGCTATGATGAGAAGGGTCAGTAGAGGAACGAGGATTGACAGCGTGATGCGATCGCTTTCCTCTCACGTATCTAATTTAATTTTATTATAACAAATTATGATTTGAGGAAATCATGAAGCCATTGTGAATATGTAAAACACAGCAGACATCACATGTACACTAACATTTTTTGTAAAGATAGGGCACAATATTCTGTATTAACATGAAGGAATTTTCAGTATTCATTTTCTCAGTTGTTTTACCTGTATTTTACATTTTGCACTGCATTAAATTGCATTTTAGCATTTACAGAAATGTCTGTAAAATAAAGGAAAATGTACTGGTTATTTTCTGCCAGTACTTTATCCGTTTTTGGGGGGGGGGTTACAGTGCATGTTTTAATGGTAAAGTTGTTACTATTTTGTATTTAACCATTCAGACAGACCATAAACAGCATCATTTTGTGGGCCTTACAAACCTGTATAATACTAGTGTGGAATTTCTCTACAATTTGCACTCACCATGACAGTATAAAAAGGGCATTTTAAGTCAATCAATTGCAGTATTTCCTCTCTCAATCCGTAGGAAATGCGATGTAAAAAATACCGCCATGTACTGGGAAACCGGTATAAATCTGGAAAATACCGCTATATTAATTTATGTTCATACCACCCAGCACTAGTGCATAGTTTATTCGACATCATCCAAGAAATAATCCCACAGAGGTTTGATAAGAGCATAGGCCTATTCATAGACATCTAACCTCTCCCTTAAGTTCCCCACAAATTACTAGTGTCTTCCTGATGCCCACAAAATATTGACAATTCGCCAGAAACAACGCGACTGACCGTGAAGGAGAACCCTCGGAATGTAGTCGTGTATGGATTCGCAGTTTTCGCGAGGTGGGATGTCTTTATTTAGTAACCACAATCGCAAACAATGTAGTGAAGATCAACGCGGCTCGAGCAGCGAGAGAACACATACCGGCTGGAGATCGCTAAACTCTTGTTTATTGACTTGATCCCCAACGGCGCTTCCAGCATTGGCGTATGGTTGCCATATTGCAGAAATTAAGTCACCCATTGCAGAAAACATATTTTTAACCTTTCATACCTGTTTGGGGGGGATCTGAAGTCCTGTCATCTGGCGACCGCAAACATGAACACTCGTACAGCTCGCACAAATATCTGTACTTCTATTTAAAAAATTTCGACAAAGACAGAAAAGTGTTTTTGGGTGAGTTTTTATTTTATAACTACATTTTATTCTCATAATTTTTCATCAACGATATTGCGTGCCGATATAGTCTTAGTTGTCGTTTAATGGCCTTAATTTTCGTCTCGTCATCATCTCCATCCTGGGATGTCGTTGACGAATATTTTTCCATCATTATTTTCGTTAACGAAATTAACACCAATTTATTCTGATTTGGAACAACTCGAGGGCGAGTAAATAACAGAATTTTTATTTTTGAGAGAAATATCCCAAGTTTTTGATTTTAATATACACCATGTATGACTTTGGAGCATGCACACAGCAGCAAGAACAACTGTAATCCAAACATTGCAAAAATCAAACTGGTGTCATTAGCTAAATATCACTATTTTGGTAAAAATGGAACTATAAAATTGCATGTAAACATAACATTTCATTCCGAGGCCCATTCCTTTCCCTTTCTCCATAGACATATTTACCACGCTACAAAACAAAACTGTCGTTCCTCAAACTAAAGGGAGAAGTCTATAAGAAATGTATAAAAAAACATTCGTTCTTGTCAGTTATTGGTAGTCATTAATAACAACCAAGTCATGGGAGAACCAAACTACTATCCGGGAATGACCAGGGAAAACCAAATTTTCCCTAAACAAAATACACACACGCACACACGCACACACGCACGCGCGCGCACGCACGCACGCACGCACGCACGCACACACACACGCACAACAAATAAATAAAAACTAAATGATTAAAAAAATATAGCTACATCAACTACATTCTAATGTGATGTGTCCATTTAAAAAAAGTGATCACAATTTATGACGTGTTCAAAACGTGCTTTACAGAAGTAAAGAAAAAAAGACACAGATGTAGAGCTGCACTTCTATCTTTTAAAACCCACATGAAAGAAATAAAGGAAGGAAGGGCAGAGTTGGAAAAGTTGAGCCAACAGAGCAAGAGAGGGAGAGCGAGACAGGAAGTACGAGGAGTTTAAATGAGAGAGTTCAAGAGTGTGACTGAACATGAGTGAGCGACAGAGAGAGAGAGAGAGAGAGAGAGAGAGATTTGGCTAATGTTACTCGGTTCAGCTTTCCCTCTCGGCTCTCTGACACAAAGAACGTGATGCCAGAGAGACGTGCTCATACACTCCCTCTCTTTCTCTCAATGTGTATGCTTGCTCACTCGACCTCTTTTTACTCACCAAAACTTTGACAGTCCACTCAAACATGCTTTGGTCTGTCTGTTCTCAGGCTTTCTACTCTTCAGACGTGCATACAGAGTGCCGCCTGAAGCCCGTCTGTCAACGACAAAACCGGTATTATAACAGCGAACAACCTAATCTGTCCCCCTACACAGAGCCTCTCGGTCAGTGTGGGAAATGACACCATCTAGTGAATTTAACTCTATGGTCAATCATTTGACGTCACACCCGCACAGAGACAAGAGGTCAATGTGGTTTGAGGAAAGCCACACAAATGCCTAGGATGGTGTGCTATAAAGACATGTTCTTCAAACGGAGTATACCACAATCCTGTTCATTTCAAATTAGATTTTGCTTTGATGAAATAATTGAGTATGATGATTCAAAAGCCTCGATCTATTCAGTACTAACAATGCAGCAAGAGTTGGGTTTGACTTTGTGTACAGAACACAGACGTCGAAATTGCACTGAACAAGGCTTTCATTTGTTAGATACTAATGTGAAAGTTTCCATTTTGAAAGAAATATCATGTCTCTATTGAGATTTCTGCACGCTGAAATCTCAATCATAGCCAAAGACAAATAATCACATGTGAGAACAAAGAAATTACCTTGGTTAATGGGCATCTGTTAAGGGACTGTAAAAATATGCAGCACAAGAGGAAATATTGGTTGATTAATGGCAAAAATAAAAATGACCAGTCAAGTCAGCTGGTATAACAACACCACTGTATACGAGTCATGATCCTAGTCAGCCTGAGGCCATATTTTTTAGAGGTCAACCGATATGGGTTTTTCTCTGGCCGATACCGATTTTTAGAAATCAGGCCAGGCGAGGGCCGATATGGTCACTATATGGGGAAGAAGTGAATGAAAATGAGTGAACAATTTCAGACATTGACGTAATATATCCTGTGTCTGACAGAACTGTCGCGGACATTCGCTTATATTACACCTCTGAGACTTTATGGATTGTTTTGTAAAATGGTAAAGTTCATTTTTACATTATTTCTCACGTTTGTTGTATTCGTTTTTAATAAAGAGAACAAAACAAATGTTTGCCAAGTTTATTTAATATTACATTTATTACGAATAAAATGACTTAATATATTTATAATAAAACACTGCTACATTCATTTAATCCGTTTATTCTCAAAAAGTAGAAAATAACTGTCAACAAGAACAAACAAGTGCATAAACGTACATTCGTGTCATTAACGGTCACTCTCCTCCAGCCGATTCTAATCAGACGGTTGATTCGCATTGTATCATGGGAAATATGAATGAGCGAGCGTACATTGGATATACTGTACACTCAAAATCAGAGTGCATTGTGGGTAAAAAGTAGTGAACGAATGTAGGGAATGAAGTAGTTCACCCAGGTTTCGGACACCACTACAAAGTGGCGGACACCCGATGTGCACTATATAGTAGATAGGGAGTTTTTCAAGCCTTCTCAGGTATTTTCATGATAAAGTATATTTAAAATGATGATGTTTGACGGGTGTTGCTTTTTTGAATGCACGTTATAAGCGACTCAAATTCTGTGATTTCAGATCGGGCAGCACTTCCCACTGATCAAAGAGCCGTGGTTCCCGGACAAGCTGCTCATAAACACATAATCGAAACCGTCGTAATCGCACTAGACCGGTCCGATATTTAGTGAAAATCCCAATTAATTGTGCAGCCCTACTCAGCTCCCTTATAAAGGCAAGCCAAGATTCTGACTGTTAAATGAGCCGCAATATGCATCATATGCTAATGTGCTTGTGATATCAATACCATGTTGACGATTTCTAAACAACCAGTTCCTATTGCACAAAAAATTTATAGGAAGGACTCGAAAGGGAACTTTACTCTGTAAACTTCATAAGACTTCAACATATACATTAATTTCCTATTTCAATAGATCTCAGTATACAGTAGGGCTGGAAAACTGAGAACTTGTCATAGATCCCCAACATCAGCATGCACAAGTACATTTACAAATTTGCAGACGCTTTTATCCAAAGCAACTTTAGTCAATCTATTTTTTATCAGTTTGCATGTTTCCTGGGATTGAACTCATGACCTTTGCATTGCTAATGCAATGCTCTACCAATTGAGCAACAAAAACATGCGTACATATTATGGCGCAGATATAATATAGATGGAATTTATATGATTCCCAGCTCTACTACAGCAGATGAGTTTGTTGACTGGTCAGTTAAAACAGGCCTGCCGGCCGGTACTCGCATCCAGATAGAAAGTGGCGAGCAGAGCCCGCAAAACGGAACTGTTGAAGTGGTTGCCTGGAGACAGACAAAAGCAGCCAAAACAAACAAGCTCTTTTGTTATGAAAATGGAGTGCGAGAGTAAGTTTTTTTGAGTGAGAGAAACACAACGAGTGTGTGTAGAGAGGCGTTGCGGCCGTGAGCAACAACATACACGTTGGCGGTGTCGCTCAAATTTCTATGCAACTTTCACATCTGTCAAAGCCTACAACACTGCTGACTGCATGATCTGACAGTCCAAAAGTACAAAAAGTGTACTAACATTGTTAATATGTGGATGCGCAGCCCACTTGGCTAGTTGTGACTATATTGCGCAACATCACTTCTTTGGATGATCCGAGTTTGGTCATTTTCCGACTCCCTTTCCCCTCACTGAAAGGGAGGCATTGTTTGCTTTGTTTTGTGCAAAACAATAAAATGACTTAAAAAACACATAATATAACATTAACAAACAATGCATTTATGTCTGCTATATGTTTGAAAAACATCAGTGACCATAATATATAAAAACACACAAATAAACAACCTTTGTTGTGTTCCCACTGGTAACATGCTACTGTTTTTCAACATATTTGGGTAGTTGACAAATAAACCATACTATGGTATGACAGCAAAATTTAGAAAGAATAACAATGACAATAAATCTCTTATGTTATTTTATATGAAAAAAATATTAATAATATAATATTATATATTAACAGTTTGCTTTCAAAATGTTTGCAGTCAAACCATAGGACATATTTAGGGATGGGTACATGATTACACATGGGATGGGTACACATGATTTCAGCGATGTATTTGTAATCTGCTTGTTTTGCGTGTTTATGAGTGAAAGAGTGGCATGGTTGCACTTGTGGAGCTTTCAGCGTCCGCAGTTCACAAGGAGGAAGCTTCCGTCAAACACCCCTTTGCGGCAACCCGTCAAAATAAAAGTCCTTTATTTGAGAACAAGTTATAACATTGTTTTAATAATTCAGCCACGGAGTATACTTACTTACTTGAGTAAATTGAAGAAAATGTGCTAGTAAAATTATTTTTAAAAAATAGTGCATATAACAAAAAAATATTATGTGCTTAGAAAATAGTACTTAAATTTATGTAGACCTAAAATCAGAAAGGAAAATAGAAATAGTCTACCAGCCAAATAACCATAGTGATGTAAAATAAATATGTTGAGCTCCTATGCACATGCTAAGTGCCGTAAGTGGTATGCTAAGGAACACACACACGTTTTGTTATGTGGCATTTTCTGTTTGCTCAGAAGCATTTGTAAACTGCAGTTCTAAAGCTCAGCTGTAATAAAGAAACTTAAAATGTTTAACATCTTTGCACATCATGTGTTTTTGCATCAAATTATAGAGCGTAGTATCGATAACAGTATTGATAAGTACCGGTATCGATAAGCAGTATCGATATTGATAAAATCTTAACGAAACCCATCCCTAGACACATGTACCATTTATTTGTCAACTACTCATTTTCACTTACAAAATTCAACTTTAGTGAGCATTATTTCAATAATTGTTTGCTTGTGGTTGCTTAAAAATGTAACATTATTCTGTTGTAGTAACGTCAACGTTACTTTGCGTTTGAGCAATACATTAGACTGCTTTTAAAAACGCCACCTTTAAACTGAGGTCTGCAGTGGAAGCTCTGTCCAAGATTTGGGACCAAAAAGCTTTATGTTTGTTTGCCTGTTGCATGAAGGCACATTTTCCTTAGAAAAACTTTATGCAATTGACAAGTGATAAAATAAACTGACGAAAACCATGCAATTTCCTATCTGTCATGTTTATTTAAGCTAGCATGGCACAGTGCTAACCAATCAGAACCCAGGACCAGAGCTACGCAGGACTAAAACATACACAATAAAAACTGTGGAGTTTAGTTTCATTTCATTAAGAAAAACATGTGAAAGCTCACACTCTTACCCACAGAAGAACTGTTTGGCTTTCTGACAGCTGGCTGTCTGCGCAGCATAAATACAGCCAAATTCCAGATGAATTCGCACCCGTATTCAACAGCGGTGATGAAACGAGCATCTCTCTGCCACGGAGGATATGCGTGTGCGTAGACTCCTTCACAGCATCATATAAAGTCTAATATCATAAATTATAGTCTAAAAGGGGTTTATAATATTCAATAATGTGATTTATTTCACCGGCAACCAGTTCTCTCTCTCCCTCCGCCTTCATCCCTTTCAACACACCTGGCACCTGTAAGCACTTCTAAGCATCTGTTCTGCTTTTTTGTCTGCTTTCACTTCTCTGAAGATGGTGCCAGGTCAGTCCAGTAGAGGAGAAAACCTCCAGCCCTCCTTTTAACACTCGCTCCTGTTCCTCTGTTCCTGAGCTGAAAGGAAGCGGCCGTGTGTTCTCAATGGTTTATAGAGAAAGGGCCCGAGCGGACGCTCACGCTGTGCTAGAGGTTTAAATAATGATCAGGAGCGTAGTCCAATTAAACCAGCTTACTGACACTACAAAGCCCCGCGCTCATCTCCAGCGCCGCACCTTGCCTGCTGAACAGCCGGGCCCGTGTACACGCACGCGCGTGCGAGACGGAGACCTACTCAAGGTGAAACTTAAGGGTCCTTCAAGGACTTTAGTTTGATTTGGAGCGCTCGGCAACAGTTGTCCTCATGTTATGGAGTTGTCCGATTTAAACCCAAGCGCCTTGTAGAGACGGGTCTGCTAAAATAAATGCCATTGTTCTAGCGTGGACTAAATCGTCAGGCTGAGTGTGCCAGTGGACACGTAAAATGACCAACACCAGCTTTACAGAGCAGCTGGACCATCATAATACAAGCTTCCCTGGTCCTTAAGATCTCCTCTTGCCATGAAGCTGAATGAACAAGGCATGATTGTCCTAAAACGGCAGTTTATCAAGAAAGAACATTCTGTATTCGTTCTCATGTCGTTCAAAGTCTGTAAATGACTCTTTCTTCTTTGAAACATGACGGATGATATTTTGAGAAATTTCTCAGTGGTTTTGTGTCGATAAAATGAAGTCATACAGGTTTGAAATGAGATGGGGAGTAAATGATGATTTTTGAAGTGTTATCTCTGAATTATGAATACCCACATCAACACTTTGAATATGACTCTAACAAACAAAATGATTCTAATAAACTAAAAACTTCAGCAGACATTCAAACCATCAAACTCATTGCAACAATTCATCTTGTACAAACAATTCATTGAAACCATTCGATTCATCAAGTCTTCACTCAAGTGTTTGGCATCTTTACTCTATTTTGTGGCCAAATGTTTGGTTAAATACTGCTGGTTTTGATTAAATATATATGTTGGTTGAATTTCCTTCAGTGTGAACGTCTGTCTTCTAAAGACATTTCTGGCAGGGCTGCATAACATATGGAAATGCAATCACGATATGCAAATCACAGTTTAAAGAGTACATAACTAGGGATTATGTAGTGTCCAACAAGTTTATGTACATAGAAGGTGTAAAAACACTATTATTTTGTAATAATAGGCAGTTATTCTTACCTTACTTCTTGACTGACTCTCAAATGATTCGTTCCGCAATTCATCCGTCTAATCCCCTCCTTTCCGCTAGCCTAGTCTGATGTGATTGGTCAGACGGTCTAGTCTGCTGTGATTGGTCTACCGCGAATGAGGCTCAGGAGCTACAGTGTTTGGGGGAGAAGAGTGAAGTTTTCGCGGGCAGTCCTAGCAAAACGTAGGCGGGGACTATATGTAGTGACGTAAATCCACGGCGGTTCGCGAATCGGACTAGGGACGACTTGTTTGCGTGATTCAGAGTCGACTCCCTTTTTCCCTAGCCAATAATTTTGTTATTCATTCACCTTCGGATTTACAACTTGGCAGACTGCTTACTTTCAAGCACGGCAACATTACACACGGCATGAAATGTAATATTCATAATATCATGTTATGTACTCTTTAAGCACTGCAACAATCAAACATGGCTTGGTTTGTTATATAATACAGTTAATATAATTTAAGTTCATTTTACAAACATTAAATTATGATTGCATTACATACGCATTTAGTAATTAATCACATATCACAATTTTAAACAAGACTGTGTCATAAAAGTGATTTGATTCAAACGTCACCCTCAGGTGACTTGTCCACTCCCCCAAAAACTCTCCTTTACAAAGCTTACATATAAATTGATTTGACTAAATCTTTTGACTCCAACTATACATTTTTTAAATTAGACATCACCCCCTCTGCAAATATGACAAAACACATTTTGCCCAGAAGCACTAGTCTGTAGCAACACCATGAGATGAGAAATAAGGATGAAGACTTGCAAAAGTCAAGGCTGCAGATTCATTATCAGTTTGCTCGCCTCTAACACCCTCTCTGTGTTTCTGCTACAGGTCAGCAGAACCAAGATTCATGTGTTTGGTCTGGACCGTCCCCAAGAGGGATTCTACACCCTTCAGATGATCTTGAACTGTCCACACAAACACATGGATGCCTCTTCGCGCCCACATGCTCACGGGTGGGGGATGCATTTTCCCAAGCCCACCAGAAATCCATTTCTCTATTGATTTTATGGGACTTGATAGCCCTTTTTCCCTCTCTCCCTCTCTTTATGTCTCTGCACAGAGTTGAGGATAACAAGACTGAACACCTCCAGTAGAAGCCACAGTAGGCTTAATGCCATTCACGCTCTCTGCATACGCGTTCGAATACGGGCAATATCAGCTAGACGAGAGAGAAAATTATACAGGAGGTTGAATTAAGAACGGACGGGGAAAGTCGGTGAGAGAAAACGTAAGGCGGATCGGGTGGACAAAAGAGATAAAGGGATGAGGAATGGGAGTGAGAGACAGACAGCCAGAGAGAAAGAGAGAGAGAGAGAGAGAGGGTCTATATTGAGAGCAGATGGTGTTGAACTCAAGGGATTTCAGTCTGCCGAGCTTCTCTCATTATCAAAGCGGCCTATCTGATCTCAGTCAATATCACACTCGTACACACACACACACCGCTACTGTATATCCCACCAGTCAATATCGCATATACACTCTCAGGTAAAGTACCTCTGATTATACATCCAGTCAATATCACATAGACTTAAATGAGAGTTCACATATCAAAACAAATCAGGAGACCAAACAAAAAAAACGTTGCTAATGACAAATGGCCCCAAGAAAGCTCTCACACACACACTGTTCTAATTGGTGCGGTGGTGACAGCAACAGCAGGCAGGCAAAGCAGGTTGCTAGATGCTCACTCCATCAGACAGGTATTTCCAGTCTGGGCCTTTTTAAGTGTGTGTGTGTGTGTGTGTGTGTGTGTGTGTGTGTGTGTGTGTGTGTGTGTGTGTGTGTGTGTGTGTGTGTGCGTGCGCGTAGAAGAGCTTGGGCACAAAGTGCAACTGCCGGTAGGCAAACACACCTGAGCTTAAAGCACAACACCTGAGATACTACACGCAAAGCCCACCACCTCCCCGGCAAACACGTGCTATACACACCCTACTCTCATTTATTTTAACATGTTTAACAATCAAAGCTCGGCTTCTGTCTTTTAAGAGTATACAAGCAAGGGATACATTAACTTTAGGTGTTTTAACACATGCGTGAGTGTACGTTTGGACCCACCAGCCTGCTGTCTGCGGCTAAAAGGATGTTCTGTGGCTGATTAAGCCAGGAAATAAGGATGCCGGAGGCTTGAACGTGTTTTTTGGGGGGATATTTTGGAATTTCCATTCACCCTGCAACATAGCCGGCTAGAAAAAAATCGTAAAACACTGCGATATTGTTAGACAGACAGACCAATTATTAACCTAAAACCTGAAGTTAAAGGGAACAATTGTCTCATGGTGCGAGGGACAACAAGCTATTTTTGACCAGCAAAAACAACATTAAGCATCCAAATCAGAACAGAGTTACAAATTGTGTAATTCAATAAACGTGAATTTGTCTTGCACGTACACACTTACGATGTAGTCTATTATAGCATTGTTTTGAATCTACAGCTTAAGATAAATTATAGGTCACCAGGAGTCACAATGCTCAGATCAGCATGATGGTCATCAGACTTTGTGCAAACATTAAAGAAACTTAGAACTGTAAATTTGCCATTCTTTAGCAAGGTTCAGTTTTGTTCCCTAAAAGCACAAAAGTCTCTTGGCATGTCTACTGAATAAGAGATCACGCACAGACTATACACATTTTCATTATCTTAAAATCGAACCAAAAAAGAACTGTGACATACTGACTCTTGGTTTCGGTTCACATCCCCTCAGAAGGTAACAGGGTTGATGATTCTTTGCTCGGTCTCACTGCATTGCAATTTTTAAACAAAGTTGGTTCATTCCAGATTTAATCTGCATTTACACATTTGGCAGATGCTTTTACAATGCATGTAAGGTATGCATTTTTGTTATTGGGATATGTGCTTGCTTGGCATCAAACTCACAAGTAACCTTTGAGTTGCATATGCAAATAGGAACGCACATCTTTTGCAGTACAACTACTCAGAAAAAATCTGGAAAAATTTATAAAATTCAAAAACTAAGAAAAAACAATAACGTATAGGGTCTTTGCATCAGTGAAAAGTAGGGAGATGAGGACAATCCAAAAGTCTGATGTATTTTATGCTGTCAAACAAACCAGCACATATGTATGTGGAATTACTTTGTTGTATACAGACATTGTTTTTTATCTCAGAAAATAATAAAAGCCAAATGTACGCAACACTTGAAATGGGTGAAAATGGTCCATATCTGTGTTTACCCATTATCCTGTGAGATCTGGTCAAATGTAAGTACACTCAGGGTAAATGTTCACATCTAAATATATCAATGTTGCAGAAAACCTTTTGTTTATTGTCATCTTCTATGCCAAAATAACCCTTAACAACAGCGCGGTACTGTCTTACCTGCTCCGGAGTTTCTGTGCGTTCCAGGCCCCGCGTGTCTGTGACTGCCTGGGGAGAGCACGCTCCCGGTCGGGCGCAGATTATCCGTGTGCCCGTAAGCAGCTCCGTGCTGCTGCTGCTGCTGCTGTTGTTGGTGATGGTAGAGGTGGTGGTGGTTTATTCCTCCAGCGGGACTCAGAGCACCACCGCCGCTCCCAGCGTTAGTGTTCGTGTTAGATAACCCACCGTGGTAATATCCAGACCGTGATCGCGATCGAGTCCTGGGGGGCTCCATGGTTACCGGGTGGGGGTGATGGTGATGATGGTGGTGGAAAGGAGACGTGGGTGGGGAAAGAGACGCCGCAGACGAGCTCTCAAGCGCTCCGGAGAGTCTAGCGCCGCCCAGGTTGTGCCCCCCTTCCGGACCCCCGTATTCCGCTGGCCGGGCCCCGGCGTGATCGCATAAATCAGCTCGCTTGGGGACGGGGTCCGGGGAACAGACGCAGGGCTCTCGAGACGCTGAATGACCAGTAGTGGCGATTGGCATTTCCTTTCGGCGTATTATATTATTCCCTCTTTCCGATCCCACGCCAGAAAACACTTACAGACACGCTGTTTAAAAACAGTTTCGATCGTTAAAATAATAAACTTTCACACATGGATTATACGATTTTTTAAATGGAGCTACAGATTAAGTTTAGGGTTGCATATAAAGCTGTCTTTGGCTTCACACAATCTAAACGTGTCGCATTTAACGTTACAAACACCAATTCAATTGTAATTATACATTTTCATTTCGGTTTAAACCGTTTTAAAACTCCTTAATAAAACGACGAATTTTCTTCAAACGCAAAGCCAAGTGAAATAACTTGAATTAAAACACAAAAAAACAAGTTGCTACGCACTACACAAAACACAACGCACGTGTGTTATGTTTATTTTGAATAGTGTATATAATAAACTAATACAATTTAAGACAGAGCAGCTAGTGATTAGACACTTCCGCGAAGGGCTAGCGTTAGCCCACAGCTACACAAAAACAGACAAACACAAATTATATAGACTCTTTTCTACTCATCTAACACACCTAACAAACACACACACACTTCTTCACAATCCGCAGTATTCACATACAGAGTGTCTGACTGCTTTAAATTACATTTAGAGTTAAACCATGTAAACGTATTAGCTCGGGTTAGCAGTGAATGTCGCGCTGGCTTTAGTCCACCATCTGCCTATAGTCTCTCACAAAACTACCAAAAATAAAACCCCGGTGGTGCTTTAAAACCTCAGGGCCACATTCCCTGACCAGGCCGCTCATCGCTGATGAATAAGCCTAGGTTATGATCTATATTTGTATTCATAAGCTCTGTTTGTGGTGATCAGTAAGCGCTGGCAGGGAAGAACTGAAGCTTTCTAAAGTCCCTAATTATATTTACATCAGTGGAAAAACGGCGAAAAAAGCTACGTTTTCTACTCGTACCGATCAAACAAGCACATATACGTACAAACTCTGAAATAAAATGCGTAACTCACCCGGAGCTGAGCGAAGTTGCGTGTTACGAAGTGTTTTTTGAGCTGATATTTTGGCGTGTTGTTCCTTCGCTCAGTCGGTGTCAGTGAGAAATAATGTGACAGACCATCAGCGCGATTTCACAGCTTCAGCATTACAGACCAAAGCAGCCGAGCACAGAGCGACACTGTTCAGCATGTGTCCGTGTAGGCGTGTACCACTAACAGTACCTTTAAAGGAAAATGGAAATACAATTGCAACTATTTCTCGTTTGACCTTTTTGCAACCATTTCCTCCACTTTATTGCATTTTATTTTATTTCTCCACACTCAGGTGGAGGCTGGCATCTCATTCCACCAGAGAGGCATAGAATGGGTAAACATTTTTTTCAAGTGATTGGTACCACATTATAATGGAACAAGAAAGTGTTGTTCATTTACAAAGCGAAAATGGAAAAGGAGGATGTAAACACGCAGGAGTGTGGAATGGTCTGTTTTGTTGCCATCCCTGGTGAATGAATAAAACAATACAAATTCTAATAAAATTCCAATAAATCAAATGTTTGCCATTAAGACACTTACAAGATTCCTTTATGATTTAATAGTGTTGTTTTGCTGGTTCCTATATGCTAAAAAGAACCCAACACATTGGCCGTAGTCACCCACAAGACCATACTTTCCATTCCATTCCCATTGTACTGTGGTATATTCCCACTATAATAATTAAATCTATTGGAATTTTTGCAATGGCTACTATTTTTAGCATGGGATTAATTCTGTAAACTACTTTGAGCAACCACTTTGACGTCGCCATATAGAATAAAGTTGATCCTATAGAATCGAACGATCGTGTTTCTGTTGCTTTGGTCTAGCCGGAGCATTGAAGGGAATGCAAACTAGAGAAGCGCTGCTGAAGGGGAAACGCGTGAATAATTTACAAATGTTAGCTGCTTCTACGATTTAGCCCAAATACACGCGTGAACTGCCACCTCGAATTTAAATATCTACTTTTCATTTATGTGAATATTTGATTTGTTTCGTCGGGGCGATTCCGAGGATAGGTAGGAAACATTTGGCCATTCTCTGGGGCTTGTTGGACATTTAAATATGACCACGCCCCCTAGTTGGCCAGTGCCAATGGTGTGCTGGAGATCGACCAAGCCAAAACAAAAAAAGATTCAGTGAAACTGAATAAAGTATGTTGTTTGTTCAGGTGACACTGTTATGGATTAGTTTCCCACTGTCCTGTATTATTTATTTAGTAATAATGTCAATTTTTGGACAATAGTTCAATTCCGAAACATTGTATGAGTTAATATGTTCTGGTTTATGTTACCAAAATGCTTTTTTCAGGAGGGCCAATTGCATTTCCTATAATGAGTCACATAGGAGCTGTAATGCTAAGTGTGTGTGTCCCAACTGATAATCCCACTTTGACACAGTTTTTATCTCACTTCCTTCTGAAAACAAACACACATATCATATGTTCCACAAAGTACATTTATAATGTGCTATTTACTCACGTCTATCTTTTTATTTATTTTTATTTTTAAACAACACTCGTAAGGTCTTTCCCGGTTACATTAAGACTTGTACAAGAAACATTTACTTATATAGGAGGGAATATTCTGTAGTGAGAAACTGGGCGAGAGATGGCCGCAAGAGGGGCTGCTATGAAAGGAAATATGGGGGAGTGATAAGGAGAGGGGTGGGGGGATGGGGTGAGAAAAGGGACGGGGGTGGGGAGGTGTGTATGTGTCTGGGGGGGGGCACTCCTGATATGTCCTCTTATTGGTTTGTTCAAACGGTGGAGGAGGGGCACCAAGCGCACACCAGCTGTATGAGGAGAGAGAGGGGAAACAAAGGGAGAGATGGGAGGGGGGCTTCCACAGCGTACATTTCCTCCACACTAATATTCAGGGATAATTAGAATTCGAGACGATAATTTAAAATGCTGATATGGTGAGAATTAAAAATTAAAGCAAACCGCCGCAATATTAAACACAAAAAAATTGTGGGACAAGATTCTCTAACTCTTTTTTAACTATATAACACTTTTTAAAAATAGTTTTATAAATGTTTCATGTATAGGACAATTGAATATATTGTGTTAAACTCTTCCTTATCCTTGACCAGACAGATTTTACCAATCAAGGGGTCCTTGTAATGCAGTGAAATGCATATACGCACATAAGCCAGAGGAAGCTGTGCTTTGCATTATTTATTTAAAGGACAAAGGAAATACTGGAATCTGCTAAAACCAGTGTGACTAGTCCCGAAAAGAGAGAGGGAGAGGACCGAGCGAGAAAAAGAAGGAAAAAACACAGGAAATGAGAGAGGGAGAAGGGAGGAGAGCTTCGGCCTCCTTGTGCTTAAGCCAAACCAAATCGGAGGGAATTGGCATTGGCCGCTTAGCTTGAGAACCAGGAAAAAGAGAAATGCCAAGAATGCAAAGGCAAGAATCAACACATTTAGGAGTCTTCAGTTCTGCTGGCTGTCTTTATCGTTCTCGCCCTTCTGAATGCGATTATAAATCAGTGCGCTTCCACACTGAAATCCGTTTTTGATTAAGACTTTGATTCATCAGCAGTAATTTGTGGTGGACCTGGATTTAATCACCTCTGCCGGCCTGTAAATGTGTCTTCCAAACCTAGAACGGACTTTTTACTGTTTCTTCACAAATAAGCAATACATGCTGGCATAGCAGCTGTGGTGTCTTTAATCTGTCTTTAAATATAGTAAGACATGCACTAGTTGGTTGGAGCGATGAGTCTACAGATTTTATCCCTGTGGTGTCTTTTAAACAGCTAGAAGTAAGATCCTGGCATCCTGTGTGGTGCCTTCCCTGTTAACATCTGAGATTGAGCATGTTTGCCAAGTTTGTAACACGTCAGGCATACGCACTTTTATGTTTATGGACCATGAATGTCATGTCATACGTACATCACACATGTAGGTGCAGCTGCAGCTCTATAACTTAACATGCCACATATTGGTAATGAAAACATGCTTTCTGCCAGAGCCATTGAAATGTGACAATGCATGTCAGTTTTGTTCGCAAGGGGGGTAGCAGATAAGGCCCCCCCCCACATACGCAAACACTTTTACGAAATAATCATTGCGGTTTTGTAATAAGTTAAGGGATAGCTGACTCTGTACCTTCAAATTATTATAATGTAATGCTCACCCTGAGGTGGAAATATGGGCATCGAAGCAGAGTTATTTTTAATAATTTTACAGGAATTCTTGTGAACCTGACTGTATATTGCTCTAGGCCTCTTTTTAACAAATAAAATGTATAAATTGTTGTGGGGACCCATGGGTCGCTATAAATATTCACACCTTCACCTCACTTATATGGCACTGATCCAGAATCAGTTATTTATTACACAATATATAGAAATACCCTGCCCATACATCCTTCATAAAAAAAAGAAATGAATTCTGATCGATCACTTTACATTTTTCCACAGTTTTTATGTCAATACTGTGGCGAGTCTCCCAATACGCCCTTTTCACATGACGTCACGCATCTTCCGTTCTGCCGCGAAGCAGTGTATCATTACAAGCTATTTTCTGTAGCCTCAGGGCTCAACTTAAACCTAAGTAAATGTGAATTAATGGCTATTAAAGATTGTGAGAACTCGTGTATTTATAATATTCCAGTTAAATCTGAAGTGACATACTTAGCATTTGTGATCACAAAAGATCAAGATATTAGGTGTACACAACATTTCAAACCTGTTAAAGAAAAGGCCCAAAAAAGATTTAATATGTGGTTACAGAGAGACCTTACGCTGAGAGGCAGAATTCTACTTGCTAAGGCTGAAGGCATTTCAAGATTTACATATGCTGCTCTCTCATTGTATGTAGACAATGAAACGTGTAGGTCAGTTGACAAAATACTCTTCAATTTTATTTGGAAAAACAAGTTTCACTATGTCAAGAAATCAGTAATAATGAATACAAATGAGTATGGGGGGTTAAATTTTTTAGACTTTTCATCTCTCAACAATACTTTCAAATTTAATTGGATTAGACAGTTTCTATGTAATCCTAATTCAGTATGGAATTTTATCCCAAACTATTACTTCTCCAAATTGGGTGGACTACCTTTTTTATTGATCTGTAACTATAATATTGCCAGAATCCCCTACAATTTATCAAAATTTCATAAACAAGCACTTCTCGCATGGTCTTTAATCTTTAAACACAACTTCTCCCCTCACCGGTATTTTATTTGGAACAACCGCGATATTGTATATAAAAATAAGTCTTTATTCTTGAACAATTGGTTTCAAAAAAATATTCTAACTGTCTCTCAACTACTCAATTCAGAAGGTTTTATTTTAAATTATACAGAATTTTTGGGTAAATATAATTTTCCAGTAACACCTAGAGAATTTTCAATTGTTATGGATGCCATTCCAAAAGGTGCAGTTATGCTTTTAAGGGAGACTGCCAAGTCGCCTTACACATTACCAATCCCCTTAGATCCTTTTGAAACCCCAGTAGGAAAACTATGTTTCTTGTCCCAAACATCGTCAAAAAACTTTAAAATTAGATCTCTTTTCCAAAAAGAACTTGTTACTGTTCCATATGTCGTATTATATTGGGGAAACTTTGTTGACAGTATTGATTGGAAAAAAGTTTGGACATTGCCTTTTAAATATATAATAACTAATAAGGTAAGGGAAATATCATTTAAATTATTACATAGATTTTACCCAGCCAAAGCATACTTAATTTTTTTTTTAAAGATATAGAGACAGGCTGTTCTTTTTGTGGTGCTCCTAATGAGACTGCACTTCATCTCTTTTGGGATTGTCCTTGTACACAAGATTTTTGGGTTGATTTTTGTAAGTTTGTTAGTCATAATCTGCTTTTTAATTTTTCTCTTTTGTTTAAAGATATATTGTTTGGTTTCTTTGCAATAAGTAATACAAAAAAGAAAGAATATTTTATTGTCAATCTTCTACTGTTACTTGCTAAATTTTATATCCATCGATGCAAATTCTCTCATCAAAAGCCTTCATTTATTGCTTTTAAAAATGAAACTGAACTGTACATTCAGGCTCTTTCATACTCTAAAAACACTAAAGCTCATACAACTTTAGACCTGTGCTTATTTTTTAATATATTTTGTTAAGTCACTGTTCAAAATTATTATAATTTTTTATCTTTATTGAACAATTCTTTATGTTTATGTTGTCTTGTTTCATTTTCATTTTCTTTTTTTTCCAATCTATTTACTTGTTAATTATGTTACAATGTATTGTTTATTATCGTAATTGAAATGTAAATGTATGCTTCTTTATTCATAATAATAATAAAAAAGTAGTGTATCATTACTTCCGCTAGCACTCCAGTTCATAAGGTGGCGGTAATGCACCTACAGTATAAGCTGATTTGCCAACCGCCAGTAAAACTCAAGAAGAAGTTACTTCCGCTAGCGCCTCAGAATGGCGTTTACCAAGTGGCTTGCATATCTGCCACAAATACGTCTAGATGATGTACAACGTGTTGCAGACAAATTTTCGCTAACGACAAGATCAAAGCTAGAGAAAGGATACAAATTCTTCGTTGAACAGTACCTGTTTGATTATGAAGGTAAGTGTTTTGTTTTCTTTTTGTGTTAGCGAAGGTGCTAGGATAAGTACTTGAATACGTGTTCTGTCAGTTTTTTTTTTCTCACTGTTGTTAAATTCCAGCGCGACGGCAAAACGGAAGTTCTTCTTCTTCTTGTTTGTTGCTAGACGGATGTTATGATACACTGCTTTGCAAAAAGGCGGAAGTTAAGTGACGTCATTGAGAAAAGAGCGTATGCGGGATCAGCGTCGCAATGGAAACGACACACCCACAGTAATCAACGCTAAACGCCGGCTGATCGTCAGCACCTGATCACAGTCAAACCAACCTCTTATAAGCACAAGAGAAGAAAAGAACTTTGAGTTCGTTCTCCACATACTAACTTCTCTGGTTTACACAGAATTAGCGGCTGAAGATCGGCTCTCTCACCAAAAGTCTTCCATCACCAGCACGCCCCGGCGCACTCTTTTGGACTGTCCCACGACACTAGAGACTCATGTATTCTCCTTGTTCTCTTTTTTTGGACTGTGCACTAACTATTGTGAATAAATCACCCTCCGGGGCCTTGCATATTTTTTTGTCTGTATCATTACTCTACCCGTCACAATATGTTAGGTGGCTGCCTGTAAAACACTGTGGAACTACTTTCTTACGCTGCAGATTTAGCATCTTGCTTAAATGTTTAACAGTTAATTGTAAGAAATTAAACGTAAAAGCTTCAAAAGCTGCCATAAGTTACGTTAAATCAAACTGGCATTACAAGTCACTTGAATTTAAGTGATATTGAATTGACTTAAAAATTTTAAACCATTTCAACTTCATTTTTTTTGTCAGTTTTTAAATCGAAATCAGTGATTGTTTACAGTGCTATTGCTAGTTCTCACAAAAAAAACCTCAGTCATTACCCTGTTATTAATCCATGAGCATCAATTTAGAACACAGTTTAGGATGTTTTACACAGATGTATATGCAAATGATAGTAGGAGAGAAAGATAACATAATTGCCTGTTTCTGTCTCAAAATCAGTGTTGAGCAGTAGTGTCAATTTATCAGTTGGGCGGTAACCTCAAGTTTTGTCTTAGATTTTATGGTAAATCTATTTAATTGATTAATTGATGGGGAAGCGCTGACTACAAGGTCCATAAGAATTGTAAAATACTTGTGAAATGTATATGAATGCGTTGTAACTTTTTTTGAACAAAAGTGCCAACCAAATGCATGTAATGTAAAATATATATACATGAAAATGTTCTTCGCATTTACTCACCCTCTTGTCTTGTGCAGAACACGAAAGAGGATATTTTGAAGAATGTTGGTAACCGAACAGCCGGTACCCATCGACTTGTATTGTATAGACACAAAGCCAATGCAAGTCAATGGGTACTGCCATCGTTTGGTTACCAACTTTCTTTAAAACATCATCTTTTGTGTTCTGCAGAAAATAGAAAGTCATACAGGTTTGAAACGACAGTAAATGATGACAGAATTCCCATTTTTGCGTGAACTATCCCTTTAACACCCACTTCTGAGAAAGTTTTGTCTCTGTGGGTTAAATGCATCGGTGTCTAATGGCTAGCGCCCACTTACCTGTCTCTCAATAAAAACTACTGGACGCATGTTATATCACCCAAATATTATCCATGAGCCAAACTGCTAAGGTTTGTGATGCACTGATTTGTATTTAAACCTAAAACCCAACAAAAGCTGAATCTGTGTCGTCTCGAGCTCTTGCGCTCAGACATCCACTCAACAGATTGAACAACCAGAAAGAGAATTTAGACCAGCCTTTTAGAGCCAAACCAATCCAGTCTGAAAAAAGTACAGAAAGAGATGCCCTCCCTTCCTCTAACCTTGTTTTGCTCCTCTCAGTGTAGTTTGGCAGTAGACTACACTGTGTGTGTGTGTATATGTGTGTCTGGTCTGTGTGAACAAGCATTCATGTGGACAGGGCTCTGACTCCGCTGTTTGGTGAAGTTCCAGTTAGAGATGATGGGAAATGTTTTTTTATACTCCAGTGAATGAAGTTGGTGTGGCACCCACAAGACTGTTGAGCAACAGTTGGACCGAATGCTGAGAAGAGAGTCACGTCTGACCCTTACCTGCCCAACTTGAGAAATAACAATACAGTATCATTCATGTATAGATTATAGTTTTGACAAAGACCAAAATAGTGTGCGACTATTAAATAGAATTTAAGTCAGATGTTCATGAAAGCTTGTGAAGTGAGGAGTGAAATGTTTATAATGTGCTAATGGCAGAGAAATTACACCTTTAACTCTCCAGAAATGTTTATCCTTTTTTTAATTACATAAATAATTTCCTATTCAAGTGACATATTTGAGTTGTATGAGCTGCCAGAAATATGCCCTTAAATTATATACTTTTTAAATGCGGTAAAACTGTTAGCCTTTGACAGAAAATGGACTTTAAATTTACATGTTGGGTGTAAAATAACATGAAAAACATGTACATTCTATTATACGTCAATTATATTTTAAAAAAGAATTCCGGTGCCCCAGCTGCCAGAATATTACAGTTTTTTTACAGCATATTATTTGTTACTGTAAAGACTTTTATTATGACACCATATGCAACATGTTGGAGTTCTAAAACATTTTTATATAGAAAAACTCACATGCAGATATTGAACCGTTCAGACACGCAGATCATAACAATGTCCTCTGTATTCAAATGAGGTGTATACAGTACATTTTCCCTTCAAGCACACACAATGTGGAAGGACAGTGTGTGAAAACATCATATTAAACTCGAGGGCGGGTTTGAATTACAACATCTAAACCGACTATTCATCCTTTATATCGCAACACACAAACACACACTATTATCCTCTTTCTCGCTCTCATCCAATCCAGCGGCTTTCGTTGATGTCATCGCCCTGCCTGCGTATGTGTGTGTGTGTGTGTGTGGCAGCAGTTTTGAGTTTCTCCTAAATTCCCAGTACTCCCACACGGGAGCTTTTTAATCTGTTGGCGAGGATGAAAAAGGGATCGACAGGCTGAGAAGCGGCGACCATGACAACCCCGTGAAACCTGAGAGGTTGACATCTGTGTTTCTCTGTCCATCTCAAACTCTCTCTCTCTCTCTCTCTCTCTCTCTCTGTTTCTTTGACTCACGACCGGCACACAACAACCCACTCTGTTTCCTTTCCTAACTGAGTGAGACAAGTATCATAACCTCACCCGGCCCTCGATATCATCTTTGATTTCTAACCGCAGCGACGGACCACAGCAGGAGTGTGAAGTCTCCTTAAAAAGCAATAATGACTTCAGCTAACCCTGTCTAACCCCGCAATGACGTACTTGTCACATCACGATGCTTACGCCGTTTTCCTCCTTTCTTTCATGTGACTCGCTGTCAGTATTTACGTTTGAAATCATGTCTTACTTCCTGTCCCTGCATCTCTTGCCACATCCTTTGCTCTTCTCAGTCTGTCACATTCGTGTTTGCACATTTCCTCATCTCGCATCTCGTCTCAAACATCTCGCGCATCTTAGCCATGGTGAGCTTCTGTCCTATATGTGGGAAGCCTGTTTATTTTGGTGAGTGGGGTTGGAGGGTTACGTCCTCAAAACTTTATGAGATATTATTGAGTCTTCAACTCTAAGAAGCTTGAAATCGCTCTGCCTGTGTGCTGTTGTATGTTATGTGTTCATCGTATTTGGTAGCACATCATAATCTGTCTGTTTGACTTGCTAGTGTCTGTTTTAGCTAAGTGTTGAGATATTTACACAAAATGTTCTGTTTTGTGTAGTAGCTGATTGTTCTTAACTTCCATGTCTGTACGTACTTGTGTAAAATTGCTTAGTCTGTACACTGCTAACCGCCATCAACGCTTCATAACATGAGTCACACGAGCACAGGAAGTTACTGCTTGTGGCAGGAAGTGGAATAGGCAGAGAGAGAGAGAGAGAGGGAGCGAGCGAGAAAGAACATATGCAAAAAGCTGTGGACACTTGAAGAAAGAGCAGTTAATGAAGCCAAACCCTAGTAGAAAAGCTCTGTAGCTGCCAGTCAGCTTTCAGCATGAACACCGGGGGGAGAAAAGCTCTCTCGGTTATTGAGTTGGACTAGAGGCCAGGTGTTCATTCTGCCAGGAAGAGGAAAGCAGACCCAAGATGGTTGGATTTCTGATCCTTGTGGTTTCGTCTCCAATGTTAAAGTCAGGGTTTCTGTAGGAGGGTTGACATGAATGACTTGGGAATGTGAATCCAATCTAAGATGGAGACCAGAGTTTGTGATAAGATGGAAGTTCTGAACAAAGTTCAGATTCATCTTTTACATATCGTCGATATTGGGTAGAAACATCAAAATGTATACGCTTTTTAAAATAGTTTTCATTAGTTCAATATTTGCAAAACCCACAGGCAAGCTCGAATGGTGGCCAATGGGAATGTTCAATTCAATGCAATTTTACTATAGCACTTTTAAAGGGATACTTCACCCAAAAATGAAAATTCTGTCATCGTTTACTCACCTTCGAGTTGTTCCAAATCTGTATAAATTTCTTTGTTCTGATGAACACAGAGAAAGGTATTTGGAAGAATGCTTATAACCAAACAGGTTTTGTTCCCAATTGACTACCATAGTAGGAAAAAAAATGATAGTCAAAAGTGCCCCAGAACCTACATTCTTCAAAAGGTCTTCTTTTGTGTTCAACAGAACAACTATGGGAGTCATTGGGGGCAAAATCTGTCTGGCTATAAGCATTTTTCCAAATATCTTTCTCTGTGTTCATCAGAACAAAGACATTTTACATATTTGGAACAACTCGAAGGTGAAAAAATGATGACAGAATTAAAATTTTGGGTGAAGTATCCCTTTAAATCACTCATACACTAACCAGCCTACACATGTCCCTTAACGTATGTCTCATACTTTACTAAACTAACTTAATTCTCAGTCCACACACTTGGTTGATGGCTTAACCTTTGACCCTCGATCCATGCAGGTGAAAAGAAGAGGTCATTAGGACGGGATTATCACCCGTTGTGTTTGAAGTGTCACAAGTGTAAAAGACAGCTTACAGCAGGCCAGCATGCAGAGGTAATGTCGTCATACATATGGAACCCTAACATACATTGAGTGTTCATTCAGATTCTTACATTCAGATTCTTACTGCTTTTTATAACTTTGTGTAGCACGATGAGAAGCCATACTGCACTAACTGCTACATGAGAAATTTTGGACCCAGAGGTGAGTGCCTATGACAATATTTAACATATTACATGCATATATAAATACAGTACCAGCCAAAAGTTTGAAAACTCTTACTCACTGGACTGTTCATTTAGATTTTTCCACATTTTAGAATGGTAGTAAACTCATGACTCATGTCATGAAAACCATGAAATAACACAATGCCACTTGTGGGAATTATGGTGTGACTAAAACCATCCAAAATACATTGAAGGAATAGTTCACCTTCAAAATGAACATTCTGTCATCATTTACTCACCCTCTTGTCGTTGTTAACCTGTGTGATTGATTTTCTTCTGCAAAACACAAAAGAAGATATTTTGAAGAATGTTGGTAGCCAAACACCCTTGGTCTCCATTGACTTCGATTGTATGGTTGGACACAAAACCAATACAAGTGAATGGGGACCAACGGTTTTCTGTTGGAACTATATGCTGGACTGCTTTTTATTTAGTATTTGGCCCAAGTAATCCATTTAAAAAATATATTTTAATAAAATGTAATAAATTAATAGCTCCGCACACTTATATTTTAAGTGTGAAGTGTTGAAACAAGAAGGATATGTTTTATGTAAAGTTTCATATCAACACGGCTATTTTTCTCTGTGCAGGTAGTCGAATGCCTGTTCCTCGGACATTTAACACAGCTACTTCTTAAGAGAAGTCGGACCATCTTAAATACCACACCACAGCTTGATCTACAAACAGCAACATAACCATCCTCATGTCTGTAAATACATATAGTGTAACCAATGCCCTCCTCTCCAAAACACAATTCCATTCTTTATTCATTTTCTTTTCTGGTTGTATATGCCAGAACCTTTCTACCAAATCAACAGCCATTTGCTTTGGCGTTCTCTCAGGGAGATGAGCTGTTCAGAGTAATGCCACTTACTAGGTTGATTCATTTTTAAATTAAAGTTACATCTTCAGTGTTTACCATTTTTCTGTCCTTCAAAATGGAAATGTGAAAATATTATTAATGTAAGTAACATTATTAAAACATTAAAAAAACATTTTTTTTAAGCAGGTGGTTCTTAGGTCATAATGTGTTTTTGTTTTATTAATAAAAAGTCAAAAATCTATATACCATTAATTAATTGATGAATTTTTGTGCACTGTATTGTTTGTTCTTCTACTTGAATTTTGAAGATCAGGGCCTATAAAACAAAGAATCCCTTTCACAAGGATGCAAATCTACCTACAAAGCAAAAAGGACAATAATTAGGTATTGTGTCTTTTTAATTAGGAGCAGACGCCCGTGTCCCAAACCTCCCAAACGGTGCGTAAGTGTTGGCTTTATCATTATTGTATGTTCAAGAAGAATATGTATTTGATTTAAGATTTTATCTTTTTTATTAGTTATATAATAAAAAGTGTCACTCATCTCATTCAGAACTCTGCCAGCCAATGAATTGTCAACTCATTCAATCAGAAGAATAATACCAGGTCTCTTATCCTCAAATCCATAAGAAATCTCTATAAAAATTCAAATGCATTTTACAACTACGGTCCTTTTTATTGAACAAATTCTTTTTAACTGAAAGTCACATTTTTTTCCATAACCCACTGCAGTGTTTCATTCGAAAACTTGTCTAATATCCACCTTTGTGGATAGCAACCGTGTGATACTATTGTGTCAATAGAGACCAACATTTTTTTAAGGAATGTTGCCAGCACCTTGTCAAATTAAGCCGTTCTGAAGGCAAAAGGGCATCCAGCATGGTGTACCTAATAATGTGACTGAGGTCTGTATGTTCCCTTATGCATTTTCAATGTGAGCGAGCTTCTTGGGCATTACCTATTCCACTTCATAAGCATGCACACGTCCACACTATAAATATAGTAAACACGGGTTGGCTGCCGTGATTTAGAGAAACACTCATCATATGGAACCGCAGAGAGAGAGAGAACCCTGGCAAAAGGTTGTCTTCATAAGGCCACGGCCGTCTGCTGGAATGTATCTGTGTGTGCGTGTGTAAGCTGGCAGCCGTTCTGTAGCAGACCTACTGCTGGATACCTGCTGTTGGACCTGTCAAACTCTTACATACGCACACGCCAGAAGAGCGGAACGTGTTTGTGCATGTGCACGTATGTATGCACGCGTCTGCTCTAGTGCACGTGTCGGTTAACTTAATACATGCAAACATATGTTGCAGAGACGACTTCATTCAAGGTGAGGATTTTGTTAAATCCGTTATCAATTAATGCTTTGTTTAGTTAAAACTAAAGGATAAATGAGAAATTAAACCAAAAATCAAATCAAAGGGCGGCATAGAGGGGGTGGTGGGATTATTCCTATAGGAGCTACTGAAGGAGGGTTCCCCGCTGCAGCCTGTCTTTGAACCCACCCCCACCTTGACAGGTCACATGGTTTGTGTGATGCCAGCTGTCTCATTTGCATGTGTTTTAACTACACCGCAAATCCATCAATAGGGAGAGAAAGAGGGAAGGGGTGGAGATATCAAAAAGGGACTGAAGACACACTCTGATTGATCAAAAACGTGTGAGATCCCTTCATTCCCATGCACCGCTGAGATGCGGAGGCTGTTAGATGTCCACCACACCCTCATCCCGCAGAAGGGGGGGGTCACCCGTCTCAAAGACACAATTAACGGCACAGGCGTATATTAACGCATGCACTTCTCATTGTTCTCGTGTGCTATTAACAGATATGATGGTGGGCTTTAATTATTGTACTTTTAATGTCTGGCCTTTACGCATGCATTAATAAGCACCCCGAAACGCATCATGAGACGTGCATATACCTCTGTGCGCCTGTGCTGGAGGTCTCGCACGCACCCACTCATATCTGTGACAATGTAGATGTAGGAGGCTAATGTCATTGTTCTAATCAAAGGCTGAGCTAATGGCTAATGCTATCAAAGGGGTGATGAAGCAGTCCATTCATCCCTACAGACACAGCAGCTCGGCACACCACAGTACAAACTGTGCACTTCAAACAATGCCTCGTGAAATCATCAAACACAAAGGCTTGTGGGTACTTTCAGCTGCACAATGTCAGCATGTGCATGATTTTGTTTGATATGAAAATCTCATTGATGTGTATATGGAGAAACTGGGATGAAATGGAGCGCAGGTCCATGTGTGAGGAGAATATAACATAACTGGCAATGTGAAACGAAAGTGTGTTAGTGTGACTTCGTTTTGTAAGCTGCAGTAGATATTCTATAATGCATAGCTTCAGAAATATAATAGTTGATGTACATTAGAGTTTGCATGAAGAATAAATAATTGTTAAGGTAGAAAATGTGCCAATACTAGTATGCAAATTGTTTTGAAAATAAATAATATGAATAAACACTGTTAATAAAATCAACAAAATAATGAAAAAAAAGTGTATGAAAATGTTCTGCATCAAAGCAAATTAACTTGCCTACTTTTCTGTAGCTACATTTTTTTTAATGTGATTTATTGCTTAAAAGGAGAAAACACAAAATAAACAAAATTTCATTTAGATTAAAGATGAATTTCATTAGATATCACAATATTATTAAACAAAATTATAGATTCATTTTTTTATATCACAATAACATTGCTAACGTGAATTTGTTTGACCACAATAACCTCATATTGCAAATATATTATTTGAACTTGTAAGAATTAAAACAGCAAAACAAGCAAATGAATAAATAACAATAACAACAACAACTGTAGCTATAATCTGTATAGATTTGTGCAGATAACTGATATTGGTCAATCTCTCTCTACAGTAGATCTAAGCAAAATGAATGGCTGGACATAAGAGAGCAGGGACATGTTGCCATTATACTTTTACTACTGTTTGTTTTCCTGTAATTGCTTATAACAACAATTAGCTTGAATGCCAGTCATTAAAGTTACAATCGCTGAGGCAAGCCGTGTGGCAAAAAATAACATTTAGGTAAGATTTAAAACACCTTCCGGACCATAGTGTAAGGAGCTTTTCAGGTGGTTTATCGTGATATGGTCGCCCCCTGTTGGATGATGTTCTTTAGTGCACATTCAAGGAAACAACGGCTACCTTTGAAAGGAAATGCAAGTGCTTACTGCATAATGCATATATAAAGAGAGAAATCACTTGCAAGCACTGAATATGACATTATTAATATGCGCCAAGATACCAGTTAAACCATGTGTAGGCCTATGTTTTAGTCCACTGAGATTTCAAAGTAATTGTTTCAATCACAAAGGAACAAGATTTGAACAATGTCTTTTGAGGCTGTAACACACAATGTCTCATCAATAAACAGTTAAAACAAGAATGATTTGAATCGATAAATCCTTACACAACTAAGGTGCTGGTAAAACAGGCTTACTCTTGTAAAAGTTACATGGCAAAACATACTAATTTGAACTAGTATTGCAATGACTTTGGGTCAAAAAGTACAGAATAACCATTAGGTCATTCGATTCAAGTAAAGGTCAATTCAAGTTATAAATAGCTTTTCTTTTCTTTTACCCATAAGTTTATTTACGTAACTAGAATACACACTAATTAACACACGGCTTAATGTGTAGTGCCAACAACACGGCACATTTATAAACACTTCACATCCCATACAAAGAATTACATTAAAACAGAGCGAAAAAGTTAAACCTGCCAATACAAGGCATCTAAAAATGTAGAGTTATTTCCAACCCAGCGTTGGGTCAAAAAGAGACAAATCCAGTCAGAGGGTTAAATTAACCCAAAACAGTTTATATTTGACCCAGTAATGTGTAAAACAACCGAGCAGTTTGGGTTGAAACAACCCAGCAAACTACTACCCAACAGTTGTACACTAGAACAATATTAAAATACAGTGATTTTAAACACAGCGAGTAAAAAAACATCATCACTGATACAACAATGGAACTGAAGTTAGAACTAAACATGGTTTTACTGGTGGTCACACTGACATCTCAAAAAGTACAGAACAGTATTTCAGGAGTTTTGTAGGTGAATGTTTCTGTCCCTGAACACAAAATCTGTTTATGTGCCGCTGAAACACTCAACAAATGTCTGCCGTTTCACGTCTACAGGAACGCTAGCACAAAATAAAAAAGTTATGGATAAAATATGTTACAGAAGCCTTTAATGAAAGTATATTGAGGAATATTTCTTGGTTGAATGTTCTGTATAGGCAGAACAATAATGGGTCAAAATGAATAATTGCTAAAGGACTAGTTCACCCCAAAAAGTCTTTCTAATGTTGTGCCTCAGTCACCATTCACTTTCATTGTTTGGAAAAAATGAGGAAGGAAATTCATGCACGTTTTAAAACCAGTATGTATTTTTGTTTTTGGCTGAACCATCCCTTTAACTATTTATCTCTCAGAGCACATGCAGTTGTTTAAACATTGTGTTTTTAACTCGTTTAAGTGTATTTTGCTTACGATATTTTAATGACATGTCCATTTTTAATGACAGCACCTATAACCCCTCTTCTACAAAACAAGGTTTGTCCAAACAGCAGAAGTGGACAGCGACCAGTTATTCAGCTCTGTACACATCGGCTGTCGGTCCAGCCCTGCATGGCCACTCATGCGCCTTAAACAAAGGATGTGCGAACTGAACAGAATTCTGCTTTACAAGCCCTCGTCACACATTCGGCCCGAATTATCATTCGACAATATCAAGCTAAACAACAGGGTTGACTGTTGAGGGTCAATGAACGAAAAGGTTGTGCCCCTTTAAACTATACCAGAGGTCACAAGAAGAGCCATTTTGGTTAGGGCAGATTAGCTCGTGTCGAAGATAAAGAGCATAATTTTTACAACAATTTAAGAAAAAACTGTGTAACTTTGCCAACCTGCTTTGTTGTGGTACTTTTAAGAAAATATGCATTTTTTCGTCCACGTAACATGAAGAGTAAATATTGTTTGTTATTTCGACATTGTAACAATACAAAGCAGGCTGAAAATCACCTAAATTCCACAAAACAGCACAGAATTACATTTGCACAGGTCAAATATAATCCAGACTGCACATTATCACTTTGCCAAATTTGCGTTTCACAGTCTGTGGTCTTCCCTTCCAAAAATCACACTATATTTGGGAGCGATTCCAGAAAGCTTTTAGCGCAATGAGAAACATGATCCAAGCATGGCCAAATCATTGCTTATGTCACTGAAATAATGTGTTATAGCTTCAGAGGGTTCAAAGCATGAAACATTTTGGCTCAGAAGGGATGATTCGGATACCACTTGAAAGCTACAGAGACCACAAACACCAAACTGACCCATGTGTTTACTGGTTTCCACATGACTTGGAGTAGAATTTAAGGCGTCAATTTGTGACTTGAATCTACAGCGTTGACGCTAAAGCTAACTCAGCTAAACTTAATAAAACTGCCACCAGTGTGTAAACTATGGCATTTCCCACCCTGACATGACATACCTTACTATTTAAGAGATGACAGTACAGCTGGGAACAAAACACAAGATACCCCGAGTGTGGTGAGGTCATTGATGTGTGAGACTTTTAAAGGGACAGCTCACCCAAAAATGAAAAGTCTGCCATCATTTACTCACTCTTTTGTCATTTCAAACCTGTACGACTTTCTTTCTTCTGAAAAAAGGGAGGTATTTTTAATGGACTTTAAAACCCATCGACTTGCATTGGTTTTGTGTCCGTACAATAGAAGTGAATGGGTAACGCTGTTGTTTGGTTACCAAGATTCTTCAAAATATATTCTTTTGTGTTGTTAATTCTAACAAAACTTAAAATTTGGTCATCATTTTCATTTACATATTCTTTCCAATATGACTGTCTGTCTTGTGTGAAGAAATTTGAAAGAAACCATAAAATCAGTACAAATCTGTGTCCTGTATTACAAAGTCGTTGAACCCATTCCATAATTTTGTGTTTTAATTGTTTACTTTTACTACAACCTAGAACATTTTCAGTAGAAGTTCATATGTAGCATTTATGATCCCCCATGAAAAAACGGATCTTTGGAAGTTCAAATGTACCCCCCGAAACAGGCGGCTCACCCTCCCGTCCCGCTCTCTCAAAACCGCCATCAAAATCGCTCTGCAAGACTGAAACTCCCCTCCAATCTGCGCTTGTGCATGAGACTTAACAACGTTCAGCGGGTAAAACACAACCCCGAGCCCCGCTCCCAAAATCGCCCCACACGTAAAATCATTCACCAAATGCCCCGCCTTTGTCTCCGCCTCAGGAAGCAGTTCCTTCAGCGGTCCACGCAAACCAAAGAATAACGCATTACTAGGGCCATTCCTGAGTAAAATGGGCACCATGCCTCGATAAAGCTCTTGAATGCCATGTTGCTTCAGTAAGAGCCGGAAAGTATGTGCCGTGTTCTGAAGGTTCCCATGATGCCGAGGGTCCTGCAATAGAGTCTGGACCCTCTCAAAGGGCGTTAGTACGGCTTCAGCTGTTCCCGCCAAAACCGCAGCGACACTCTGAGTCAACAGCTCAGGGGCATGAGGAGCATGTAGCTGTAGCAACCTCAAGAAGTCCTCATAGAGTCCAAACATAATTGCGATGGTGCTGCTTTTCTGAAGCAAGGGCGGAAGGATACCACGGTACAGAGTGCGTAAACCGTCGGCCTGAAGCTGAAGCACGGCCTCCCTCACCCGCAGCCCAAACAGCTGCTGGCGGAACAATGCTTTATGAATTGGAAATGTGATGGCAATGTTGGCGAACGCTGCCATAGAGCCGCATAAGTAGTGGTTTTGATTTTGCAGTGACTCCTGACCTTGGTCTTTTACTCGCACCTGCTCTCGGTCTTCTGACCCGGGCTTCAAAGGGTCGGCAGAGGCCATGGTTCTTGTTGACACCCAATCAAAGGCTGAACGTAAGGGCCAGAGGTGATGTCATCACAGTGCACCAACTAGAATGCATTGCTGAGGGGAAATGAAAATTACATTTATACATAAATGGCACAATTTGAACACCACGTTTTATTGCAAGATCTCTCGACTTTGGTATGAAAACAATTATTCGCGACTAATGGTTTGCAAAATAAACGTTTTTGTTTACATAATATACATATGTGTCTGGGTGCTGTGTATACTAATTGTTTATATATAAATACACACACATAAGGCACATGTATATGTTTAGGCTGTGTATATGGGTAGTTGACAGACTAATATGCAAATTTGTCCTCTGGTGTGACGGCAAAAATGTAGATTCAAATTGTAAAAAAATGAAGATAAATCTCTCTCACTCTACTTTATATGATATACATATAAATAATATAAAACAATGAAATATTAACAGATTGCTTTCCAAATTTTGCTATATCACAGCAAATGTACGATTTATTCGTCAACTACCTATATAACATCGTATTCTATTAATATGAATAATATACTATATACGTACTACTATAATAATAAAAAACCACACCAGCACACATAAATAGTCAATGATAACACACACACCAAAACACACATCATATATATATTAACATATACATATACCCACACACTACACATATATGATAGATATATATTAACACACACACAACATATACAACTATATAAGATAAACACCACACCACGCACAAGACACACCACACACATCACACACAATTCACACTTATTATATACACACAAGCCACACAATTAACTATAATTACTATAGTATAGTAATATAACATCAACAACTGTTCAGTAATAACTGTATATAATATTAATACTAGTATTAATTACACACACACACCACACATATATACCACACACACACACACACATATATGACACACACACTAATGTAGCGTATCTTACATATATTACAGTTAGTATAGACACATCACACCACACACACACACACACACACACAAACACACAATATATACACTACAGATTATAGGACACCTACACATATTAATAATTAACGATAACTTATAATAACTATATACCTAGTTTTATAATACACAACACACTATTCCACCAGTAAGTAGTAATTTATAGTATCACTTAACCCCTAATATACAGCCTCTCCTAGTTCTACACTAATTAACGACACACCAATATAAATCAACACAAATGATTGTATATATGATACAACACCTCACATTATATATAATAATCACACACACACACAGCACATGCTTCTTTGTGCTCAGAATTCAGGATTTTTATGAATTTAGCAACAAAAAGACTCAGAGGGAAAAATCTAATCAATTACGGATGCAGCACATCACAACTATTCTGAATAGATGCAGAAAACAGAACACACAGTCCAACATCCAGAATAAAACCAAGAATCACTTCTCATCACAACACTTCAAATATCTCTTTGTTTGTTTAAACAGCTTAACCGACAACAGGTCAAACTCATTATTACATGAGCTGTTTTATTTTCAATAGGATTTGCAATTTTTGCAACACTAAAAATAATTATTTGTGTATAGTTTATTTTTTATATATGATATATACACTCACCTAAAGGATTATTAGGAACACCATACTAATACGGTGTTTGACCCCCTTTCGCCTTCAGAACTGCCTTAATTCTACGTGGCATTGATTCAACAAGGTGCTGAAAGCATTCTTTAGAAATGTTGGCCCATATTGATAGGATAGCATCTTGCAGTTGATGGAGATTTGTGGGATGCACATCCAGGGCACGAAGCTCCCGTTCCACCACATCCCAAAGATGTTCTATCGGGTTGAGATCTGGTGACTGTGGGGGCCATTCTAGTACAGTGAACTCATTGTCATGTTCAAGAAACCAATTTGAAATGATTCGAGCTTTGTGACATGGTGCATTATCCTGCTGGAAGTAGCCATTAGAGGATGGGTACATGGTGGTCATAAAGGGATGGACATGGTCAGAAACAATGCTCAGGTAGGCCGTGGCATTTAAACGATGCCCAATTGGCACTAAGGGGCCTAAAGTGTGCCAAGAAAACATCCCCCACACCATTACACCACCACCACCAGCCTGCACAGTGGTAACAAGGCATGATGGATCCATGTTCTCATTCTGTTTACGCCAAATTCTGACTCTACCATTTGAATGTCTCAACAGAAATCGAGACTCATCAGACCAGGCAACATTTTTCCAGTCTTCAACTGTCCAATTTTGGTGAGCTCGTGCAAATTGTAGCCTCTTTTTCCTATTTGTAGTGGAGATGAGTGGTACCCGGTGGGGTCTTCTGCTGTTGTAGCCCATCTGCCTCAAGGTTGTGCGTGTTGTGGCTTCACAAATGCTTTGCTGCATACCTCGGTTGTAACGAGTGGTTATTTCAGTCAAAGTTGCTCTTCTATCAGCTTGAATCAGTCGGCCCATTCTCCTCTGACCTCTAGCATCAACAAGGCATTTTCGCCCACAGGACTGCCGCATACTGGATGTTTTTCCCTTTTCACACCATTCTTTGTAAACCCTAGAAATGGTTGTGCGTGAAAATCCCAGTAACTGAGCAGATTGTGAAATACTCAGACCGGCCCGTCTGGCACCAACAACCATGCCACGCTCAAAATTGCTTAAATCACCTTTCTTTCCCATTCTGACATTCAGTTTGGAGTTCAGGAGATTGTCTTGACCAGGACCACACCCCTAAATGCATTGAAGCAACTGCCATGTGATTGGTTGATTAGATAATTGCATTAATGAGAAATTGAACAGGTGTTCCTAATAATCCTTTAGGTGAGTGTATATATAGACACACACACACACACATATATATAGACACACACACACACACACACATACATATACTATATATATACACACACACATATATATAGACACACACACACATATATATATATAGACACACACACACGCATACATATAGACACACACATACATATAGACACACACACATATATACACACACACACGCACACACACACACGTATATATACACACGTGTATATATATACACACACACACACGCGTATATATACACACACACACACACACACACGCGTGTATATATACACACACATGTGTGTATATATACACACACACATACTGTATATACACACATACTGTATATATATATACACACGTATATTATGTAAACAAAAATTTCATTTTGCATACGATTAGGCTAACAGCACTTATTTAGAATTAATCTTTATATTTTATAGTATTAAGAAATTCAAGCCATTTCCAAATGTTTACATTTTACACAAATTGAAGGGCTCTAACGTTAATGAAAGTGAGACTTCTTTTCAAATCACGTGAATTGTAAATTATGTGATTTGACACTTGCATCTCTTTTAAACAGTACAGTGATGTCACACATTTTTTTTGTAACGGTCTTTTGGCGTAAACTGTGGTCACCAAAGTAAGGCGTGACCAAGTATGACAAAATCCATTTAAGACCGCGTCCGTTCATCTCGCCAACGTAAACTAAAGATCACAAAAAATAATTTCACCAAGTCAGGGAGAAGTGAATCTGCTACTATAGAAAATAAAGACAATGAAGCTTGAATCTTAACAATACCATAAAACCAATCGCTTCAAAAATACCAAATCGCGTTCAAATAGCCAACATGATATTACCATTGTTTTACCCTCTATGACTGGGCTGTGAGTCGACAGATGATAATACATCCCGGGCCATAGATCATTTGATGACTAAATGCTTTACATTTCATAGATGTGCAAACATCATGCTGTTAGATTCGCTTCCGCCGTGCCCAAGTACCACAACATGTGCACGAGGATCTCGCGCTATGATTGGGTTGACAACGAGAACTGGATGACAGATCTGAGAGCTGCTGTGCTTTTACTGATGCTTGTGTGCGGATTATGCTAATGATGATTTACTGATTTGAGATCCGCTGTGCATGACGTCGATGAATCGATCGATCCTAAGGCTTTTCCTAAGAGTTGTATTGCAAAAAATAATAATAATAACATACAAAATACGATGCCTCAATGACATTAGAACATGAAAACACAATAAATACAAAGGTTTAAAGAATATAATCTTAGTGCATACAGTAAATAAAAACTACCTTATATTTCAAATTTGAGAAATTCCACGTGAATGGGTATAATTTTCTTAGAGAGAAATTCTCAGCATTTGTGTAACAAAATTAAAATATTAAACCATAAAATGCAATCTCAAAGCATCACGTAGCTTTTCAGTGTATTTAAGGCAACAGAATGCACAGAAATAACTAAAAATGTCAGTTAATTTATCAATTATCCAATAAGAACAAATCAGCCAACAAGTTACACCTGTAATATTAATTAAATCCACTGTCAGTTTGTAGCAGCCAAAGCCCCGGTTCCTTATTCACCTATATAAGTGTAAATTTAGAAATGGTTGGTCCTTGACTCCTGTATCTTGTGTGGTGCTCTTCAGTAGTAAGTGAGAAAAAAGTTGTTTTTGGGGTGTTTTTGTTCATCAACCTTAGTGTATGTTTGGTAGTGTCTATTGTGGGATCGATGTGTTTTAGATACCTTGTGTTTTAGATACCTTGTGTTTTTGTCTGTTTTAGATACCTTGAGTAGAACGATGGCAGACAAACCAGACATCAATGAGATTTCTCAGTTTGACAAGACCAAGCTGAAGAAAACTGAGACTCACGAGAAAAACACGCTTCCCACCAAAGAGAGTAAGTCTGCTTTTTTCAGAATATATCCACTGATGTAGTCGGCAATTGAAGCAGATGCATGGACTAAGTTTGCTACTTAATTTAAGGTTTTCTATATTGTTGTCTTTTGCCAATTTTAAGCCATCGAACAGGAGAAGCAATGTGAAGCATAACCCATCAACTTCACCTTCTCTCAACCACCAGTCGTTATGGCCATGGGATGAAATGGAATATCTGGCCCTCACCATTTAAGAGACTCTGAAGGGTGACCTTGTAGCATTTGACTTTCTGATGGTTAATGATGAATATTATATACAATTGTGTCTGTGCGGCGACTGTATGGATCTAACTGGACAGCTGTCTGGTTGTTAGAATCTAACCTTGGCCACCCATCAAGAACTATGTGCCCTAATTTTGTGAAATAAAGATTGCAACTATATTCGTTCTTCGTGTGTGGTTGAATTGATTTCGTAATGCCTCGTCACTATGATGCAATAAAACTATAGCATTGTGGATGTTTTCAGTTTGCCTTTTTGCAACAAGAGCATGCCTGAGTCCAGGGACCGTAGTCATAAGTCTTTGCGCAAAGAGTTGCTCCTAGTGACAATTCTAAGATGATTAGAAATTTGGGCATTTCCCCTTTAAAATTACAGAAAGCACCTTAAAAGAGGTCTAAAGATTGTTAGGAGTAATGAGGAGGACTTTTAAGAGGCTTAAGAGTTTCTTCAGCAGCAGAGAAAATTGACGAAACCCGAAAAGAAATGTTGCAATGCATGACAATTTCCATATTGAGGTTTATCTGATTTTTTTATTTGTGTTGTTTTTTGGTTTTCTTGTACAGATGCTTTGATGCAATGCAAATTGTAAAAGCGCTATTAAAATAAAATTAATTGAATGACAGTAAGTTAATAAAACGCAACACATTAGATTGTGCAAAGTTCAGGTGACCGATCCTATTACAGACACGCTAACATCTCCAAGCGCAGACATGCCATAGCGAAGTTCACTACATTAACATATTTGGCAACTGGAGAAATGCAATGGCAGAGATTTGTTTTTGTCACAATCTGATCACACAAACAATTACATCACTTGCAGAAACTTATTGTGTCACTATTAGTTTTCCATCAAATACATTGACATTAACAGCATGGGGAAAAAAAACTATATATGTATTCCTTGGCCAACCAATCATAGTCTTCGAAAAGCTGTGTCATACATAGCAATGGAGTCAGCCCCGCCTCCTCACTAAGATAAAAGTTTTTGTCTTTTCCTTGTTCAAAGTTGCTCTCAGATTGGTCCTGAATTGCTTTTAAGCTAAGACTCCAACATAGAAGTGCTTGAGCTAAATTAAGAGCTTTCTTAGAGGATTCTTGGAATCTTTAAGAAAGCGGGCCCTGATGTAAAAATTTGGAATCGTAAGTAGGGCAGTTGTAATTGGAGCACTGTCCTGTGGCAATCATTCTGCAATTTCAGATGTCCGCTCGTTGCCTAAGGATGTGTTGTGCTTCCTAACTTTCTTCACAACTGTTCACTTGGTCTCGGTCTTTAATTTTAAACAAATTACATTTCCCAGACACCACACAATTACCCAACATCTGCAACGGCAAGTTTGATGCTAAAAAGATGGCCAACACCGTCATTATCATGATGAAGGTACGGAAAGGGAAGTATTGGACATAGTTGGTGGTAATCTAATCCATTCGACAGCCTGGGAAATAGGATAATGGGTGGCAGGTTGATCATTGGCTCTCCACTGATGTAGCGGAGAACCACCCCCGAGATAAACCCAGCCATTGCTCCACATTGATTTCAGCTTTTAAAATAGAGAACGGCTAATATTTGGGAAAAGATGAGAGTCTAAGACAGATCAACAGCCAACATCCAAAAATCAAGAATGCTGCTGTCCGAGAGGACCAAAGCTGTTCCTATTAAACCAACCAGATCTTGCACACCCACTTAATTTCTTCCTCTGATGCCTGTAAGAACAAGAAAGAAAATATTGCATTTTATCCAACTTCAAAGTCATATTTTAAACACACTTAGTAATTTTTTTACCTGCTCATGATGTTCTTGTAGATGCTGGTGCAGAACAGAGAAGAAGAAGATGTAAGAGCAAAGTCAATAGAGAAGACAAATGCGACCTGCTCCCATTCCAATGACAGAGATGTGTGGTGGTGTGAGATACCGCAGAGCAATGGGAAGTACAGCTCCAGCTTCTCCACGCTCATACGTGGTGGGCAAACTATAGCCTGTCAGCTTCCAGTCTGAAATGCACATGCACAATATATCTAAAGACAAAACAAAAGATGACCACAGTTAAAACTTGGAATTGTATTTCTATATGACAGATAACATATGGATATGGATAATAATGGTATCCATAATGGATTGATTTAGCTTATTTATTTGCATAATTCGTACCTGTACAGGATGCCACTGCACCAACCAATACAGAAGAAACAGCAAGCATTACACAGAACGCCGAGGAAATGAGACCCATGACGTTTGCTTGAGTGTATGATGTGGCACACGAAATCCTCTCATAGAATGGCAGGTAAGCCAGACCCCCCAATGTCTGTGATAATAAAATGATTAATATTTTAATAATAGGATGATGTTGAAGGTGAAGATTTCAAGTGGAAAGCAATTTCAAGTAAAATCATTCTTAAAAGGCTATACACAATTTTTTCTTGGTTTGCTCTTTAGAGCTTACTTTATCTTGGCATCCAACGGCAAATCCATTGAAACCCCTCAGAGCCCTGCCCCCAAATCTTGAATGTGATTGGTTACTCACCAAGGTCAGGAACTCATCTTGCCAGTGTTAGTTGGTATGATCCTGTGGACCCAGGGGGATTGAATGGTCTCAGTAAGTGAGGTTACTGAGTTCATGAACAGGAACGGCACACGTGTACTGAAAACACGATCATTTTTTATTAATGTTTTTATAATTCAGTAAAACGAACATCTGTTTGTCTGGTGGGTATTCAGCATAAATTGTATTCAAATTAATTTACCTTTATTATACGTTTTTCACAATTTTGCAATCTCACAAAGCAGCTTTACATATGAAAAAACACGATTATTGCAAATTTTTGATCAGATGAACGTTAAGCCTACTAACTGAGAATGTAACACTTCGGTGTAACAATATTCCATTATTGAAAATAATTGTAATATTATAAACTGTGATTATTAGTATTACAGCATGTTAACACTATACGATAATAAACCACCCAGTGTCATATCTGTTTGACACACTGGTGGTTTTGCACCCGTTTAAAAATTTTTGGCTAAGAGCTATAATGGTTCTCTCCGCCTCCTCACACTTACGTAGGATTTGAGTGTCATTTTCAGTGAGAAAACAAAAAATAAACAGGAACTTTAATTCTTTTAGGCCCGGTTTCACAGACAAGGCTTAAGGCTAGTCTCAGACTAAAAGGAATGTGTGACCTGTCTTAACTGAATATAACTAATATGAGAAATATCTTAAAATATATCAGTGCCATTGTTTTGTCTCAAGATGCTCACCAGTAATGTATTCTTCTAAGGCATTTTCATAAAAGCGACATAAATATCTTAATTCAACTAAGGCATAGTCCTGGTTTAAGCTAAACCGTGTCTGTGAAACCGGGCCTTAGTCTTTTATTTATTTTTACAATAGTCTTGTCATGTGAATTATTGTAAAGTCCATATTTGTACTGTATAAACTGTATTTATAAACTACTGTACAGTAAAGTACTGAATACTAATGTGTGCCCACCTAAGCTGACAAGTGTTCATCTCACAAGCAGTATTTCTGGGATCAGCACTGGGAACAGAAGCAAAACGCTCAGATTTCCATACTTTGGAAAGGTTCCATCATGGTTCTACTTGTTAGCCATCAAGGGTTTAGTAAAGAAACATCCACCTGCAGAGAAGTCAAAGAGAAGAAACATGAAAACGTGAACAGCATTCATGCAACAATAAAAACCGCATCTTCTTTAAAACCACAGATCTATATCTTTTGCACTCACCCAAGGAAGTATGGGAGATATTGGCATCAAGACCCAAACAGATCCAATGTTAGGGTTATACGTCATTTCTGCAATGCCAAGTATAAAACTTCCACAAGACATATACACACACAATTCAATTAAATCTTATTATTAACAGAATTAAGGGGACTCGAAAGGAGTCAAGGGGGGACAGATAGTTGGCCGTCAAAAGCTTCTGTCTATGCAGTACATAATAACACATGACTATGCAGATTATATTTTGTTTATGCTGATGATTGTTTTATTTATATGATTGTGATGCCGAAAACCCCCACAAGAAAGTTAATGGTTTTCCTGGTGAGCAGTATAATCTCCATACTGTCCTCAGTGCATTTCCATTTGTCTTGCACTACCATCAACTATGTCAGGAGAAAGAGTACAAAATGGTTGCTTGCAAGGTTATAAACACAAACTGTATTAAAGTGCAAAAGATTTTAGAAAATAATGAAAAAATCCAAATGTGCGGAATTTATAATTTATTCCAAAATGTTTAAACTTTAAAATGACAAAACTGATAGAATTCTTCTATAATGCATTTATTCCACCTGTTGTTTTCAGACAATAAATAAACTAGTGAGTTTAAAAATACATCCATATAGTTTTACAGTAATAGCAGAACTAATTTTAGGTGGGCCTGCAAATGTCCAGATATTAAAAAATATAAAAATGTGAAAGACATGAAATCTATAAATGACAAATGCTCAGTAAAAAATACAATCAATATTGACACTGCATGTATAATATCCCAGCAGTCTTTAATCTCCAAACTTTCTTGTAGCCTCTAACAACACAATTGGCACAGCAACCCCATCAAATCAATCTAAGCTCATCTATAGATTTAAAGCACCATAATGTGAAGTATATGAAGTGAGTCATTACCAGCTAATGTTGATAATGTCCAAGGCTGTCATCATTAGAAGTGTTTTAAGATGCTAGTTGTCTCCCCACATAGGCTATAAACCCTTTGGTTTCATGAAACTTTAGCTTAGGTATGCTCTCTGCATAAGGCCTGTAGGGCTTAAAGTTACTGAAGACGTATAAGCTTTGATGACAGCCAATGAGAATCCAGAGAGGTCATAGTTTGTGACTTATGACTCAGTTCCCACTGTGCCACATATTTTACCCAGTCTCAGTTCAGATGTAAACAAGAGGTGTTTGTGAACCCTTTAAAGGGACAGTTCACCCAAAAATGAAAATTCTGTCATGAATTCCTCACTCTCTTGTTGTTCCAAACCTGTATACATTTCTTTGTTTGGTTAAACACAGAGAAAGACATTTGGACAAATGTGAAGTAGGAAAAAATACAATGGTAGTCAAAAGTGCCCCAGAACTCCTACATCCTTAAAAAAATCTTCTTTTGTGTTCAACAGAACAAAAACTTATAACGTAGGCTAATTTTTCCTAGTCAAGGGGGTCCAAGAACTGTTTGGTTATAAGCGTTCTTCCAAATTTCTTTCCCTAGGTTCATCAAAGCAAAGCAATTTATACAGATTTGGAAGAACTCCAAGGTGAGTAAATGATTACAGAATTTTTATTTTTGGGTGAACTATCCTTTTAAGAAGGAAGAATGACTGATTGGTCAGTTTTAGGAGATGATGCGTCTTATGTGTGTTGTGTTGTTCTGTACTGCTCATTTCATTCTATGCTGTTTCTTCACATTTTAACAGCGTCTAATGTAAACACACACTATTTATTTATTTGATTGTTTATTTGGCTAATTAATAATATTTTAATGCATATTTTCAAATCTGTTTAACATTCGATGTACCGAAATCTGAAACAATTATTATTTGGCTATGTTATGTATTGTTCTAGGCTATGTTAATCCATTATGTTGTGCTATAATGTACATGCGGTTTATGTAGTATATAATTTATACATACATTTGAACATAAAAAAGTACATTTTACATATCGAATGTAACTCTGCAACTCACAAAGTCAATTTCAAATCCTTGTTCGTAGTTTTTTACAGTATTTCACAGAATATAGTTATATTAAATTCTGTCAACTCCCAGAGATATTCATAGTTATTCATCTAAAATTATCTTCAAATTTAAATCTATTACAGACGTAATATAGAAACATGTACAAACAGCTTGTTTATTATCATCTTTTGACTTTGAAACTACAACTGCTCTTCTGCCATCTCAGAGGTTTTAGTTTAGCGCCCTCTACTGGAATAACATCTGCAATACAACATTACTAATCCATCCCTTAGGAACTCGTATGAACCATGGTTTAATTTACTGAGGTGAAATTATAATACAATTTTGGGTCTGACATTTTTATTGAATAACAATACTCTAAGCTATACAAAAAGTTTAATCGATTATATAAAAAGATAAAAAACAGAGAAATAACAAAGTAAACAAAAACAACAATTTGGGAATAAGCAAAGTTATATAAATACATGAAAATAGTTACATGCCTGAAGAATATGACAAGCTTTCTGGTTTTTGGAGGGTAAAATTAACTCAACAAAGTATATTATTTCTTCCTTAAACACTTTAAAGCAAGGTTTTCCACCAGAAATGTACATTTAGGGATATGGAAAAAATTGGGGTCTGTATGTAAACTTTAGCAAAAAGATTTACCACCACAAGTGGCTAGCCAATGAGGTGTCGCGCAGTGGCCTGAGCTAATCACGTTCCTGCCCCCAACTTCAAGGTCCCGCCCACTCCAGAATCACACGCTGACAAACCGGATGTAAAGAACCATCATCTGCAGTCCTGCTACATTCACGGGTTGCGCAAAACATACAATTCTCGACATCGACGGTCACCATTCATATACAGTTTAAGGAACCAGATCGCTTAGTTGTTTAGCGTTTAAAGTACAGTTTAGTGTCGTAATAACTCAACATGGAGAAATGCCCGGAGAGCACAGGAGACAGTAGTCTGGACCAGGCTATCCAACAGTGGCTCCAGTATGACAAGGTGAGAAAAAAAGCTGTAAAACGTCTGAATACGAATGATTTGACGTTTTTGGTGCTGGAAAGTGAAAGTCAGCAGCATGTTTCCAGGAGGTGGTTTAACAGTGGCTTAAAGCAAAGTTCTAAAGCAATGAATGGGAACGTAGTGTGGTTGAAACCTGTTCATGTCACTTTTGAGAGTATTGGCAAACACGATTTTACACCATTTTTTACAGGAAACCTGCTGTTACTCAACATGACAACAGTTGAATTGTAATTCAGTCTAAAGCCATATTCAGATGAGATCTATCTATTTTGATTGACGTGCCATTAATAAAGTCTAGAAGAAAAAAGTGTTATTGCTCATAAGCCGTTAAGGTTTAGCTCTTTCATAGTAATGTGATATACAGTAATATCATCTACATTTGACCAAAATGTGTTCTTTGTGCGCATTATGAATGCATATTAGTGTACTGTCATTACTGCAACTGGAGTCATGTGCTTTATCAATGTCCATTGCCCATTTGTCAGTTTTAAGTAAAACTGGGCGGTTGTGATTAGGTTAAACTGGTATTAATGATATTCACATGGTTTTAGTCAAGTTAACATTGTTACTGCAACACAGACTGGATGTTACTATAAGGTTAAATGTATGGTTGCATAGTCAACGACGACACACATGATCATATTTGCCAGTATGCTGGTCATGGAAGTCATGGATTTATTCAATTGAATTGTATGCAGTCAGAAAGAGCTTGGAGAAAACATGTACTGTAGTCTCACATGGTCTTATTATGGGGGTTATGGGGAGAGTGAAGGCGTATTGCCGCTCACATGGTGGACGTATGTCATCTTAGACACTAATGAAAGACGTGAGGACACTGTGGCCACACTTAAAGCTTTTCAATCTTAAGGTTGGCATTGGCTTGAACTGAATGGCCCATCCTATTATCATACTAGGTAATGTAAACAAATAGTTTTGGGAAGGGAAATATATTTTACATTTATGCATTTAGCATAAGCTTTTATCCAAAGCGACTTGCATTGCATTATACTCTACATTTGTTTCCGAGTATGTGCAATCTCTGGGATCGAACCCATGACCATGCTCTAACCACTGAGCTACAGGAAAGCCTTTTTTTTACAATTAACTGCCCACATACTGGTATGAAACATCCAATTACGAACCAAACAATTCTTAATGGATAAATCCCATCTTTTATCCTGATGTAAAATCCTGTCATTTATTTAGTTAATGATATTATTTTATATTGATATCACTTTATATAAATATCAACACAATTATATGTTCTTTGTGTGTTCAAAGAATCCACAGACAGCGGCAGCTGTGCGGAACATGGTCAAGGAGGGAGCCGTGTTGGAGCTGCAGAAGTGTTTCGGGTCCCGTATGGAGTTCGGCACAGCGGGACTGAGAGCCGCTATGGGACCCGGAGTCTCGTGCATGAACGATCTCACCATCATACAGACCACACAGGTTACATATCACATCATAACTGTTGCACAGACAAAATGTGATTAAAAAAGACATCATATTGCAAAGTGGTGGAAAAGTTTTGCAAACAAGAATGTCTACACTCTGTACCGTCCTGGACACATTGTGTCTGATCTCCAAATACACTACCATTGAAAAGTCTAGAGTCACTTACTCATTTATTATTTATTTTTTCCACATTTTACAGCAGTACATTTTAGCACTTTCAAAGTAGCCATCCTTTTTGTAAAAGGAGGCAAATTGTTCTCTTGGCATTTTATCAGCCAGCTTGATAACCTTGAAATGTTTTTAAATAGTAAGTTTATATACCTGTTTATACTGCGTTCCTGTCAGCTGCTTTTTTCTTCATTATTTAGTCCAAGTCATTCAAGTAAAAACACTTTGTTTGACTAAAGAAATTAATGTTGGAACAATTATATTTTTCCCCACATTCAGATGAAAATGTTTTCATGAAAAAGATTTCAGTCATGTGACCCTAACAGTAGTGTATATCAACGCGATACTTATGTACATTGAATTGATTTGTTCATTTCATTATAGCTTATTATTTATTTATTTTGTCCCTGCTAGGGTTTCTGTCATTACCTCGAGCAGTGTTTCACAGATCTAAAGCAAAGAGGGGTGGTGATCGGGTTCGATGCTCGTGCTCACCCGCCCAGCGGTGGCAGCAGTAAAAGATTTTCCTCCCTCGCTGCAGCAGTGTTCATCAGCCGAGGGGTTCCGGTCTACGTCTTCAGTGACATCACGCCCACTCCATATGTGGTACGTTTGAATCCGGGACTCAATGTCGCTAAAACCTAAATTTAAAAAATATGATGCCGCTGTTCTTTACATAGTCCTTCTGACTACTAAATGGTTGCTTTATTTTTGATTTATGGTATTAATATTTAATATGATCAATGTATCACTGTGCTTAATTGCAAGCATACTCCATGGCAGTACCATAGTTTTGTTGAGAATATTTTAGTTAGAAGGTTGTGTTTACATATACTGTACAAAGATTGCTACTTCTTGATACTATTATTAAAGCCACAGTAGATACATTCATATAGTTGTAAAAGTACCAACAAGGCAAATGAAAGCCGAAAAGCTCATGCACTCGCAGAGTTGCACACGGACACGTTGTGAGATTGTTGCATAAGAGACTAGGGATTCTTCTTCACCAATCATCAACTTCTCTCTTCCCATGAGTACACAGACACGCTCACACATGCTCTTATCACTTTCCCTTTGAGCCCTCACACAGCCTTCTCTCATTCAATGTCCTCTAGCCCAAAAACATTCTGCTCCCTGTTATGTAAAAGTAAAGAGAAATGACATGTCATGTTTATCATAACCTAAGGATAACATATAGTCATCTTAAAATACTCTTAGCTTCCATGTAAACTTGAAGTGAAACTGTTTAAACTGTCAGAACACCCATTCACTTCTATTGGATGGACACAAAATCAATGCAAGTGAATGGGTGCCGGTTAACATCGTTCTTCAAAATATCTTCTTTTGTGTTCTGTGGAAGAAAGAAAATCATACAGGTTTGAAATGACAAGAGCGTGAGTGAATGATGACAGAACTTTAATTTTGGGGTCAACTATCACTTTAATTGTGTTATTTGTATTACTTGTAGTGTTAAGGTGTCATTTCGACAGAAAAACCTCTTCTCGTCTCTTTCTGTCTTGTCTTGACCCGTATTCTCTCTTTTCGACTCTTAGCCTTACACCGTATCGCATTTAGGACTTTGTGCTGGCGTCATGGTAACAGCCTCCCATAATCCCAAGCAAGACAATGGATACAAGGTATAGTATCAAGTATTTTTCTAAGATGTTGGATTTGAGGGCTATATTGTAATCATGTTTTATTGGTATGATTTATTTTTCAATGTTTTGTTTTTTAGGTGTACTGGGCGAATGGTGCTCAGATCATTCCTCCCCACGATAAGGGCATCGCTGCAGCTATAGAAGAGAATCTAGAGCCGTGGCCTGAATCATGGGATACAGATGGCGCTCTTAAGAGTTCGCTTCTTAAAGATCCATACCAAGAGATACACAGAGAATACTGCCGAAGCATACAACAGCACTGCTTTCACAGGTAAAACACTTCAATCTGACTATTACTAAAGTGAATCAAATCCAATCGGAAGTAAATTGAATCATCCACAAATTTATTTTTCTTTGCATTGCAATATTCCAAAAACAGCAATCTGGGCATTGATACTGATTCATTTTCTTATCTCCTTTTAGAGAGCTGAATAAAAATTCAGAAGTAAAGATTGTCCACACATCAGTTCACGGGGTGGGGCATATTTTTGTCCAGGCTGCTTTTAAAGCTTTCGACCTTCAACCTCCGTATGCTGTGGAAGAGCAGAAAGATCCTGACCCAGAGTTCCCCACTGTCAAATACCCCAACCCTGAGGAGGGAGAAGGAGTTTTGGTACAACACGTTTTTAAACTTACATAATTGTCCTTGTCCTTCTCATATAATGCCATTAACAGTCATTCTGTCTGTTGTATTTGTGTAGACGCTGTCTTTCACGCTTGCAGATAAAAAAGGGGCGACTGTAATTCTGGCAAATGACCCTGATGCTGACCGACTAGCTGTTGCAGAGAAGCAAAAGAGGTTTGTGTTTATGGTCTTTGTGTTTAGTGTATTATTTAATAAATACTTCCTCCTGGTAGTTAAAGGGATAGTTCACCCAAAGATGACAATTCTGTCATCATTTACTCACCTTCGAGTTGTTCCAAATCTGTATAAATTTCTTTGTTCTGATGAACACAGAGAAAGATATTTGGAAGAATGCTTGTAACCAAACAGATCCATTGACTCCCATAGTAGGAAAAAATACTTTTATCATTTTTTTTTTGTTCTGTTGAACACAAAAGAAGACATTTTGAAGAATGCAGGACCTTAAACAGTTCTGGGGCACTTTTGACTACCATTGTATTTTTTCCTACTATGGTAGTCAATGGGGGGCAAAATCTGTCTGGTCATAGACTAATTCATCTTAACAACACAAACAAACGTTACTGCACATGCGCACTTTTGTGACCCCAACTGAACGTCCGGTACACATTCACAAACAATAGTGCCTGTAGATTATTTCTGATAACAATCAAAAGAAACCGAGGAGAACCGTTACTTGGCTAAACTTGTCTCTCCAATATTTTAAATTTAGACTCCGACACCAAGCCATACCTCTAGATGTCAATGTAACATACAAGACCCATTCAACAAATTGTTTATTTAATCAAATGAACATACAACAAAATTCAACAAATCGTTTATTTAATGCAATTATTATACGGTAAAATAATAATACAAATTAATATGAACATAAATCAAATCAAATATAAATAAGACACTAGCCGAACACAAAATCGGAAGAAACAGTCTATAAGCATTCTTCCAAATATCTTTCTCTGTTCATCAGAACAAAGAAATTTATACAGATTTGGAACAAGCGAGGAAATGATGACAGAATTTTCATTTTTGGGTGAAGTATCCCTTTAAAAGTCAATGCTTCCCGTCTTATTCTGTCTGTAGTGGGAAGTGGAAAGTGTTCTCTGGTAATGAGTTGGGCGCTCTGCTCGGCTGGTGGGTTTTTCACTGTTGGAAGCAGCAGAAAGTCGAGGGAAAGGCTTCTATTAAAGATGTCTACATGCTATCCAGCACCGTGTCCTCTAAAATCCTTCGAGCCATTGCTGTTAAAGAGGGCTTTCACTTTGAGGTAAATTTAATATGTTTAGTTACTTTTGTCCAAAGTGACATAAAGTGCATTCAGAGATCTAAATGTTTTAAGTCCTGTGTTTTCCTTGGTAATTGAGCCTGTGACCTTGGCATTTTAGCGTCATGCAAAATTCTGTCACAATATCAGTTCACCCAAAAATAAAAATTCTGTCATCATTTCCTCATCTTCAAGTTTTTTTCAAAATCTGTGTCATTTTTTTGTTCTGATGCAAACAGATAATTATATTTGGAAGAATGCGGGAGACTGCATTTATTTATTAGATATTATTTATTAGAATGATCTTGCTTGGTCTATAAACACCATGCACTGTGCTGTGTTTTACCTTTCTGTGTTTTTCTTATTTGCTCCTGTAAAGCTGCTTTGGAACAATGCACATTGTGAAAAGCGCTATATAAATAAAATTGAATTGAATTGAATTGAATGCAGTTCTTGGACAATTTTGAAGAATGTAGGACAGCAAACAGTTTTGGGGCACTTTTGACTACCATTGTCATTTTTCCTACTATGGTAGTCAATGGTGTCTAAGAACTGTTTGGTTTCAAGCATTCGTCCAAACATTTTTCTCTGTGTTCAACCAAACAAAGAAATATATACAGGTTTGGAACAACTAGAGAGTTGGTAATTCATGACAGAATTTTCATTTTTGGGTGAACTGTCCCTTTAAAGGGACAACAACATTATAATATATATTTTTTCTTTATATCAGTACAATTTTATGCATGAACAAAAAGTTTTATTGGTTAGCTTTCTCACTCACTACGAAACATTGGTCTATCCAGGAGACTCTAACTGGCTTTAAATGGATGGGAAACAGAGCCAGAGATCTAATGGATCAGGGAAAGACGGTTCTGTTCGCCTTTGAAGAAGCCATTGGTACGGTCGCATTCACACAACACAAACATTCACATTTTTATGCATTTATGTTCAGTGTTTAAAGTTCTGGAATCACAATGCAATGATATATGGTTGTATTAGCACATACAAGTCCTATCAAAGCTTGTGGGGGTTTCAGATGGTTCTCCGTCAGTCTAATGGGAACGTGAAATACACAGTAAATTGCTCATAAAGGTCTAATGTTTTCTACCGTGTTGTTCTAGGTTACATGTGTTGCCCTGCAGTTTTGGACAAAGATGGCGTGAGCGCGGCCGCCATCGCTGGCGAGTTCATCTCTTACCTGGCTTCTAAAAACATAACACTTTCCCAGCAACTCACCTCTATTTATGAGGAGTATGTCACGTAGCATGTCACACAAACACACCTCTAATAAATTGCATAAATGTTTTCTGTAATTCAAATTTTCACATTGTTTGATTTCAGGTACGGCTACCACATAACCAAGAATTCCTATTTCATCTGTCACGACCAAGAAACCATTAAGCAGTTGTTTGAACGTCTTCGAAACTACAGCGGGGAGAATTCCTACCCTAAGGAGTGTGGAAGCTTTACTGTGACTGCAGTGAGAGACCTCACCACTGGATATGACAGCAACCAATCAGACAACAAGGCTGTACGTATCCTCTGATTGGTTGGAACTGTAGTCATAGTGGATTTCTCAGTTTTCCTTTATATCTGACTTTTGGCGTTGTTTGCAGGTTTTGCCAACCAGCAAGAGCAGTCAGATGATCACCTTCACATTTGCTAATGGGGGCGTGGCTACAATGAGGACCAGTGGCACAGAGCCCAAAATCAAATATTACACTGAGCTTTGTGCTGCACCAGGAAACAGGTTTTAAAAAGCTCACATACATATAATAGCATATCATTCCTGTGCTACCAGCAACGCCAAATTTAAATTACAAGAATTTTATTTAGAAATGAAATACATTGTGATATGGGGACAAGAAGGCAATTGAATAGCTTCTGTTAACATTATTTGTGCAATTTCATTTGGTGCCACTAGTGGCGCTAAAACAACTTGTGTCACTAAACTAAATATATTAGCAAAAGTTCTGTTTTGAAATGAATGTTTAATTATGGCACTTCCAAAATAACCAAATAACATTTGCTAAATAATTTATTGACTTGTTGATTTGTCCTAGTGATCTTAACCAGCTAAAGACTGAATTGGATGACCTGGTCGATGCCATTGTGGAGCACTTCTACCAACCCCAGAAAAACAGCCTGACTCCTCGACCGGAGTGATGAGAACTGCAGCACAGAATTACAAATAAACACTTAACATTCTAATACTGCTCTAACATGCCACTCTTAACTATCCTATTATGGATATATGTATATCAATCTGAAGGAAGTTTGATGTACTATTTCTTTTGATATAATCTAGATAGATCAAAACTTTTACCACATACTGTAAACCTTACAGTTGCCTTTAACACCTGTGGACATACTGTGGACAAAATATTATTATGTTTTTTTACTTTTCTCAGTGTTCTGAACTACAATACTTTTGGATAAAACAATGGGAGATTATTTTTCATTTGCCTTTTTTGACCTAGTGAACTGTGAATCTATAGTTGTTCCAAAGGTTGGAAATTAGCAGATTAATGTTGATTTCTAAAAATTATTTATAATTTATCTTGATTTATTTTAACCAAAAAAACACAGACGTCATGTGATACTCAAGAGAGAAACTCTGATGTGCATTATTAATACCAGCAGCTTTTAACTTCAGAAAGGTTTTAATTTAAAAGATATTAGATGGATTAGATGCGATAATGCTGTTTTATATTAACGTTATGAGTGCTGTTACAGATCTGTAACTATTATTTTAACGTGACATTATCAGAGAAGCATAACTGCCTTACTGTGCATAAAGCTGATATCTGCTCACAAGTTTGGCAGGTTTATATGATTCCATTGAACTCCAAATCCGTCTGTTCATTGACCTGTAATTTGGCGATTCAAATCAATTAGTTTAATATTTTTATTCCCATTCAAGAACGTTTGTGGTATTATGAAGCGGAGTTGACAGGTTTGGAATGTTTTGAGAAGTCCTTGAACAAAGGTGAATATGACCAACTAGATTTCATGTAGCCTATGTTAGAATAAAGCAATTGATGATTTTTTTAGTGTCAGATATCAGAAGTATTTTGTCTTTGATTAATGTAAATGCCCGAATTGTTGCTTGAAGTCCATCTCTCACCCAGAATACACCTGGACTGTGAAAGTATTAATAGCCAGCAGAGGGCATTGAATATCCAAAAATAATATCAAAACAGCAATTCGTAAAAGGTAACAATAACAAATCACTATGTCTCATAGACTATTGTATTAAAATATAATGCTTAGAAAATAGAAAAATAGCCAGAACCTTTAAAATGTCAGCTATTTTAACATTGTTTCAGATAAATTTGACTACTTTGACCAAGTTTATAATTAGACTAGTGTAGTTTGTTTTATTTATAACGCAGCACTTCAGTAATGTAATGGCTTTCAGACACCCAACACCGCTGTATTTATAGACCAAAACAGTTGGCGGTGTGTGCTCGCGCGGAGTTCACAGTGGGGTAAAGTTGACGACGTTCGGTTAGTTTTGTTACACCAACACGAACAGACAGACACAGACTTCAGTGCTTCTGCGTTCACGCGCACTCACGCAGGGCGCGCGCTTCACAAGAAATCCGGACAGAAGTGGCAGGGGTAAGGGCGAATTTCTGGGAAACCTTTTGTTTTAGCTTTCCATGATATTTAATATATTAAATGTTACTTTGATTACTGACAACGGTATTAAAATAAACTTTTAAAGGACATCATCATCCTAGACGCTGCTGAATATTGTACACTGTATTTGAATGTAAATCTCCAAAAAAGTTCTTTTTAGGTTTCGGGCTTTTTCACTAGACAAAAAGTGTAGTGTTTAGGCTACTATAAGCTTTGGCATATTGCACTCTCATATAGTGCCGGAAGATGATCTGTATTTCCTCATGATTTGGACACCGTAAGATGTTCATTCAAACGTCAGATGAGACTTCCTCAACGCGCATTCACGCGCAGCTCAGGTTTGGACCCGTCGTTATTGACAGCGTTACTGTATTAGTGATTTAACGATTACTTTTACACCATTCTCGTCCCGCAGAACTAATGCTGACTGCATGGGACATTATAACATGCATCGTAAAAACTAAGGGACCGTTATTTCTAGCGCTTCCGTAAACAGGCGGTTCGTTGTGCGTAAGAGTAAGCGAAAGTTCGCTGTAAAGGAAAACTGCCACCATAATCTTGAATCTAAAATCGTATTATTGGGTGATGTTTGTTTAAAACTAAAAAAAAAAAACAGTACTGAAGCTACATTAGGAAAACTATCTTAAAGTGCTTTTTTCTGGTATTACCAGAGTTTACTACAAATACCATACTATGGTAATTGTGCTGAGTAGGCCTACATTTGGGGTTACTATGTTGTTACAAATAAAAAAACTATATGCTAGTTATTGTAAACCACGACTTCTTCTCGTAAGGGCGATGTAGTTTGAAGAGGAGCAAAATAACTAGTTTCACGACCTGTCTAGTATTTTCTGTCTTGTGACTTATTGCCATCTCTTGTTGTTTTCAGAGAAACTTTCTGTTGACCAGTGTTGGGTGTAACTAGTTACTAAGTAATTAGTTACTGTAATTTAAACACTTTTCCCTTGAAAAAGTAAAGTAAGGGATTACTCTTATTTTTTCTGTAATTTAATCACAGTTACTGTACTTCTGATATAATTAAACTAAACACTGTGTGTAATATATGTGTGTGCAATAGTGGAATTGACATCACAATTCAAAGTCTAACTTTAAAATCCGTGCTTTAATGTATAATTCTCACATTTGTAATACTTTGGTCAGTTAATAATACTACTTTATGTCGTTTTAGATTATTTACTTGAATGAATTAAAAGAGCTGTTTCATGTCTATCCTTGAATCACTATTGATACAGGATATAGAAAGTAATTAGTGATAACTAGTTGTAAGAGTAATTTTTACAGTAATCTAATTACACTATTGAATATGTAATTAGTAACTATAATGAATTACTTTTTCAGAGTAACTTGCCCAACACTGCTGTTGACCCTTCTAAATATAGCAGATGCATCTCCAAAGACACCCTATTTATATCCACCGTTGGCTTCAGCAAATCAGTGCAGGAAGACTATTTATATATATTTTAATGCAAAGACCATTTAGATGTAATATGTGACCTTTTTTGACCTTGGGTTTTATCCTTCACTTTATCTGGGTGACATTTTTTCCTTCCTTTTGGATTATCATTATAAAGCGGGGTATTCTGAAAGCATCTTTTTTACACTACACTGCAAGAAGAGAGAATATGTAGTATTTGAAAGGAAAAAGTAAATGAGGTTACTTTTCATAAGTGAATTATTTAATGAATTTATAGCTTGTAAAGAGAATCATGGGAAGTCCCCGTGTGTTCTTTGCTTGTGTCCCTCTGTAACATTTAGAAGGGCTTTCAGAGTAAGCTGTTATAATACTTTGCAAATGGCAGGGTTGACGAAGATGCCATTCAAAGGACTTGCCATAGGGCATGCATTTGAACTTTATTCAAAGTGTATTCAAAGTGTGTTGAGGTGTGGTTATCTTTTTGGTGGTCAGGATAACTAGTTTGTTTTGTCTATTGTGCATGCTGTATGTTAAGATCACATCAGTTTTCATTTATCTGTCCACAGACCCTTCTTCATGGAAAATACTAGCATCTGAAAGAAAATCAATCTCAGGACATACTCTGATACAAAATTGTGCTAGACCAGTTCACTTCATAATGGTCTCCGTCTCAACGTGTGCTTAAGTCCAAATTGGCATCACCCACGAACACACACTAGGAGCATGGAGGGCATTTGTTTTGAAGTCAAACCCAGAAGTGACCCGGTCAGAGGTCATTCTCTCTGTACCCTCCCCGGGTCTGGGGATATGAGAGATGGAGAAGTGGAGATTCAGTACAGGTTAACTCTGGTTGGCTCATTGGCCATCCATCCACAGACCACCATGGCCATGCTCCCATGGGTGGTGGCTGAGATACGCAGGCCTCAGCAGAGGGAGAGGAACAGAAGCCCTGAATTCACAGGAGCCCACTCTCCGGAGGTCAGTCTATTTTCTACTTCTTGTATACTGTAATACATGTTATACGTGATTTAATAAAATAACTATGTATGTTGTCTTATGTTCCAAGGTTGGAGATCAGCCTGTGGTGCTGCAGATTTCAGCCAACTCCGTCCGTTGCGTTCTGGACACAGCAGGGCCGGGGAAGCCGTGGGACCCATTGCAAAATACGGTTCTGTTTGATCACCGACCTCATCTGTTCACCAAACTCATTCACAACAGCCAGGAGCCGAGCTATTTCGGCTGTCTGCTCAGAAAGGAGAAGACAGCAGCCTGCTTTGTGTTCCGCTGTCAGGACCAGCTCCAGGTAAGAGGACATTTGACTTGACACTTGAACGGAAAAGCGTCCTGAGTTATTTATTTTGTAATTATACAAGTCTGCAAAAAGGCATAAATAGCTAATTTAGAGCAAGTTGTCTTAAATGACAATATGCAAAACATAACAGGAAAACAGGTTTCAGATTGTTGCCTGTGGGGGTTTACTTTGGGTCAGGTGTATTATTCTCACAGCTTGTATCACTTTGAAGTGAATCTCTTTTGATGGGTGAAAGATGGCGGTTTAAATGTCGTCCCACCCTTTTTGTGCATGTGTGCATCTGTGTGTAGTGGTTTTGCTCAACAAGATACCTTAACAGCACAATAGCAAAGAAAAAGAAACAGCTAGATTTTGTCCATGCAAAGCTCATTTCTTGTGGGTGGTTGTCAGGACGTTGCTTTGTAGTTACTTAGATGTTCAGTGGGTTTTTGTGCATTACAAAATGTACTGTCTGTGAATGAAAAATGAGTTGGCAACGCTTTGCACCCCTCTCTATTTAAAAGGAAGGTTAGCACACGTGTCGCTGCCGTAAAAACTATAAAAAGCAGTTTGGTTGTGTACGTATGCGCAGTATGTTTAGGAGAGACAATGGTATTGCCTTCACACATGACACAGGTTCACATGTCACACCTGTGGATACTGTATATTTAGAGTTTCGCAGCCAGTAATGCAGATTTATTCAGTTATCTGTTACAAACGTAGTTGAGCTCATACAAGACGAATAGATCTTCAAAAAAAAGAGATGAAACTACTTTGGTTTGATGATATTTATTGTTTGATGAAATAAACTTAGCAGGTTACCTTAACTGTAGTGGTAAACAATGGGTGGTTTTTACAGTACAGTGGACTGGTTGGTGAAGAAGGACCTGATACTTTATAGATTGTGAAGTTTCCTTCATCAGCCTGCATGTAGGCAGGATGTAGATTTATGTTGTCATAGTAACCATTTCCTGTGTCAGTGAGCCAGTGTGGCTGTGGACTTTCAATTTATTGTCATGGCAAATAGACAGATGGAGAAAAAGATAATGGTGTTGATTGTGAATAAAAGGATGCTGGAAGAGTAAATGAATAGAAGTCGATTGAAGATTTCCTCATGTTTTTATTAGTGTAAATGGGCTAGGAACCACCCACTCAGCCCTTATTTGCATCAGTTGCATAAAGCAGCCCATCAGATTTTTTTCTGTAGTTTTATGTGCAATATGCATCAGGTTAGCCAAAGGACAGTGGGCGACCCGCAGGCGTGCGGTCTGAGGACGAGGCTACAGAAAAGGTCACATAGCATCGTTTATCTGACTGTCAAATCTTCACGTCTTAGTTTTTTCGGACCACCAGTCACCCATGTGTTATTAGAAACACACACTTCACACACGCACTAATCTGTGTGTGAGAATATGTGCCTAATAACTGAGATTTAGATCCTAGCGATGTTCCCTCGCCTTTACACACCCCTATTCTTTATTTAAATCAATAAACAACCTCCTGTTTGCTTCTCTCACCCAACCCATAAATTATCAGGCATATTTTCTACCCGCCTTTGTGTTTGCGTTTCACCAGCCAATTTATGAGACCGTAATTCCTCTCATGCCATCTATTATTTGAAAGACCCTACAGCTGCGCTTCGGCACAACGGCTTATCATATATAGCATACAACAAATACTTTTTAATCCTTTCATGTGGTTCGTAAAATCTCTGTAAAATTAGGATGACAGGTGTGAAAATATTGTCACATTAAACCTCCCGTATTTTTAGTAGCTATAGCAATAAGAGTGGTAACTATAATATTTTTGCATATAATTATGGCCAAAATGTTAAATTCAAGTGAATTATACATAATTGTGGATAATTTATAGGAATATTTCAATTTCTTGTTGACACAGGAAAGAAAAAGTGTCTTCAGGGTTTCAAAGCTCATAAATGTTTTCTTAAATGATTTATAAACTTTATAGCCTGTTTTAATTATACATTTGAGCTTTAAAGTGTTAAAAATTGTCCATTGTGCAGTGATTGTGGCGTGCAGTAAACTCATCTGCCACCAGGTGGTGCGCAAATCTTGAACTTGAAGTCCTTTGCGCGTTTGAGCCATCACCTGCATGAAACAATATCAATCACAGTAATTTAAATAGAAATATTTTAAAATAATCTTAAAGCTCAATTCTAAAATAAATCATGCTTTGGTTGCAGCTACACGTGTAATCTCCATTTACTTATGTGTGCATCATAAAAATATTACTTCTGATTTATTCAAGCTTACAATTTAACATTTCCTCCTCAAACACTACACAAGCCAGTCATCAGGAAGTCTGGAAATAGTGCGGAAACAGCGTTTTTGTATCCCAGTGGTTGTGATGTGATATTCTCTCATCATGTGAATGTTTCACGGTCACATCCCGCTTAGCGCCGTTCATACGGCCGCGCACACACACCACAAACTTCCAGGACTAACGTTAGTTTCACTTTATTCGGGAAATCTGGATGGCAGAAGCGATGAAGTCTCGCTTTCAGATCTTCAATTTGCTACGGAGGGATGTAAAAAGCGAGCAAGAAACAGTGAGTATCTTTATGAAGCGTGCGTTTGAGTGTATATAGTTGGAACGTGTATGTTAGCATGCTAGTTGGTTAGCTACTAAGTAAGTTAGTGATGGTGAGTAACGTTAGCTCATTAAAATAATTGATCCCTGTTTAGCTTTATTAATGTATTCATTCAGTTCGTGAAAAGTGAATGGCACGCTATTTATGTAAAGAGACATGTCAAACGTTTTCTTTGTAAAGTAGTCTTTGTGGCTGTGGTTAAGAATCTACAGAGCTGTCTACTAGGACAGCACTTCTGTAACGTTAGTTACATCTATTTGAATGGTCGTAATGCGCCGTCGGTGCCCATAAATGCTATCTACGTAGTGAGCTCGCTGGGTTTTGAGACTAGCCAATGTGTCATAATATTAATAAAATTAATAAAACAAGTCAAATAGTTCGCCTGTTGCTGTAAAAAAGATTTTCTATGACTAAACTTATTACTTTAGAAATTATTATAGTCAAGATTTAAAAACAGTAGCTGGCGGGACATTTTATAGTTTAGCCGTTAGTCATGTGGCTGTATGAAGAAAGGGACTTCATTGATTTCATATGATTCAAGCCTTGCATTAGGCACTAGACTAAGTTATATTTAGTAAGTTCGACATACTTAAAACATGTTAAAACTATATTTAGAGAAAGATACACGTAACGTTAGAGAGAAAACAGATAGGTGGTACACTTTTTTCTTTCAGAAAATGTGATCCTTCAACCTGCATTGAAATAAGATTGATGGTGTGTCAAATGTGTGAAAACGATCACTGACAAGTTGACAGTTATTATAAAGGTATTGTTTTGCTTATGATGAAAAAGCATTTTCTCCCACCTTCAAATTGTGTCTATTCACTTTTGTAGTGGTTATTTTATTTTGTAAAATGTGTTGTGTTGTTTGTAGTTGTCGGTAGTTCTGTCAGGTTTTGCTATAGTGTGTGTGCTGCTTCAAAGTGCTTTACAGTAGCAAATGGGACAGCTCATTTCTAGGTGTGTGTCATAGTCACATGTTTTGTCCCCAGTTCCACCTCATGTGACTCCTTCTTAAACAGTTAATCAACCTGTGTGTGTGCATTTACACTTTATGAGGTTTTAATTTGACCACTGTACTTGAAAACTAGCCTACTTGTGTAGTGTGTTCATACTCAGCTGTCGATATGTGCTATGGCTGGGTAATATATAGTACCTTGAAAAACATCAGCTTTATGATTATAGCAATTTATCATATAAAATATATATCTTGATATTTGTGTGTTTGATTAGAGGAACAACCAAACAGCCATCGTTGTAAAGTTGATTTGCTTTGTAATGTTTAATATGAGAAATAAACACAGTAGACACACTAACTTTCTTGTTAAAAACAAAAATCTTGTTTTCACTACAAAACAGAATAAATTCAAATTTTAAAAAATCAATCATTTTTATTTATTATTGTGAAACTAAACTATACAAACTATGTATAATAATCAGCTATATTAGAATTATACAGGAAACAAGTACAATTTTTTTTTCGATGAATGACACTGCTGTCATTGCCTAAGAATCATGTTAATTGTATATTCATTGCATTTTGCTTTATTGTCATCTGACTATTTTTGTTGTGTGGTGGTTGTGGTGGTGAGATGAGATCATAGTCTGGTATTTCCCCTCTCTTCCTGTGATTTGGTGACCTCAGAAACCCTGAACTTTGAGATAGCGGTAGTAGTTTGGGTATGGGTGTATGCGGTGGACTTTTGGGAAATACTGTATGTCACAGAATGATTTAAAAGAATGTTAAAGTAAGATATCTTTGACATTTGCCTGGATTGTCTGTCAACCTCCTTCCAAAAGTTTTCCAGCAGTGTGTGTATAAGTCTGTTGTGTGTCTGGATAAAGTCAAATTGGTCCCAGGACAGAACTGTGTGGCACTCCACTAACCCCCACTTTTATGTCTGTCTTACTCTTTCCAACTATTTTATTGAGATGTTAAAGGTTGAGCTAGGGCTGCACGATAATTTATCGCGATACCACAAAATCCTATTGAAATCAAGCTGGCTGTGATATACAATGTGTCGATATTTTTTTTTATGCGTAGCTTGTCCGTGATGCACGGCTCTGGGATCAGTAGGAAATGCTGCTCGATCTAAAAGCAGTGCGAGTTTGAGTCGCTTATAACGTGCATTTGAAAAAGCAACACCCATCAAACACGATCATTATAAATATACTTTATTATCATGATAATACCTGATGAGGCTTGAGTAACAGTGATAAAAAGATGTCCATAGGCATTTCCTAGATTCTAGAACGTGTTATGGTCTTCTTCTGCAGTGCTCACTCAACTCAACTCAACTTTATTTATATAGCACTTTTTACAATTTTCATTGTTACAAAGCAGCTGTACATAAGACATATTGACTATAAGCAAAACAATTAAAGTTGTACCTGCAAAAACAAGAAAAAGTTGAAAACACAGAAGACAGACTTACCCACATACAAAACACTCCACACACACAATATGCACACGTACTAACACACATAGACATAGACACACACACACAGACGCGTACGCACACACACACGTACACAGACAAGTACGTGCATGCACACACACACACACACGCTCAGTGAGAGCACACATTTAAGATAAAGTAGAGAGAAGCACAGGTCAAATATAACAGACTATAAATTCCTATATGCAATATTAATTAAGTAAATCTTTAAAATTCTAAAGCAGCCCCCCGGCCAGGCAAATAGTGCAAAAAACAGTATGCAAACGGTGGCGAGGAACCCAAAACTCTAATCGAGAAAAAAAAACTCAGGAGAACCCAGGCCCAACCAGGGGATTTCAGTTCCCCTCTGGCAAAAGCTGCTGCCTCTGCACAAGCTCCAGAGAGCTTGCACAACAACGCTAAATAAAATAAATAAACGTACTAATAAGGTAAATTATAGTTTAAGATTATCATTAATAATCTCTAATAGCATTTGAAATTTTGTGGTGAAGACGTGTCAGGTGACCGCGTCCTTCTTTATCCAGCTCTATCATCTCAGCTCTTGTCAGGTCCCCACTTCCCATTCTCCGCTCTACCATCAGGTCAGGCCATGAAGACTGTCAGGTGACCGCTCCTTCTTTATCCAGCTCTATCATCTCAGCTCTTGTCAGGTCGCCGCTTCCCATTCTCCGCTCTACCATCAGGTCAGCCATGAAGACGTGTCAGGTGACCGCGTCCTTCTTTATCCAGCTCTATCATCTCAGCTCTTGTCAGGTCGCCCCTTCCCATTCTCCGCTCTACCATCAGGTCAGGCCATGAACTGCATCCTGCTCGCTGTGGTAACCTTGGAACAATGAGACAAGACTGGCTGAGAGTAGAGTACTGTTCTGACTCTTTGATGCAACAAGTACATCAGTTGTGTTTTTGGTTCCGGTTGATCTAACTAATGCAGCCTAAACCCTCAGAGATTTATATTATGGAAGGTAGTGTATGCAAGATTAAAAAGATGCGTCTTTAGTCTAGATTTAAACTGACAGAGTGTGTCTGCCTTAGGGCTGGGCGATATGGCAAAAAAGTAAACTCGATAGTTTTTTTCTATATTGATCGATAACGATATTTATTTCGATATATATTTAATTAAAAAACTGTATTTAAAATAATCTATTTTAAATACAGTTTATTAACAAAAGTTAACCTTTAACCAGTTAAAATTCAATTAAATTAATGCACTGTTGCAACACAGAGGATATTAGGCCATAAACAACATGTACCAGTTCATTCAGTCTCATTTTGACTCAATTGACTCGTTAAGTAAAGGGAGTGTTCATTCAGTACATTCAACCAATGAAAGGGCTCCGTTACTGTGTACATTGAACGCTATTGGCTCAGCACCTGCGCACATACATAACGCTGCAATAATGTCTTGCTGAGTAGTGGGATTCATTCAATGCATTCAGTGAACCTTAGTCTTTCAAAAAGACATCTCACATAAACTGTAGTACATTTCTTTAATCATGCAAGCATCTTACATACAAGGTTCAATATTTTAATGTGCACACAAACTCACTTCATTACATCTCTAATCTGACAGGGCAGGCTGGTTTGTTTCATAAGCACCAGCTCATGTTAGCAGATATGTTAACGATGGATATAAAAACGTTTGTGCTTGAGTTTCGAAGTAACTCGCTTGCAATTGCGCCTCAAGTTTGTTTTGTTTAACCGGCGATTGCGAAAAAAAATAAGACACTTGATAAACCGCGTGATGACAACTCAGGTTAGTTTCACCTTTGTTTCCGCTTCCAGTAATGTTTTCCTCCTCATGTCGAGTTTTCTTTGCCAAGTGCAGTATGAAATGGACTTTGTACTTGACGCGCATGATAAAAGTTGCACGCTGACTGACTGTTGTTGCGTTTATTTCTGCGTTCTGTTAGACTGTAAGATTAATCCATATCGAGTCAAAATGCCAATAGCTTATCATCGTTTTTGAAATACATTCTATCGCGATTCGATATGATATCGTTTATCGGCACAGCCCTAGTCTGCCTCCCGGACAGTGCAGGGAAGACTATTCCAAAGTTTAGGCGCTAGATAGGAAAAGGATCTACCACCTGCACTTGATTTTGAAATTCTAGGTATTACCAACTGACAGGACGCCTGAGAGCGTAATGCACGTGAAGGACTGTAATACAAAAGGAGTTCATTCAAGTACTGAGGAGCTAAACCATGTAAGGCTTTATAGGTAATAAGCAAGATTTTAAAGTTAACGCGATGCTTTATAGGTAACCAGTGCAAGGTTGACAGAACCGGGCTAATATGTTCATACTTTTTTGTACGTGTAAGAACTCGAGCTGCCGCGTTTTGGACCAGTTGGAGTTTTTGTAATAAGCCTGCAGGGCAACCACCTAACAGTGCATTACAGTAATCTAGTCTTGATGTCATGAATGCATGAATTAACTTCTCTGCATCTGACATTGACAGCATATGACGTAGTTTAGATATATTCTTAAGATGGAAAAACGCAATTTTACAGGTGTTGGCGACGTGGCTCTCAAATGACAGACTACTATCGAATAGAACGGCAAGATTCTTTGCTGACGACGAGGATTTTATGGAACATCCGTCAATAGTTAAGCAGTATTCTTGGTTGTTACTTATAGCAGTTTTCGGTCCAATAATTAACACTTCTGTTTTGTCCGAGTTCAGTGCGTATTTGGAGTTTCCGCACGACAGTGCGTATTTGGAGTTTCCACACGAGAGCGCCCTCTGGCTTTCAGATGCAGCAGCATTTACCCGTACTTCACTCAAAGGCTGTGCATAAATCACGTGATATTTATCGTCGGTTTATCGTGACAGCCGAACATGATGTGAAACACTTGGCCGAAGGCCGAATAATACCGAACACTGTACATGTTTTTTTGCATTTCTTCTATTTATTAAGCCATTGTTTTCACTATTGCACAAACTGAATAGTCAAAATTTGCTTTTTATAATTTGTCTTGCTTTTCAATAAAATACAATACAACTTAATATAAAATTAAGCAAAACAAAGTAAATTAAAACAAAAAATTGAGCCTATATGAACATGAATAGCCTATATTAATATTAATTAGGCCTATAACTGACTGCTAAAAGAAATTACATTCTCTTACAGAAATTAAGTTACTCTGTACCCCTACAACAAAACAGTTCATTAAAAAGTGTCATTCCACATTAGGCCTATAAGCTAAAAATACGAATAAACGAAAACTGTTGGATTAATATAGGCTACATTGCAAAATTATTTTAAGAAAAAAAACATCCAATGCATGCAATTCTGACTGATGCTGACTGACAACCATTTCAGTTCACGTCTCTCCTCCAAACTCCTCCCGCAAAAGCTGACTGTTCTCTCAGAAGGTGCACTCGTGGCCAGGATGCACAGAACATACTTTGACAAGTTGTTTAGTACAGGGAACTGTGTGCACGCGACCACTGTATGATGTCAAAGGATGTCGTGAGCGGCGGGGCTACTGTCAGACAGCCCGCTTCCGTCTAAACTAAAGTTACCAACCGGTAAAGACGCTTTCATTCGGAAATTTACTTCCGTGTGGCAAGTTCTGACCTGTGTCTTTCTCTGACACTTTAAAATGCTCCACACACACACACACACACACACTGCCAAAATGTTTGCGGCAGTAATAAAGCGCTCGCGTGTCTCTTTCTCTCTCTTTCTGCGGTGGTTGCTGCTAGATCTTATCACGAATCGTGTTCTGTATAATGTATTCAGCCATTTCACATATTCGGCCGAACATGCGTTTTTTGCTATTTTCGCCCGAACATTTTCGGTGGCCGAACATTCGGTGCATCCGTATGTATTGGTAATCGCGATTAATCATGCACAGCCCTAGTTTTGATTATGTTGCTTATATTGTTTGTGGACCTTTATCTATTACATCGTTATCCAATGTCTAATGGGACCTGTGCTGCATCTAATCCCGTTTTAAAGCTGTTGTTTATGGTAGCGGTTTTCACTATTGTAGTAACATTATTTACTTTGTAAAATAACGTGTTGTGGAGGAGGCGTGGCTTTGGACGCCGATTTGCATGGAGGGTGGGATCGTGATTTCAGTGCTAGCAGGCTAAAGTTAGCATCTTACCAAATCGTCTATTCTGCCTTTAATGGGCCTGCGGATATCAACATGCTAACGCAAGCTATTTTTGTAATGATTATGCTAACGATAAAAAACGTTACACTGTCACTCACCTGGGTTGTTCATCAACTTGACTGTCAGGTGCGGTTTATTTAGTAACTTTATTAAGTTGTTGAGTTAGTCCAAATCTGAATGCTTAGTGTGCTAATGATGTCCTGAACATTGAAGCAGATCACTTTCATTATTCCTCTTAGGGGCAAGAGTAGTTTGTTTGTGACTTTCTGCTCTTGTGTGTTCATGCCAAGCTGAAAGGGCATTAACTCCTTTTTATTTTTGGTTTAGTTACTGTTCCAACCCTCTTGACTTCCTCTGTATGTGTGTGTGTTACTGAGGAAGAACAGACCATGTATTTGTCTTAAGTGTTCTTGGGCATAGAAAACTGGCTTGCTGTTTATTAAGAGAGTGAGAAATGGGGAGAAAATGCTTAGCTACCAGTAGCACAAGCATTAACACAAAGCTGTTTTAAGCTTGGGGAAGTTAAATGTTCTGTAACAGTCAATGAAGTACATAACTCAGAAGTGGATGACTTGCTATATCTGTAGAAACAAATTTTATCGAAGAGTGCTTAGACCGTTGAGATTTGTTTGCGTTGTAACTAGTGTTGTCACGGTACCAAAATTTCAGTAGTCGGTACCAATACCAGTAAAATTCCACGGTTCTCTGTACCAATTTCGGTACCAAAGCAAAACACAAGTACATGCTAATTGAAACACAATTTTATTAATAAAGCTCATTGTTAATATAAATGTATAGAAAGCAATGCCATTTTGTATACATGACGTATAAGTTAATTGTTGCTGAAACTGTTGTGTGCTCACTGGGGTCTTTCATGCTGATGAACATCCTCCTCAGTCTGCTGCTGTAGAAGACAAATAGAATAAACTTCAGTAAGTCAACTGACTGAACAAACATGCATATGCAATATTAAAACAAACCTCAGTTTTTATACTGCATTTACACAAGATTACTTACATTAAGGTAACTGTATATTAAAATAATAAATGCAACAGATAGATTTTTATTTAGTTTAAATGTGGCTTTTTAAACCTAATATAGTTATCTATCCAAGACATACACATTGCTAGTCATACAGTTAGTATGCTAGTTTTCTAGCACATAGATTTCAGATAGGCCTATATAAAATAGGTACTGTAAACCCCATCCTGTCCTCCCATTTATTTTACTCCATTACAGTTATAAAAGCATTAAATGGTTAATAAGGACACTTCACTTGATTAGCATTGGCGCTAACAAATTAACACGCAAACAGGGACGTTTGTTTTAACGTAACCTTTAACTTAACATATGCTACAACATTCATAATGCAAACGCGAACATAATTTGAAACTTACCGCTTGAACTTGTTAACTTAAATCCGGATGCTTCCTCGTTTCACCACAAAACTCTGTTCGTTTTCTTCGTGATATGACTTTAATCTGAAGTATTTCTGTGCGCATCTCTTGTGGATCGGAGCCGCGCTTATCCGCTCATCACGTCTTATTGCGTCTATAAAAAGTTTCCGACTAACAACCTGTCAGACAGAGCATCAGTACCCGGTTGACCCGGTACGTCGGTACTACCGGGTCTTGTGAAAATTAGGTACCGACAACTTTTTTATTTTTAGGTACCGACTTGGACCCGAAGTACCGGTACTTTTGACAACACTAGTTGTAACATTATTTTCCTTTTTAAGCACATTTGTCCCCCTACATTTATATTAGTATATTATGTAAAAGTGAGGGCTGTCAATAGAGAAACATTTTTAATCGCGATTAATCGCACCGTTTTCGTGCGATTAACTGATTTGTCACACACGTATGGTGAAATTAAACATACACTAGTATCTATTTTGTTTAACATGTTTATTTTAGTGCTGTAAATTGATTAAAAAAATTAACTAACTAATCACACACAGCATTTATGTTTTTTAAATATACTTTTACATTCTAATAAATATTTGTAATGGCGTTAAATATAAATAATGTGTTAACGTTGACAGCCCTAGTAAAAATACAAATTTTCTATATTGTTGAAATTATTGAAAAGATAGAAAGTTATAAATTGCAGAGTACTTGAGATTTATTTTATCGGGTTTATGCTGATCTCACACAAAAAAAATTATAACCACAATACAGTAATATGGATCTATTAAGAATCACATTTGAGAATAATGTGATTGCAAAAAACGTAAGTGAAAACATTTTGGTTCATCATAGTAATAATAAAGATGGCTTCATTCTCTTAAAAAAATTGATCTGGTTTTCTTAACCTTTTAAGACATTCTTGTATTTGGAATCTTTGGCAGGACAGCAGCTCACCCCAAACTATAAGCAAACCTCCACACAATCAAATACTGTTAGAGAGGAGATAAAGTCAGCCCAGAGGGACAAAAAAGGGAGGAGGGTTCGAGAGATTGTAACTTTTGCTGTGCGTCTGGAGGTGATCTTCCCAGGAAGATGTCACCAGTGCGGCGCTCTGACTGAGACACATTGTTCTGAATCGGCAAGGGGGCCAGAGCTAGAGTCAGTCCCAGGTCCTATAAAACAGAGGAACAGCTAAGAGAGGTAGGGATAGGGGAGAACAGAGAAAGCTTTGAGGGACTCTTACTTGTACTCTCAAGGTCCCAGAAAATATAGGTGAGGACGTTGGGAGAGAAGAAACATATGGGTAAGATGGAAGGATGAGAGAGAACTTGGGATGTTGCGATGATGAAATGTTCCCACTGGTTAATCGACGTGTAAAAACACTGGTTGTACCGGTGACACCGGGGGTGGGGGTTTGCCTTGGGGTCGTGCGAATGACGCATTTTACTTTCTGTTTTAAAATACGGTAATTCGGGAACCGCAATTGCTTGAATTAATGGTGGGTTCAATATCTTGAATAAAAACACACAAAACTATAAAAAAGTACAATGACATTTGCTTATATGAAACACAGACCTACAAAACGAATAATCACAGCACAAATCAAGCAAAAAATAAATAAGAAATGAAAATAAAAAACATTTACGTTAGATAAATTGCCTAGATTAACAAAAACGAGTAATCACGGCACACATTGTGCAACAAATAAATAAATAAGTATGAAACTAATAAGAAGGGAATACGAAACGAAAAACATTTATGTTAAATAAATAAATAAATAAGAAAGGAATACGAAACGAAAAACGTTTTTGTTAAATAAATGGCAAAGCACCGAATTTTGAAAATTATGACAAAAAGAAAATTAAAACTTAACCGGCTTTTGATGACATTGCTTACATATTCTAATATGTTCTTTGCCAGAAAAGCCTCCGCCGTCGTCTTGTCACTCAGCACTTCACATTCTCCTCAGATGATGATTAAAATCGAACTCCTGCTGCTGATCTTTGCTGCGACTAGGGATGTAACGATTCACCGTGAGCCGGTTGAAAATCGGTTAAAATATGTGACAATTCAAGTCGGCTGAAATGTTCAAGAATCGCGATTCATGTTTTGAACAGCAGGGGCCGCTGTGTTAAATGCAAACTCGCTTTACATGCGCAGCAGTGGCGAACAACATATTGTAGCAATCAGTTTCAATTATGGCGACAATGAGTGTGGATGTTGATATTGAGGAAGCCCCATCATCATTCAAATCAGAGGTGTGGCTGCATTTTGGCTTTCCGAAGACTAAAAATGACAGAGGTGAGGTGCAAACAGACAAAACCAAAACTGTGTGCAAACACTGCAAGAAGACGTTTACATACACTAACAGCACAACCAATATGATGCAGCACGTAAACCGTCACCACAGTAAAAAGCTCAAGGCACAGCCATCTGTAAGCAAAAAGCTATTAACGGGGCAAACCACATTGACCGGAAGATTTGCAGTCCCACTGACTGCGACGGGTGCGAGAGCTGCGGAGATAACACGGAGCATCGGTGTTTTCATGGCAAAAGATTTGAGGCCATTTTCTGTTGTAGAAAATGAAGGATTTCGGCTACTGGTGAACACTCTGGAACCCAGATACACAATTCCATCACGCCCCTACTTTAGCAAGACTCTCATCCCAATGCTTTACAGAGAAACAAAATCTAAGGTGGTTGATACACTCAGAAAGGCAGACAGCGTGTCAATCACAACCGACAGCTGGACCTCTAGGGCTACCCAGATTTATATTACGGTCACAGCCCATGTGATAACCAACGAGTGGGATATGGTCAGTTTTGTACTTCAAACTCGCCCTCTGTTTGAAACACACACCGGTGCTAATATTGCTGAAGTTTTAAAATCTGCTGTGAATGAATGGGGGCTTCAAAGGGCTAACCGTGGAATTTCTGTTGTTATGGACAATGCGAGAAATATGGATGTTGCTGTCAGAGAGGCTGGACTAGACCCACATGTCAGGTGTTTTGCCCACACATTAAACTTGGCCAGCCAAGCTGGTTTGAATGTGCCACGAGTGAGCCGTTTGTTGGGCAGAATTAGGCGCATTGTTGCATTCTTTCACAGAAGCTCCACGGCCACAGCTGCACTCGCGGCCAAACAGATACTGCTGGAGCTTCCAGCGCACAAGTTAATCATCGATGTCGCTACGTGCTGGAACAGCAGCCTGGATATGATCGAACGCTATCTAGAACTGCAAGCGGCTGTGACAGCGACTTTCCTGAGCAACGACGTTCGGCGAAATGTACGTGACATCGATACTTTGGATGGCTCAGACTTCCGTGATGCGGAGGACATAGTGACACTTCTTAAGCCACTAAAAACGGCCACCACTGTGCTGTGTGACGAAAAAAATCCAACGATGTCTCTCATTGTGCCCTTTAAGCATATGATCGAGCAAAACATGGCACCCAACGAAGAAGACTCCCTCACTGTGAGTAACACGAAGAGAGCTATACTGAACAACCTTTCAGACAGATACAGGTTAGAGCACAACCACCTGCTGGAGTGCACTGCCTTAGACCCCAGATTCCGGGCTCTTCCACATCTTGAGAAAACCCAGCTTGAAGATGTATTCCACAGACTAAAAGAGAAAGCTGTGCTGTTGCAGAACCAGGTATTGTTTCTTTTTCACCCTCTCTCCAATTTTGAATATGGATTTTTAATAATTGTTTGATTATTATTGCATATTTAAAATTGCTTTTTTATCTCTGTAACTAAGTGTATTGTAATACAGATTATACAAAAATATTAAATATTATATTGCTTATAACCATTTGAAAGTCATGTCACTATTGTACTATATCAGTCTTTTTATTTCTTGTATTACTCTGTGCAGAATGAGGGTGAAGAAGGTGCCAGTGGCCACCCCCCTGCAGCAGAGGAGCCTCCGGACCAGACAGGTAGCGCAGGAGCTGAGCAGACACCACCTCCTCCCAAGAAAACTGCACTTGAGGATCTTCTTGGACGGACTTTCGATGAACCAGTTGCAGCTGCACAGCCTATCAGTCAGATTGATGCAGAAATGAATAAATACAGAACTGAAACATCCATTTCTCTCAACAGCTGCCCACTCTAGTGGTGGAAAGAGAATGCTAGGCTGTACCCACTGCTCTCTGGTCTAGCAAAAGCATATCTCTCCACACCAGCCACCTCAGTCCCTAGTGAAAGGGTTTTTTTGTCAGCAGGGGACATTGTAAATGTGCAGAGATCTCAGCTTATGCCAGAAAACGTTGATATGCTGATATTTCTAAAAAAAAAACATGTAAAAAAATCCAAGCTAGGTTAATTTGTATTAAGAGACTTATTTTATTTGTGCTAGGAAAAGCATAGTCTGTTTATATTAAAGACAGTAGACTTCTTTTAATTTGTATAATTCATTTTTTATTTAATTTTTGAATTTAAAATTGCAATTTTGTTTTTTTATATTTGATATAAAAGGCATTTTTATTTCACAAAGAAATGTGCAGTTTTTTTGGAGAAATAATAAAGGGCACTTGTTCATTACTAATTTTTCAACTCATTTTGTTAAAAACGAATCGTGATTCGTGACCAATCGTACTGTGAGATCAGTATCGTGAATCGCATCGCATCGTGAGTTGAGTGAATCGTTACATCCCTAGCTGCGACACTTGTTCCGCTTACGCTGAATGCAGCAGCCACGTTCAGATGCGCAGTCTGGTCTTAAAGAGTACATTCCTCAATATTTTTAAGGGCTTATTTTGGTTTATGGAGTGTCCGACAACAAGTTTATGTACATACATGATGTAAAAATACTATTATTTCGTAATAATAAGCAGTTTTTATTACCTTACTTCTTGACTGACTCTCAAATGATTCGTTCCGCGATTCATCTGTGTAATCTCCGCCTTTCCGCCAGCGTAGTCTGATCTGATTGGTCAGATAGTGTAGTCTGCTGTGATTGGTCAGATGGTCTAGTCTGCTGTGATTGGTCAAATGGTCTAGTCTGCTGTGATTGGTCAAATGGTCTAGTCTGCTGTGATTGGTCAAACGCGTTCAGCATGTGTCGCAAATGGACCACCTATCATTACTGCTGTATTACGGTTTGCAGGTGGTTGGATATTAACAGTGTATAGAGAGAGATGGCGTCGATTTTACCTTACCAGTTCGAGCCCGAGTCTGACGAATCATTCTTTAATCCTTATACAGATGCCAGTAAGAAAAAGGACTGTTTTAGACACTTCTCTTGTAACAGTTAGTTATCACGGCATACAGTGTACGGTGTTCGTATCTTCAGATGTTATTATAACTATAGTACACCACGCAGTTCTTGAAATAAAGACTTTGCGAGTTAATATGGTTGAACACTTACATTAGCGCAACGAGTTTATAGCTAACGTTAGGTAAACAAACAGTAACAACCCCAAAAATAACGGTAACGTTAGCTAAACACAGACATGAGATAACGTCACACAAATTTAATTTTAAGTAAAGACAAAAATAAAGAGTCACACTTACAGGTTGTGATTCGGTGGAGCTTACAGGTCCAAATAAAGTTGGTATTGCAACATCTTTTAAGGAAAGACGTTTAATGTATCCTGCAGTAAAGGCGCCAAGATTGATGAAGCAATCTTCGGTAAAATGACGCGCGCAAAGTAAAACGTTCGGTTTATACTCCTTTGGTGTCGTTTGAAAAATAAATAGTAACCATTTTTTCCTCAGAAGTTCTTCCTTTGGTAGTGAAAATAAGACTGACTTAGTTTCACTACATAGAACACAGCTTCTCTTAGACATGATGCACACGTCACGAACGAGCTAGTACAGTGTTTGTGGAGGAGAGAGTTAAGTTTTCGCAGTCAGTAGGCGGGGATTTTTCTAGTGACGTAGGTACATTGTGGTTAAAGATTCGGACAGGTCATGGCTTGTTCGCGTGATTCAGAGTCGATTACCTTTTTTATAAGCTAATAACTTTGTTATTCGTTCACCTTCGGATTTACAACTTGGCAGATTGCTTACATTCAAACACGGCAAAATTAAACACTTCATGAAATGTATTTTTTATGATCTCGAGGAATGTACTCTTTAAACTAAACTAAGTGATTTGTTACTATAAAAATGAAAAATGACAGGTGGGGGTCGGTGCCGCGGTGGACAAGTGATGTAGGCGAGTGGACACCGTGTAACATCGGTGACACTGACTATCACAACAAGCCTAGAGAGGATTTGGGGGAGAATCAGGTTTGGACATGCCTGCTCTGCGTAGATGGCTCAGTCAGGTGAGGAATAGAAGTTCTGTCATTTGTCTCTACAGTTTTAATAATTCACAGGTATGATTTCACATGTGATGACAATGTAAAAGTTGTTTCATGTTGAGTTCTGGATTAACTGGTTATAATGGTTTCAGGGGTGTCTTGCACTGTAGATACACTAGTCTCCGTATGGCCTGTTTGACCCTTGATTCATCTAGCTGGTATTTTGTAGTAAATCTAATGTCTATATTTCCCTTTCAACCAGAACAGAGATGTTATAGTCTGCTTATGTGCTTAGTTAGCAGGCATTTATTCAGCAATGTTCCTGCAGTTTGCAACAGCCTGTTATGCAAGACACGTCGTGTTGATATTTGAAATTGCAAGTTCATCTGGTTTGGAACAAAAGCTCATGAATTGATGAGATTAACCAAGAAGTGACCAGTGTTGGGAGTAATGTGTTACAAAAATAATGTATTACAGTAACGTATTACTTTTTGCTGTAACGCAGTAGTGTAAGGCATTACTAATCAATTTTCAGTAATATTTTACTCGGTACTAGGGCTGCAACTAACGATTATTTTGATAATCGATTAGTTGGACCATTATTTTTTCGATTAATCGGATAAAATGTAATTACATCTTTTGCTTATAATAAGTAAATCAGATATGGGAAAAGTATACACAACTGAACTCATTAGCCTTCTTCCAAAATGTTGTGAATGTCTCCATAATTAACACACCTTGAGTTGATTCATGTGTGTCATATTAGAAGCAACTGACAATAGTCTCCCAAACGTGGGAGCGAGGGGAGGGTCGGCCAAGGAAATAATTTTTTTGTGCCATGAAAAGTGAGATATTTGTCATTCAAATGTAGTGAAGTACAGTAAAAAGTAAACAGAAAAAGTAATACTTCAGTACAAATACTCAAAAAGTGTACTTAAGTACAGTACTCAAGTAAATGTACTTCGTTACCCACCTCTGAACTAAATAAACCACCAAATCAGGGTATTTAGCATATTATGTACTTTGCAAAGTGCAAACGCCAGAAATTGGGTTTTACTAATATAATCTTTAATTTTGTCATTTAAAACACCTCCCCTTTAAACTTTAAAACTGCGCAGCTTGAAGAGATGCATGCAGAACACGTCGGACTTTAAAACTGCGCACCTCGCGCTGCACGGAGAGACGCACGCACCGAGAGACACGTCTGACTTTAAAACTGCGCAACATGTGCCGCACAGAGAGACACGTCTGACTTTAAAAATGCGTACCTCGCGCTGCACGGAGAGACATGTGTGACTTTCAAACTGCGCACCTCACGCTGCACGGAGAGACGCATGCACCGAGAGACAGGTCTGACTTTAAAACTGCGCAACTTGTGCAGCACGGAGAGACGCATCCACAGAGAGACACGTGTGACTTTCAAACTGCGCACCTCACGCTGCACGGAGAGACGCATGCACCGAGAGACACGTCTGACTTTAAAACTGCGCAACTTGTGCCGCACGGAGAGACACGTCGGACTTTAAAACTGCGAACCTCGCGCTGCACGGAGAGACGCATGCACCGAGAGACACGTCTGACTTTAAAACTGCGCAACTTGTGCCGCACGGAGAGACGCATCCACGGAGAGACACGTGTGACTTTAAAACTGTGCACCTCGCGCTGCACGGAGAGTCTCATGCACCGAGAGACACGTCTGACTTTAAAACTGCGCAACTTGTGCCGCACGGAGACGCATCCACGGAGAGACACGTCTGACTTTAAAACTGCATACCTCGCGCTGCACGGAGAGACACGTGTGACTTTCAAACTGCGCACCTCGTGCTGCACAGAGAGACACATCTAAAATGGTAATTTTAAAAGGGAAGAAGACGCGCTTGATTTGTAACTGCGCAGCTCGCAAGTGACGTCACAGACCAACTAATCGATTTTATTGATTAGTTGTTGCAGCCCTACTCAGTACATGTTCAGTAACGCTTGCGTTACAACAAACGTTTCGCCCGCAAGACATTAACAAAATAAAAATCCCACAAGTAAGGTGTCATTCATCTCCCTCTGGCTGGTGGAACTATTTTGTATTGTAACGCGGCATGATTTCAGCCTCGGACCTCGAGGTTGGCCCCGCCCGGTTCGCTGTAAGCCCTAGCGCCAGTGTTGCCAGGGTCGCGGGTTTCCCGCACAATTGGCCTATTTTGAAAATGCAGTTGCGGAAAAAATTATGGAGCCGCGGGTTTTTGGGCTACTTTCATAATGTACTGCGGCCGCCAAAATGTTTATTTATATTCTAAGGATAAATGTTAATTGATGAGATTCTTAATGTATATTCATACTCCGATGAATACCTGGCAACTCCAGGACCGGACCCGTTCTCAAAAGTGTGGGGAACAAGCATCTGACAGGCAGGCTACAGTGGACACGGGAGCTCAGTTCAACCAAAGAGGAAAATATAGCGGTGGTATTAGAAAATGCATCCGAATGATGTTTTTACCAACGTTTCGTACTAAGGTGCATGTCACGTTGCACAATGAAAGAAATCACGCGTGAGTGTACAACAGTTGATTCTTCCGGCTGCCAAATATCACGTTTGAGCAGCGCTATACGCAGTCTAGAACAACTAAAACATTGAGGTGCTTGTACACATTATACATATGCAATACATTTAACCATGCTTATTTCTTAAGCAAGTTTTCGCATGTCTTACGAAGAGAAAACACGTTTCTCGTCCATTTCCGTGCGTGGCCTCGAGCACACATGGGATCTTTTTTAAAGGGACACTCCACCCAAAAATGAAAATTCTGTTATGAATTACTCACCCTCTAGTTGTTCCAAACCTGTATACATTTCTTTGTTCGGTTGAACACAAAGATATTTGGTAGAATGTTAGCAACTGAAAATTCTTTGGCATCATTGACTACCATAGCAGAAAAAAATATAACGGTAGTCAAAGGTGACCCAGAATTGTTTGCTTTCCTAAATCCCCCAAAACATCTTTTGAGTTCAACAGAACAAAAAATATATACAATATCTAGGAAACCCTTCAGATAAGTAAATATAGCAATAGAAACGTCTTTTGGCAGTTGTTAACTTTGATTTGACACCGGAAAATAATTGGGCTAGTTTTCACTCCCTTTGGGCAGGTTTTGAGGGGTCATTGGGCTGCTTTCAGGAAGCTAGTTAGCAAGATCCCTGTGACCAGCAGCAATGACAAGGTATGCTAATGTTTACATGATGACTAGCTAGAATTCTATATAATCTAGTTCAGTGATGGGATGGGACTATTTTGTATTTAAATACCTTTGAAAAAAATTAAATGTATTTTGTATTTAAATGTATTTAATCTTAGTATTTTTGTATTTTCAAACTAAAATACTTTTTGCCAGTCGACCTCCTTATAAGACTACATGGATGGGCAGTGTTTCAAATACATCCATTTGAAATACAAAATACTATTATTTTGTAATAGTATTTTGTATTTAAATGCATTTAATCTTAGTATTTTTTGTATAGCCTAGTTAATTCAAGAAATCAGCAGTCTAATAAAGAGGTTGATTGGCAAAAAGTATTTTGTATTTTGAAAATACGAAAATACAAAGACATTTTGTAATTTTAGAATGTTAAGTTCTATTTCTGTAGTTATTTTGGTGAAAGTAACTCAAAAGTAATACAGGAGTCATGTAACGTATTGCAATTCTGAGACAGTAATATTGTAAGGTAAGGGATTACTTTTAAATAACAGTAACAAGTAATCTGTAATGTATTACAGTTTGGAAGTAACTTGCACAACACTGGAAGTGACTTTCTTGTTAAATTAAATGTCTGGAATTTGTAGACCCTTGGATTTCTTTCATTTCTACCATAAGTCTTGCAACATTGTATGATCTTTCAGCTTTTAATATTTATTTAAATGTATTTCATTTGAGTTTTCTTGTTATTGTCATCCTCTTCTTATTAGAGATGCACCGAGTGCAATTTTCTTGGCCGATTCCGGTTTCCGATTTTTATAAGTGAAACCAGCCGATTCCAATTTTTGCAGATTCCGATTTTCTATCCAAAAACTGTAATTGACAGTATATATAAAACGTACTCGGTTACTAACGTAACCTCGGTTCCCTGAGATACGGAACGAGTACTGCGTAGCAGGACGCTATGGGGAAAACTCCTTTTTCTCCGATGACTGAAGCTTTACAATAACGCACGGCCATTGGTGCTTGCAAAGTAAAACTTTGAGCCAATGGCAGCGAAGCTGCACGGACCTATGGCGATGGTGCCCGCCAAAATGGGCGGGGCTTATGGCTATATAAGCAGACACATCACCGTATGGTCCTCAGGTTACTTTGACTGAAGCGACGACCATATGCAGCTTGTAAGCACGGCCAGGAACGCAGTACTCGTTCCCGTATCTCAGGGAACCGAAGTTACGTTAGTAACCGAGTATGTTCCCTATCGATACTTCACTCGTACTGCGTAGCAGGATGCAATGGGGAACCAGTATAATCCCGCCGTGCTACAAGTGGAGCGAAAACATTATATAATCCCGAAGCCGTTCCTCGAGGATAGGTATGAGGCAGAGAATCCTGCGGAAGGCGGAAAAGCCAAGCTAATAGGTGGCCTAATCCGGTTAATCATCCCAGTAGTGTGCTAGGTGCTGGTGTGGTTGAGGGCAACCACAGCCCAGCAGTAGTCTTAAGCAGAAAGGAACCGGGCCTGTAAAGCCGGAACGTCCAGACTGTAGAATCTGGTAAATGTGGAAGGCAAAGCCCAGCAGGCCGCCGCACAAATATCCGCTATGGAGAGACTAGACTAGACATGAGACATGGCTAGACCATGCCCAGGAAGAGGCGACACCTTTAGTAGAAGGGGCTCTAACTCCGTGGGGCATAGAAGGCCCAAGGAAGAGTATGCCAGCGCGATAGCCTCAACTATCCATTTAGATAGTCTATGCTTCGTGACCGGAGACCCTCTGGTGCGGTTGCCAAAGCAGACAAAAAGCTGTTCCGACCGCCTGAATGGGGCGGAACGCTCAATGTAGATCTTAAGCGCTCTGACTGGACAGAGCAGATTCAGCTCCGGGTCCTGCTCGGAGGAGGGGAGCGCAGAAAGTGTCACTACCTGTGCTCTAAATGGAGTAGAGAGCACCTTAGGTACGTAACCATGTCTAGGTTTGAGGACCTCCTTAGAGTTGTCAGGCCCAAACTCAAGACAGGAGGGGCTCACAGAGAGCACCTGTAGATCGCCCACACGTTTTACCGATGCTAATGCTAGCAGCAGAGCGGTTTTAAGCGTTAAGGGACGGAGGTCCGCAGACTGCAGAGGCTCGAAGGAAGGGCCCTTCAGAGCTCTCAACACCGTGGGCAGATCCCATATGGGAATGGTGAGGGGGCGAGGAGGGCGTAGCTGCCTGGAACCCTTCAAGAAGCGAATGATCAAGTCATTCTTTCCCACTCCTTGGCCCGCTATGGGGGCATGAGAAGCTGCAATTGCTGCCACATAGACCTTGAGCGTGGAAGGGGAGTGGCCCTTATCCAACAGCTCTTGCAGGAAGGACAGAATTAGTGATATGTCACAGGATTCTGGGTCTGCGCCGCGGGTTGTACACCAGGTGGAGAAGACAGACCACTTGAGTGTATAGAGTCGTCTAGTAGACGGAGCTCTAGCCTGTGATATTGTGTTCATGACACTCTCGGGGAGGACCGTAGGCTCCCGTCGAGAGGCCAAAGGTGCAGAGCCCACAGCTCTGGCTGGGGGTGCCAAATCGTGTTGCCTGCCTGAGAGAGGAGGTCCCGTCTCAGGGGAATAGGCCACGGGGCTGCTACGAGCAGCTGAGACAGTTCCGCAACCCAAGGCTGGTTCTTCCAGAGTGGGGCTACAAACAGCACCTTGTGCGCCTGTTCTCTGATCCTCCTGATAGTCTGTGGTATGAGAGTGATCGGGGGGAAGGCATAGAGGAGCCGGTTGGGCCAGTTGTGGTGTTGGGAGTAATGCGATCGGGGGAAAGGCATAGAGGAGCCGGTTGGGCCAGTTGTGGGCCAAGGCATCCCTGTCCTTCGAAAAATAGGTTGGGCAATGAGTGTTGTCTTTTGAGGCAAAAAGTTCGATTTCTGCCTTGCCGAAGACTTCCCAAATTTTCTGAACTGACTTGGGGTGGAGCGTCCATTCCTCTGAAGGGCCGTTGCTCCGAGATAGCATATCTGCTCCCTGGTTCAGTCTGCCTGGCACATGAGTTGCCCTTAGTGAGCGCAGATTGCACTGAGCCCATTCCAAGAGGCAAAGTACCAGGGAGAAAAGGCGTCTTGAGGAGAGGCCTCCCTGGTGATTTATGTAGGACACCACTGTCATGCTGTCTGATCGGACTAAGACGTGGCGGTCCCGTAAGACCGGCAGGAAGTGGCGAAGAGCCAGCCATACTGCCTGCATTTCTAGGCAGTTGATGTGCAGGCCCTTTTCCTGAATCGACCAGTGGCCGAAGGCCGGTGTGCCATCGCACAGAGCCCCCCAACCCGTTTTGGAGGCGTCTGTTGTGACCACTTTTCGTCTGCATGTGGTGCCCAGGGGCACACCCCGCTCCAACCAAAGAGGATCCCTCCATGGGGCTGGAGCTGTTACACAGACCTGATCCACCCAGATGCGTAGGCGTCCGAGACGCCAAGCGTGAGGCAGAACTCTCGGTTTCAGCCAGTACTGCAGCGGACGCATCCGAAGAATGCCCAACTGCAGTAATTGAGACGCGGAGGCCATGAGACCCAGCATCTTCTGAAACACCTTTAGGGGGCGTGACGCTCCGGGCATAAAAGAGGCCGCGAGCTGCTGAATGGCTAGGGCACGGTCTGGCGCGATTCTGGCCGTCAGACGGTTCGAATCGAAAACTGCCCCTGGAACGAAATCCGTGGGCTGGGGGACAGAGTGCTTTTGGCAAGGTTGATTCTGAGCCCCAGGCATTCCAGGTGACTGAGGAGGAGGGACCTGTGGGACCTTAGCTCTTCCTCTGACTGTGCTAGAACAAGCCAGTCGTCGAGGTAGTTCAGAATGCGGATTCCCGTCTGCCTGAGAGGTGATAGAGCCGCGTCCATGCACTTCGTGAAAGTGCGAGGAGCTAGAGACCATGTAATGATATGCAACCCCTTCGTAGGCAAATCTCAAGAATCGTCTGTGATGGGGGGCTATCTGGATGTGGAAGTATGCGTCTTTCAGATCCAGGGAGAAGAACCAGTCCCCTGGGTATATTTGCGAGAGGATCTGTTTCAGTGTAATCATTCTGAAACGCCGTTTGATGTCTGAGATCGAGGATGGGGCGGAGACCGCCATCCTTTTTGGGTACGAGGAAGTAGCGGCTGTAGAAGCCCGACTCGGTTTGATCTGGAGGAACCAGTTCTATGGCTCCTTTGTCCAGTAAGTTCCCCAACTCCGTGCGCAGAACGTGTGAATTCGCACTCTGGACTCGGGTGGTGATCATCCCACTGAAACGCGGGGGTCTGCGAGCGAACTGGAGTGAATATCCTCGAGATATTATTCCCATCACCCAATCCGATACCCCTGGGATGGCCCGCCAGGCCTCGGCCCATATGGCAAGGGGTTGAATGCATTGGGGAGGTATGCCGCCTTTCGGGGGCTTGACTCCTGTGGAGAGTGGAAGAGGAAGGTTGCTCTTTTTCTGACAATGTTTGTGTTTTATTTAAGTGCCCGCTATAACAGTGGTGGGTTGTGCGGGCGTTAGAACAGACCCGGTATTCACATTGTGGAACAAAAAAACATTTTCGCAGGCACCTGGAACAGAACGGGGTGTTTGGGCGAACAAAAGAGCCTTCTTTGAAGGAGGTCCAGATGCAGATTTCATTTTCCAACAGGACTTGGCACCTGCACACAGTGCCAAAGCTACCAGTAACTGGTTTAAGGACCATGGTATCCCTGTTCTTAATTGGCCAGCAAACTCGCCTGACCTTAACCCCATAGAAAATCTATGGGGTATTGTGAAGAGGAAGATGCGATATGGCAGACCCAACAATGCAGAAGAGCTGAAGGCCACTATCAGAGCAACCTGGGCTCTCATAACACCCGAGCAGTGCCACAGACTGATCGACTCCATGCCACGCCGCATTGCTGCAGTAATTCAGGCAAAAGGAGCCCCAACTAAGTATTGAGTGCTGTACATGCTCATACTTTTCATGTTCATACTTTTCAGGTGGCCAAGATTTCTAAAAATCCTTTCTTTGTATTGGCCTTAAGTAATATTCTAATTTTCTGAGATACTGAATTTGGGATTTTCATTAGTTGTCAGTTGTAATCATCAAATTAAAAGAAATAAACATTTGAAATATATCAGTCTGTCTGTAATGAATGAATATAATATACAAGTTTCACTTTTTGAATGGAATTAGTGAAATAAATCAACTTTTTGATGATATTCTAATTATATGACCAGCACCTGTATATATTTGCACTGTTTTTTGTTAGTAAAGAACTGAATCAGATATATACAGTATCACATATATACTGTAGGTTGATTTATTCATTTTTTTATATTTTGGATTTTAAAAACAAGTAGAAGTGTCATTTTACCAAAGTGAAATTACCATTTTAACGTAATACAAGCAATCGGGTTGAATGGAATTTACTTTTGTTTTGCCCAGAGTGACCGACTTCAACATGAGTTTAGCATGTGTAAGAGTTTAGCATCACTTTTAGCATGTAGTACATACCCAAAGTAGAAGGATCAGCGAAATATGAACTACTAGACAGTCAAAAACAGTGCATCTCTCTGTCTGTGCAGTACATGATGCATGCGCGTGCAGTCAGCGGGTATGAGAGACGTGTGTCAGTCAGCGGAGACTCGCGGTACGGTGGACCCAGACACAAGCCGTGAAAGACAGGCTGCGCGCACACACGTTTACATGTTTACTTGCAGCTTTGTGTGTACCGACGGCTGTGAAGTTATTGCCCGCATTGATGGCAACAGAAGATCGGTTTAGAATCGGCAGGATGTGAGACTGACCGGCCGGTCACGGCGATCATGCAAAAAAAGTCTGATTCCAGTCTCTGGACGGTCAATAAGGTGCACCTTTACTTCTTATGAAAGGTGTCTGGCCATGGCCAATACAGTTACTCTCTATCAATGTGGTCACCAATCAATTTATTCTAGATAAATAGATTAGATTATTCTAATCTATAATAGATTAAGGATGGTGAAGCAGTTCATAAAATTAGATGAGGGGGTGATGGTTACACGTGAAGTCTCATGTTTGCTTTTAAAGTGTTGTTTTGCTGGAGTAAATGGTGAAGGCTTACAAAAGGCTTACAAAAGCAAAAGTACAGCTTAACTCAGTGGGTGTGCTGGCAGATCAGGCCTGCATTGTTTTCAGATTGGATGTTTTGCCCTATAAAGTTAACATGCCAAATCAAAGATGACCTTATTGACTTGTTAATGCATGTCGATCTCACTTAGACTGTGCACTGCGCAGGCTATGGGGTAAGGGTAACCAATAGCATATTTTGGATTTTTAAAGGGATATTTAAGAGGCAAAACTAAATTAGACCATGTTTTACTCGCCCTCAAGGCATCTCAGGTACCGTGTATATGACTTTCTTCTTTCAGATGAATACAGTCAGAGTTATAATACCATTTATCCTCATTTCTTCCAAGCTTTAGAATGGAAGTAAATTGTGGTTGAGATTTTGAAGCTTCACAAAGTGCATCAATCGATTAAAGAACTGCTCGATACGGCTCCATGGGGTTAATTAAGGTCTTCTGAAGCGAATTGATGTATTTGTTTAAAATAAATATCCATATGTACAACTTTATAAACTGTAATGTCTATCTTCTGTTATCCCACGGCCATGGGGTTTTTAGAGCCTGCGTCATTTGCCGGAACGGCAAATGATTCCCGTAGCAGTATAAAATAAACAAGTAGGATGATTTTATAGCGCAAAAAAATGACGTTACATTGATGTGCGCATGCCTGGTAGGATAATCTGATGGGTAGGATGAAATTTCTGGACACCGGTCCCAAACGTTAGATTTAGCAGCTTGACCTTATTTTCTGTTAACGATGTAAATTCCCGACCTTAATTTCCCCCGCACCTCGTCTTCCATCTTCACTTTTATTTCTCCGTTTGTTTTGTTGTTGTGTGGCTGGCGGCGGGAGCTGCTTGCCGCTTTCGTGAATTTTTTCGATTCCGATTCCAATTCTGCTTATCGATTCCCAGTTTCGATTCCATAGTTGAAGTAAAACATTTAGATATCAACCTTTATGGTCATTTAGCCTGCTAATTGACTGGTTTTGTGTATACATACACATAGCAACCTTGTTTTGTCTGATTTATTACAATTTGTATTACCATAGCTTAACTACATCATGGTTAAACTGTAGTTAATGTAATGAAACTATGGTCAATTTGTGGCTCCCGTGCTTTATCACAAGTTAACACATGCACATTTCTGAAAATATGCACACAGGAATTGATAAGAAGAATTAAAATTTTAGTTTCAAGTATCTGATTCCTATTCCTATCGATTCCGATCTGATTCCTAGCCTTTCGGTTCCGATTCTGATTCTCAATCGATTCCGGTTTTCGATACCCAACCCTACGTGACATGACAGAAAATTAAAAACTATGTTTTAATTTACATTTAGTGTTTTAAATTAGGGCTCTGACGATAACCGCATTACCGCAGTAATGAGAAGCTGACCGTGGTGTTGAGGTCATCACAGTACGTTTTTTTGTATTGTAGCGCACAAATGGTTATGTAATTTTGATTTTGTGCACCGAGTGTTTTTTTCCTGCGTCGCTAGAAGTCGAGAGGTTACGGTATAGTTTGGATCCCCGAAGAAAAGGATGAGCAGTTTTAGTTCATATTTAGCAGCTGAATATCAATACCAAACAATTCATTGTAGTGCTACCATAGATAATCTTGTATACATTAAGATAAAGACAATTTATGTACAGTAAGAGTGCTATAAACATTGTTCAACAGAATGTTTATTATGATGTTTCTGAGCACAGGGAGCATTGAGAAAGTGAAAGTACAGATTTGTTATCATCTCATGTCTCTCACGTTACCACTTGTAGTCCTAAAAGCATATTTTGGAAGAATGATTTTCAGGCAGGTCTGCCATAGCGTCTTTCACACCGTCACATGCTATTCATGATTTCAGAGTGACATTTACACCACTCAGATTTTCCTCTCGGCTTAAAGACGCTTTGAGGTTGTGAAGTCATTGTAGCTCGACCAGAGCTATTGCTGACACACACACATTAGATGCACTTTAAACGTTTGTTTATTTTTTTTGATGCAGAAGGATTTCTAGTATGCAGGGCTGTGTCCAATTACAACACCAGTAGCCTATAATTATTTCTCCGTTAAGTAAACATTGCTCCGGGGTAACAGGCGTGTAATGTTTTTCAGTAAACAAAATAAATGAAGAGCTACAGTTCTCTGTTTGTCTTGTCATTCTTGTTGTCTGGGGACATTTCATCCAAAAATGAGAATTCTTTCATCATTTACACATCCTCATCTCATTTCAAACCTATATGACTTACTTTCTTCTGCAGAACACAAAAAAGATATTCTGAAGCAGGGCTCTGGACTGCGACTAAATGGTTGCATTTTGCGACTATTTTTCCTGCCAGTGCGACAAGTTTTTCTTAATGGTCGCACCGGTGCGACTGCCAAACTGATCAATATATAATTTTTGCATTATAAATTTAATGCGCAGAAATGTTATATTGCTCATGCGGCGCATTCAGTCACTCATTTTCGTCTCCCCTCCTTCAACCATTCACCTATCTACCAGTGCCCCGCCCCCAAAGACGTAATTCGCGGGTAAGAGGCGAAGGACCGAAAGAGCAGACGAGTGAAGCGCTCAATCTTGCAACTGAAATAAATATGCAGAATACAAGATTTTCCCCGGCTAAGGTACAAAACAGCAAAGATAACGAAATGTGTTGCTAGTATTGTATGCATGTGAAGCTAATGCAGGAAACACGTGTTTAAACTTTAAGCACTGAACTATTGTATAAAGCTCTCTAACAATACTGCAAAGCACACAAAATGTTATACATCACGCTAAATACTATTTATTTGTAAGTCCCTATTGATAGAAGCCAAACATGTATCAATGCAGCTTTCATGAAGAATAATCACTAAAAGCCTTCAGGTCTCGCTGGTTGTTTGAGATATGCGCGCGCCCAGAGAGTCAGAGCACAAAATACTAAACGGGGTTCTCTTTCACGCCTTCTTACTCTGAAACGGACATATAAACACAAAATAACGTCAAAATTCCCATATTAACAAGAAACCTTAATAGGTATTCAGTTTCGTGACCAAACAGTTGGGAAACAAAACACGTGTTCCAGTATATTGCGCGAGCTCTTAAAGGGGCAGCAGCATAATAAAGATCTTTGTTTATAATGTTCATCAAACAACAAAGGACGGGCCCAAAAACACTCTGATACTGATATTAAAGCAATTGTGTTCTCTTATAGGAGTCGTTCACAACAAATAAAGGAAGAAAGTAGCTTTAAGAAAGATGTGTTTTAAATATGGTAAAGTGTTGATAGAGAGTTTACATATACAATAAAAATAATTAAATCATAAACAATGATTTGTATTAATTTCTAATTGATTTATTAATGTATTAAATACATTTGAATTAAGTTTTAGTGATTCTTTTCTTTTCTCTTACCTCACCCCACGACTCTGGTGCTATCAAATTAAGGGCTGGTGCCACCAATAACTGAAAAACTTGGTAGCACCAGTGCCACCTCTCTCAAGTGTTAGTCTAGAGTTAGTCTAGAGTGTTGGAAACCAAACAACATCATCTATAGCTTGTCATTTTTTGATCATCTTCAGGTTCCAGAGATCATCAGCACTCTCAGGCAGGCCGGCAAAAGTTCTGCCCGGCAAGAAGACGCACCCTCATCTCTGCCTAGCAACGGTCAGACAGATGCCGCCTGCTCCACGACAGTTGATGCTGCAACAGCTTTCGCTAAGAAATTTGAGGTGTTATTCTGCGGGCGGGTGGTGGTGGCCCACAAGAAAGCTCCGCCAGCTTTGATAGATGAATGTATTGAGAAGTTTGGACGTGCTAGCGTAACAGACTCCTTCGCAGCAGGTTTCAGACGGGCGTTCTCGCTCACACAGGTAATTCTATTCCTGTTTCTATTCCTATATTTCTATTCTAAACATGAATTTATAGCTAATATGGACTGTTTTAATTGGATGTTTGAATTCTGTTTTGAATGCAGATGACAAATGGAGCGACCGAGGGGGCGGATGGAGGAGGAAAGAGACCTCTTTTTTTTAAAAGAGATCCCAGTTTTCCGTATCTGCAGGCACTGGATGAGAACGGCCTGTCACCAGAGCTCCAGCGACGGGCTGCTGACGGGGCCGCTGGGGTCCAACCCACCAGCCTGCAGGAAAACAGAACCATGTTGTTCACTGTGAGTCACACAATCTTATCATTCTCACACATGAAATCTTAAAACCTACTTTTTACTCTCTCTAATTTATTTTTTATGTATATGTAATGTGCATTGCAGGGAATTCGCAGGTCATTTTATTAGTGGCAGTTCTTACAACGACAAAAAAATCACAAAATTCCATTCGCATCACATCTTAAATGATGTGTTGTATTTAGTAGAATTTTGTGATATTTGCGAGTTTCTCTGAAATTCTGACATGGGGCAACTTGTCTCATTGCAGAGCATTGTAGGGTTACTGTATTTTGATACCATTCACTTTGACACTCTATTTTGTGTCTACGGTTTAGTTAATAGTGTGATGGGCTTGTTTCATTTGCTAGATTGGTACATGTGAACATTGATATTGAGATTGACAGAGATGGTGCACACAGTGTTGTGTAGTGTTAGACAACAGCACACCAAGTTACAATGAGGAAAGTGCTGTGTCATGTAGATGTACAAACATAACATGCTCACAGAGTGTTGACCATGTCCGAACATCATTTCCTGTTTCTCGGACAGACAGGAAGCTGTCAGCTTCTCAGGGGAAAATGAATGACCCAGCACTATTGATGAGTTTCACAGTTGCTGTTGCATTTTTTGTATAGCCTGTAGAAGCCACTTATGAAGTTCTTGTATGTTATGAAATAGGATTGTGGTCATTGTTGCATTGTTCTAGTCTTTACTTGTTTTGCCCTTCTAGAAGAAAGTCACTGCAAATGTAAATTTGCAGTTTTGTTTTAATCACTCAATATGCCAATTGACCATTTAGAGACAAGTATTACACTCTTAATAATTTAAAAGAAAATGTGTTAAAAATGTAATAAATGTGCAAAGGGTGAAGCATGTACAGAGCTTGTGATGTTGTCAAATATAATATTGATCTTTTTTTATCGTTTATAAAAGAACCAATTTTGTGTTGCAGATTGGACGTTTTCAAATCTTTCTCGTAAGTCCTGACACGAAGAAGGTGGCCATAGAGAAGAGCTTCAGAGAGATCTCCTTCTGTTCACAGGTCTTTTACTAATACTGTTTTCTCTACGATTTTCCATTTTTTGTTGTTCCTGGAACAACATATATACTGTATATATTTTTTAGAGATATGTCGCGATTCCAACTAATGTTTCACTTTCGTCACGTGCCTCTCGCTGCTCTGTGCTGCAAATCGCTTTGTAAACAAATATGAACAAGGCTAAGGGGCATATAAGCTCGTGCTGTACAGACTGGCTTGACTTAATAACTGTGAAGCTTGTGCTGTATAAAGAGGATGCGCAGTTTGCGCAGACCTGCCTGACTTTATAACTCTAGGCCATAAAGGAGACGCGTGTTTGCGCAGCCAGCCTTATGGAAAGACTACACGTGTCTGTGCAGCCCGCAATGTATAAACAAGACTCGTGTTTGTGCAGCCCGCGCTGTATAATGAAGACTCGTGTTTGTGCAGCCCACGTCCGCATGTGTTTAACTGATGGAGTGAAGTTGACGCCATTGTTACAGTTTATTGCTAAAAGCCAAATCTTATGAATACACGTGCACTGAGAGGGGGACCGACCAATCACAACATCCTGAGAAGCGTAAGCTCACTGATATGGAATGGGTGGGACATCTTCAGACACACGCTCTAAGCGGGGAACCAATCACGACAGACCTGGTCAGCTTTACCAATCAGAGCGTTTCTGAAGGAGGGATTTTATACAGACCGGAAGAAAGCCCGTCGTTTTGTTAGAAGAGGGACAGCGGTGAACAATAGACTTGAAATATGTGACCCTGGACAACAAAACCAGTCTTATGGGTCAATTTTTTGAAATTGAGATTTTTACATATTCTGAAAGCTGAATAAATAAACTTTCTATAGATATATGAGTTGTTAGAATAGGACAATATCTGGCTGAGATACAACCGTTTAAATATCTGGAATCTGAGAGTGCAAAAAAATCAAAATATTGAGAAAATTGTCTTTAAAGTTGTTAATCAGGGGCACTGTGGCAGAGCATCCACTCACAAAAATAAAGTTTTTATACATTTAAGGTAGGAAATTTACAAAATATCTTCATGGAACATGATCTTTACTTAATATCCTAATGATTTTTGGCATAAAAGAAAAATCGATAATTTTGACCCACACAATGTATTTTTGTCTTTTACTAAAAATGTTCCCGTGCTACTTAAGACTGGTTTTGTGATCCAGGGTCACATATGTGAAATATAAAGCATTTTTTGTAACTAGAAACATAAACATCCATTGTTAAACACCCAAAAAACATAATCAAAGCTTCAAAAACAGCAAAAGAATGGCTCCTTTAAAAGAACTGAAAATCTTTTTACACTTTTTATAATAATACAGCGATCGCTAACGTTTGTGGCGTTGTTTCTAGATCTTATTCTGCAAAGCATGCATCTGTCACTCAATCGGACCTCCGTGTCACGTGCTCTCATACACACACATATCCAGTGGTGATTTTGCGAAACCTTTAAGCGGCCGTAACACACGCGGTTTCTGCCAATCTCATATTAATCTTGAGTATCTATAGAGTAGTATTGCATACTTCGTATCTTCGAAGAGTATTTAGTTTGATCACATTTATAAAAGATAGATACAGCTGTACGATTATTTCCGAAAGCATACGGCGCGTTCGGGGGGGAGGGGTAGGCTGAACTAAAGCACGTGCGCACCCATTGCCAACAAAACACAGACATCATGCTGTTCATGTCCGGCATCTTTAAGCGCTGGGACAGCTCCATATATTAGTTTCAAATGATCTCCAAATCCAGCGTCATATCCACCATTTATATAACATTCATCACCCAAATGCAGTGAACAAACAAACACCTGAACTTCGCGAACGTATGCGCTCTCTCTCTCTCTCTCTCTCTCCTGCACACAAGTGAAAGTGACGTCTGCGCATGCTCCTTCTCCTGCTCTCCTTGCTGCCGCGTGGGCGTGCTGCGTGCTTTTCCGGGAGAATTGTCCAATAAGGTACTAAGAAAAATTGTTACGAAACAGTTTTATATGTTTGAAAACAACGTTCCGAAACCTGTACGATCGCTGGGGGAGTGTATCGAGCACAGAAATACTACGTAATACGCCCAACTCGTGTTTTGACAAGTTGACCATGTTAAGCATGAGAAGACACAGCACGTTTAACATCGTAAAGAAGTCAGAATGCATGACACACCGTTGCACCACCCCTTTAACTTTTAGTGAGTGGAAAAATATCTCTCTTGTCTTCTCCGTTCATGACCAAACAGGAGCTGAAAGTTACTTGTGAATGAATGAATGATTACGAAACAGCGTGAACAAGCAGCTGTCATTGTTACTGACTGGACATATGAACATAAACGTTTGGCTGTAATTATTATATTATGTCTGACAACAGAAACATGAAATATGTAAATGACTTCGGCTTTATTGGGAATCCAGTTGTATCAAAATATAGTATGTTCAGGGAGTAAACGTATGTACGTCGAGATGACGTCACAAACATGCTAATTAGCATGTAATATCACCTTGCACCATAGTGACGGGTAAAAATAGATTATGACGGATTTTTTACAAGCCTGTCCGTCAAAATGACGAACAATGAAAAAGTCTAGCGCAACTGGTTATATTACCAAAGTGGCACATTGTTATTTATTGCCCTTTGTCTGTATGTATTTTTTCAGGGTATTCGTCATGTGGACCACTTTGGCTTCATATGCAGGGAGACGGTGGAGTGTGGAGGTTGTCAGTTTGTCTGCTATGTGTTCCAGTGCGCCAATGAAGCTCTGGTGAGAACCGTAGATGAGTACATGGAAACATCTAAATGTTCAAAACATGACTAAATGATGTTGGTTTTGGTTCAAGGATGAAAATAAATGATGTCAGTAGGCTTATTAGCTAAACCATGCTAATGTTATTGTTTATGTACAAATGCAAAATGCAGCATAAATAAAGCATTGCTTTATTAATTGCACTAAATGTGTTGTGTGTGCGTGCGTGAAAACGTCATTCCATGTGCCCCACTACATTTGGCCATATCCTGTTCTCATTTCATCCTGTCAGGAATATTTTTACAGAATGAACTTTCTTTCCCATTTAAAGTACAAAAACTCAAAAATGATCTAAGCTCACATCACTCTTCTGTGTTCAGGTGGATGAGATCATGTTGACTTTGAAGCAGGCATTCTCTGTGGCCGCCCTCCAGCAGAACAGTAGGACCCAGAGTCAACAGTGTGACAGCTGTCCCCTGCAGCAGCTTCATAGACTCTGTGACAGAATAGAGGGTCAGATGTCTATTATTTGTCATATTACTTCAGCCTGTCATTATATCACTATTACTATGTCCTGATGTTCCCTTTTTAATGTTTCTTCCTGTTTTGTCCCGTCAAACAAAAGCATGTACAAAGAATCCCCTGTAACTCGAATCGAATCTGTACATACACTTAAATCTGGTGCAGAGCTTTTTTGTGTGCACAGAGAATTTATGAAGGCATTATTGTATGATGATCAGGGAATGGTTTTATGTGCAGGTCTTCATCCATCCAAAGCCAAGTTGGAACTCCAGAAGCATTTGGCAGGGCTGGAAAATCAGGAGCAGGCAGCTGTTTTTGAGACCACAATGGTGGGTATATAACACATTATACAAACACCTTAAAGCTCTGTTATCGTCTAGATTAACAGAGTGTGTCAGATTCTGAACCGTGGCATTAGTGGAATGTGTGTTTCTCTGTTTTATGGGTGTGGCGATGGTATAAATGAAACCAGTTGGGCAACTAGTCTAGCGTCCCGATACCACGTTCAACCTCAATGATTCAACTGACTGATCTGTATTTGAACACTTAAGGAAAATTTTGAAAGGATAGTTTGTGCATGTCATCTACGAAAAAGGACTAAAACGTGACAATTCTTCCATTTGAACCCTAAAATCAGAAAGTGAAATAAAAAGACACAAATCTGATTCCCCAATTTTTTTTCTCAAAAGTACATGAAATATTTAAATACTTGAGAATTTTTTTGACCATGCTCATTTCTGGTCTTGAGTCACCAATGCCATCTGGTGGCCATTTGGAGAAGTGGCATGTAACGTTACCCTTGTTTGTGTGCAAGCAGAAAGCCAGGCCGAAGTCGGATCAGAAGGAGAACGAGTTGATCGTATCATGTCTCAGGCGACATTACGAGGACAAACAGAAGACACACACTCACACACACAATGGAGAGACAAAAAAGGTGCGTTTCATTCTGTAAGCTGACGTTATAGGTCAACATGCTTGTATCTGTTTATACCTAATATTAACATTTTTGTTGATCATCGATCACAGGTGAAAAGCTCTAGATGTAGATGTAGAAATGGTTTGAATGTTAATACCAAGTGTCAGCATGGTCTCTGTGTTTGTGTGTGTTTTAGGCTGCTCAGGAGGGTCCGGTGAATGCAGAAAGTAGTATGAGTTCCAGTCGTGTGCGTCTGGAGGAGTTCAAGTCTAGAGCAAAGCGATCGCTCACTGAATCACTGGAGGGGATCTGGAAGGTAAACACATTTATTGTATCGGATATCTACAGTATAGAAATGACAGAAGTACTGTAAGAACTACGCAAATGAGATGTGGCGACCACCACTAGTACTAAAGACACTGAAGCTCACATGATGTGTTTTCTGTAACATAACAATAGGTAAGCTTAACAAATGTTTTATGCAAATTGCACATAAGTTAAATTGGCAATTTTTTTATGGAAACATAGCTATTATAGACAGGGTTTGACGGGTAATCAAATAAGCTTTATCATTTATATTGCTATGTATTACTATTGTGTGTTTACAACAGGGCGGCACTAAGTCCAAACCCCAGAAGGAGAACTGTGAAGGAGAGAGCAACTCCTCCAGCTCCACCACACTAAACAGCACAAACCAGGTCTGCAAAACACTCATGTCATCACACAAATGCACTTTCCTTTCACGGGAAGTTATATAATATGTATCTATAACCAATGGTTTAAACACTGCTGCCTTTAAAATAGTGATTTTATTCTTGTTGTTATCTGTAAAGGAAACATCACTGGAGGAACCTCTCTGTTCTCTCCTCCCCTCGAGTCCACTCCGCTCCCATAATTCCACGGGGGACCTGAAGCGCCTCGAAGGCTCAGTCGCAGGTCACGAGGGTCCTGAGAGCCCGCCTCAGGGTTTCAGGCGACGAGCGAGCACGATCAGTCACTCTCCCATGCTGTCGCCGACCGGCCCGAGCCTTCCCCCTCAACAGCTCACTGCAGCCAACAAACCCAAACTGGTCCGGCACTACTCTGTCAGCACAGACTCTCCACACCAGAGCAAGTGAGCCAGTGTGTGTGTACCCAGCTGCACGATTCAGTCCAAAAAAACTCAGATTGCGTGTATATGTTTATTGAAACAGATCCTTTGGTGGTTAATTGCGTTTGGCTGCATTGTGTAGCCATGTGTGTAAGTAGTCTGTACTTATGGTACATCAGCATCAGTTGGCATTACAGTAGCTTAGTTTGAAGTTTGTTGAAACAAATTGCGGACAAAAATATTTTTTGTTTGTGACAGTTCCAATGGAAGTACAAACCACGTATTTACGGAATGCAAAGTGTAATTACTATTGCCAGCAGCAGATTCCAGTCACTTTTTTTTCCTGTTCTCCTTTTCTAGGCTGTAATTGAAATTCATTTCACTTCTCTTTGACTTCTACTTTCTCTATCTTTGTTCTGTTTTTGGTCTATTTTTCTCTCTGTTATGTACTCCAACCCTACTGTATTTTTTCTTTCGTCAGTCTTTCCTGTCATCCGGCCTCTTCCTCTTTACGGCCGATGAGGCCACGTGCTTTTGATCTTGATCATTCCGCTCGGCCCCTTAGGAGAAGGTGAGGTGTGCGTGCATGCACGGTTTCTCGCTCTCCTGTCATTCACCAACGTACCAGGGCGCAAAAATAGAGTGGGATTTGCAAATAAGAATATGTTGTTTGCAAATTATGCAAATTTGTTAATGCATCAATCACGGCCACAAAATTAGTGCATGTCCAGCTTGCAGATTGCTTTTTGTTAGGTGATCAGAGTAAAAAAAGTCAATACACACCCCTGGGCAATCTTTCTCTCTCATTCGATGGATCAATAGATTATTTATTGATTGGTTCCCATTAGCAGCCAAACGTAAACATACACATTACAAAAAATATAGATGTATAATATAATAAATAGACCTCGCCGTGTAAAAAGGCAAGTACAGCTTCTATAAGCTGTTTTTTTGCCAGACAGCACAATGTTAAAAGAGCAGCCTACTGTATGTGTAGTATTGTAAATTGTTTTTAATCATCAGAATTATTTTGAATTAGGGACAGATTTCTGTGTTATTGAAACAGAAAAAGGTTTTAAACAAGCACATTTAAAGTGACAATTCACCCAAAAATGAAAATTCTTGTCATTTCAAACCTGTATGACTTTCTTCCGCTGAACACACAAAAAAAGATATTTTGAAGAAAGTTGGTAACCGAAAAGCACCGACACCCATTCACTTTTATTGCATGGACACAGAACCAATGCAAGTGAATGGGGGGCTAGTTAACAGCATTCTTTAAAATATCTTCTTTTGTGTTCTGCAGAAAAAGAAAGTCATACAGGTTCGAAATGACGGGGTTGAGTAAATGATGACAGTATTTTTATTTTTTGGGTGAACTATCACTTTAAATAGTAAAGTGAATGGCAGTGTTTATAATAATTTTAATGGTAATACAATTATGTGTACATGAGGCTGTAGTTACATAGCCATTAGCCAATAAGTCATATGTTGCTTTTTCTTAGTCCATCAGGGCTGAGTGGGTTCAGGGCGAGGTTACACTCCTCTGCTTCTGTACCAAATTTCCTCAAATTTCTGGCCCCTGTAGTGGAGAGCGATGATAGCTGTGACTCTCAGAGGAAGAGGTACTGTCTCCCTCCTCATTCCATCCTTTCATTTCTCTCTCCTCCATCTCTGGTATTTTTCTGCATCTCCTTCAGTGGCTGACGGGGATAATGGATCATAAGAGTAAACGAGGAACACATTTGCTTCAATGTCTCATTGTAGATGCACTTTTGGTGAAACATGGACTGTCATTTCCATACATTGTTTTACATGAATAATTTATTTTTTCTTCAGGAAAAAATGTAGCCTAAATGTACATCATTGCGGGGCACAATTTTGCATTTAGAAGCTTTCAATTGTTTTTATAAGAAGAACAACGTTAATGAAGAACCACTTGGAGACACCTAAAGGCTCTTTAGATATCCAGACTATCTAGATTAGTATTCAGTATCTTCATTTGGGACATTTTCTTGGCATTTCTTATTGATTGATTAAATTAATTGCTATTAAATTGACTTATTAAATATCATGTTATACAATTAGTTGGACTATATTTTGTTCTTAACACTGCATCAGTGCATTTGTGTATGGATGCCCATGCTTATGCACATCTGTGTGTGTGTTTAGTGATGTGGCAGCCCTGTCCAGTCCTGCCGTGTGTGGCGTTGGAGATGACAGTCCATTACGGAACCGAAGACATTCCTGGAGACAACAGATCTTCTTAAGAGTCGCCACACCACAGAAGGGCTCAGACAGCAAAGGTAACGCACGCAAATGTGGTTGCAGTGTTGCTTTGTGGAACAAATGCTTGAGATACACAGTATGCATACAGACTACAGCATATGCAGAGATGGACTCAAAGTGGTGCAGACATGACACACTTTACTTTTATACTTCAGGATTCTGAATATTGACAGTTGGCAATTGATTTGACCGATTAGGACAATATTTAAAGCAGATGAAGACTGGCAAAAAAATTGTTTTACTGTGCCCGGGTTGAAATTCATTCTTTTATTTAATAATACATTTTTGCAAATGAACTCTTTATTTGCTATTTTAATATTTTGATATGATATCTATTTAATGAGGAAGAAGCATAATTTTATATGCACATTCGAAACAATCTTTTACAATTCTATATTTTATTTTTCTTACACGTACGTTATCGTTTCAGGTGTACCAACATCACATAAATCAACTATCAACGTCGTCTACAGTAGTGCCCAAAAGTGATGTACTGTACTGAGTCAAGAATGGCTTTTTTGATCAAAAAACAAGTATCAGCAAAATATTAATAAAGGATAAAACGAAAGGATTCTTCTGCAAAGAATCAATAACTGTTGAGTAGTTTATATAATAAAATATTCATATAAATGAAATATAAACAATATTTTGAATTAGAACCAAACAGAAAAGTTAACGGAAGTTAACTTTGGGCCATGCACAAAACCTTCTATATTAGAATATTTTTTCTGAAATACTGTAGTATTCCTTTGTCAGATACTATAGGTTTAATCCAACCTGAGGCAACATGACTTTTGTCCACTACTGTAGATCAACTCAACTAAATGACAAGTGTCTACAGGCTGCAGTTACTGTCATGTCCTCCGGCTGGAGCTCTTGCTCTTTACAGGTTCAACAACCTGCGAGGGCATCTGAAAGTTGGCAGTGTGTTTGGACAGGTTTGATATTTGTTTTGGCAGAGAAACGGAATTGATTATCACCCTCTTTATTTGCCCCAATCACAGACATAAATGTGTTGGTGCTGTCCTGTTATTTTTTCTTTCCTGAGCCAGATGTATGTCTGTCATTCCCCAACTGCCAAAACTACAAATCAGGCCTTTTATTTTCAAACTGGTAGCTTGTCAGTCTTGGCAGTGACTCAAAGTAAATGTTGATCCGGATGTCAAAACACCCCTCGGGTGTGTGTGTGTGTGTGTGTGTGTGTGTGTGTGTGTGTGTGTGTGTGTGTGTGTGTGTGTGTGTGTGTGTGTGTGTGTGTGTGTGTGTGTGTGTGCACGTGTGTGAATGTGCGCAAGACAGAGGATCTTTAATTATCCACAAGTCATGTGCTTGAAAGTTATGATAATGTAAAGAAGTCGCCCTATTGGTTGACTTGATTTTGAAAGTGTTTTTCGGGTAGTTTAATTATTAATGATAATCTTAAATCTATAATTTACCTTATTAGTAAGTTTATTTATTTTTATTTAGCCTTGTTGTGCAAGCACTGTGGAGCTTGTGCAGAGGGGAACTGGAATCCCCTGGTTGGGCTTGGGTTCTCCTGAGGGTTTTTTTCTCGACTGGAGTTTTGGGTTCCTCGCCACCGTTTGTATACTGTTTTGCACTATTTGCCTGGCCGGGGGGCTGCTTTAGAATTATAATTTTTTAAGTTTTACTTAATTAATATTGCATATAGGAATTTATAGTCTGTTTAAAGGGGTCATATGACACGGCTAAAACGAATATTATGGTTTGTTTTAGATGTAATGTAATGTGTATACAGGATTTAAGGTTCAAGGCTGCACAAACTTGAACATTCGGATTGTACTTTTCTGTAACAGTGTTGTAAATAAAATGTAACCATTTGGTTTTAGTTGTCTCATCTTTTGGCAGGGCAAACAAAGAGGCTTTCTTTTCGCCACATGGCTGCGGCGGTGACGATACAATGAGATTTACAAGTACGCCCACCTCACTTGCGTTTAGATTTGGGCGGTCTTAAGTCAAATCATGTTACGAAGTGACGTACATTCGTCGGGGTGTGGTTACACGAGGCGTTTCAGGGAGGTCTGGGTTCGCATTCGCTTTTAGATAGAATTCATCTTTTGTTCCGACACTTTAAAGGAACAATACGGCATTTTTAGGAGGATCTGTTGACAGAAATGCAATATAATATACAAAACTATTTCTTCAGAGGTGTATAAAGACGTTACATAATGAACCATTAAGTTTGTAATACCTTAGAATAAGCTGTTTATATCTACACTGCGTTCCAAATTATTATGCAAATTGGATTTAAGTGTCGTAAACATTTAATTTTATATTGTTCAATTAAACTTATGGATGGTATTGTGTCTCAGTGCTCTTTGGATCACTGAAATCAATCTCAGACACCTGTGATAAGTAGTTTGCCAGGTGAGCCCAATTAAAGGAAAACTACTTAAGAAGGACGTTCCACATTATTAAGCAGGCCACAGGTTTCAAGCAATATGGGAAAGAAAAAGGATCTGTCTGCTGCCGAAAAGTGTCAAATAGTGCAATGTCTTGGACAAGGTATGAAAACATTAGATATTTCACGAAAACTTAAGCGAGATCATCGTACTGTGAAGAGATTTGTGGCTGATTCAGAGCACAGAAGGGTTCGTGCAGATAAAGGCAGAATGAGGAAGGTTTCTTCCAGACAAATTCATCGGATTAAGAGAGCAGCTGCAAAAATGCCATTGCAAAGCAGCAAACAGGTATTTGAAGCTGCTGGTGCCTCGGGAGTCCCGAAAACCTCAAGGTGTAGGATCCTCCAGATGCTTGCAGTTGTGCATAAACCTACTATTCGGCCACCCCTAACCAATGCTCACAAGCAGAAACGGTTGCAGTGGGCCCACACATACATGAAGACTAATTTTCAAACAGTCTTGTTTACTGATGAGTGCCGTGCAACCCTGGATGGTCCAGATGGATGGAGTAGTGGATGGTTGGTGGATGGCCACCATGTCCCAACAAGGCTGCGACGTCAGCAAGGAGGTGGCGGAGTCATGTTTTGGGCTGGAATCATGGGGAGACAGCTGGTGGGCCCCTTTAGGGTCCCTGAAGGTGTGAAAATGAACTCTGCAAGGTATGTAGAGTTTCTGACTGAGCACTTTCTTCCATGGTACAAAAAGAAGAACCATGCCTTCCGTAGCAAAATCATCTTCATGCATGACAATGCACCATCTCATGCTGCAAAGAATACCTCTGTGTCATTGGCTGCTATGGGCATAAAAGGAGAGAAACTCATGGTGTGGCCACCATCCTCCCCTGACCTCAACCCTATTGAGAACCTTTGGAGCATCCTCAAGCGAAAGATCTATGATGGTGGGAGGCAGTTAGCATCAAAACAGCAGCTCTGGGAGGCTATTCTGACATCCTGCAAAGAAATTCAATCAGAAACTATCCAAAAACTCACAAGTTCAATGGATGCAAGAATTGTGAAGGTGATATCAAAGAAGGGGTCCTATGTTAACATGTAACTTGCCCTGTTAGGATGTTTTTGATTGAAATAGCTTTTGATTTCAGTAAATATGACCTCCTAATGCTGCAAATTCAACAAATGACCATTTTCAGTTTTTTACAACCTATGAAATGTTTTCAAACTCTGTTGTGCATAATAATTTGGAACAGTGCATTTTGAGTTTTTCATTTTTTAAATAAATACTGTTGTCAGTGGGAGGTTTGTTCAATAAAATTCCAAATGTACCCTAACTGTTGATTACTTGAAAATTATACTGACTGTCATTTGCATCGACAAATTAGGAAAACCAGAGAAAGATATCAATTGCATAATAATTTGGAACGCAGTGTACACATACAGAGCAGGCCTACATACATTGAATTCGCCGCCATGTTTTGTACAGCAGCCCTAAACGGACAAACAACTCTACAATGCGCATTTCCTCTCCCTCTCCCCTGTGGTATAGTGGTGAAACGGATCGCGGGATGATCCGTACGGATCGTGCTCTCCGGTTCGGAACACATGTGACCCGCGGTTGTACTGAAAGTTTATTCATCATTGAGTAAAAGAATAAAACGCACTCTCTCTCGCTCGCTCTCCAGTTTCATCTCCAACGCGCTCTCTCTCTCTCAAGTATCTGGACGAGTAACAGTTACAATATTAACGCGGTTCCAGATAAACAATGACACTCAAAACTGCTCCGTCACACAGCTAACATTACAACAACAACATATGTTAGTATGTTACTCACATACTGATCCGAATCAAAGTATCCTCGGGGGCGATTTTTAGACGATCTTTCTCTCCAGCGTCTCTCTGCTGGAAAGTATCTCCATAGATATCTGTGAGTATCTCTGCTAAAAGCCTCAGTACCGCGGGTCCTAACGCGTCTCTGCTGGAAAGTCTTTATAATATTAACGCAGGTCCTAGCTGCCTGAATTTCATCCTTCTTTTTAAACTTAAAATCCACAAACCTTTTATTTTATGTAATACATAAGTCATAGCGCTTTCTACAGTCTTTCTAATGTCTGCAAAATCCCTGCGTCAACACGAGAACGACATCTTTTTGTACTGTGGTGGCCACCGTTGTGTTTGGACTGAGCGATTCGTGGCAAATCTATAATACAACGCTAATGGCCGCTGTTAATTAAGAACTGCGCCTTCAATTTTAGCAATTTTACGTGTCTAATACATGCATGGGTAACTTATAACACACCAAAGACACAGAAAAACACGTATTTCCGCCATATGACCCCTTTAATATTTGACCTGTGTTTCTCTCTCCTTTAACTTAAATGTGTGCTTTCACTGTGCGTGCGGGCGTGTCTTTGTGTGTGTGTGTGCGTGTGTGTGTGTGTGTGTGTGTCTGTGTCTGTGTGCGTGCGTGCGTGCGTGCATGCGATGTGTGTGTGCGTGCGTGCATGCGATGTCTGTGTTTTTGCATGCGTGTCTGTGTGTGCATGTCTGTCTGTCTGTTTGTGTGTGTGTGTGTGTGTGTGTGTGTGTGTGTGCGTGTGTCTGTGTGTGTGTGTGTGTGTGTGTGTGTGCATATTGTGTGTGTGGAGTGTTTTGTACTTGTTTTTCTTGTTTTTACAGGTATAACTTTAATTATTTTGCTTATAGTCAATATGTCTCATGTACAGCTGCTTTGTAACAATGAAAAGTGTAAAAAGCGCTATATAAATAAAGTTGAGTAGTCAACCTGCTTGCTTAATTTTATTTCTCTCTACACATTAAACTGTTTAGTTTTAAAAGGAAATTACACGCTTCACCTTTAAACGACTTCAACGCCTACCCAGACGCTTGTCATAAATAATAGTTTACTAGTTGACTCGTACACAAATGAATAGTTTGTCACTTCTCACTGTGCATGACAGAAAGTCATTTAATACCTGGTTTGCCGGAACTGGATGGATCTTAAATGCTTCTTTGTCATTTACTTATGTCTTATTTGTGCATTTTCAGTAATACGAGTACACTTCCTTAAAGCAAAATACGTGCCTAGATCACTGTTATGCAAGTGTGTGCTTTTCTACAGTATATTTGGGTGTGTCTCGACAAGTGTGTGTCTGTGCGGAGTTAAATCATGTTTGTGTTAATGATGTAATGCGTGTGTGTGTGTGTGTGGGGCGTGGTGTGCAGGTCATGTTGACAGACAGTTACAGGAAAGCACCGTATTGACCCATTTGTGTGTGTGTTTGCACACTGGCAAGGTGTTGGTCTGAGCAGAAACGGCACTTATTTACAGTACAGAAGGAGTGGCCTGTGTATGTGTTTGTAGAGGGAGTGACCGGCGCCCAAGTGTCCGAGTGCGTCAGTGTCCACCGCTGCATACTTCACTCCACACTTACTTTACACTCAAACACATGCACTGCCCCAACTGGGTCAGGTGTGTGTGTTTGTGTGTGTGTGTGATTCTTGACATAAGAAATGATTGTTTTGGGAGAAGTTGGCTGTTCACCTGGAAGCCTTCAATTATGTTGTGATGAAAGAGACAGACCAACACTGAATGAGTGTGTCTGTGTACTAAGGGTGTGCAAAGCAGCCGGTATTTGTATCTGTATTTTTTGAGGGGGGGGAAGTATTTGTATTTGTATTCGAGTAAAATTCAAAATAGGCGTAAAAATCCAGTTTTTTTGCGTTACACTTCTAATTTAAGTTATAGTGTACGTAAACAGACCGAACATGAGAGCACCCGACTGCAGACGTCAATAATGCAGCGTAATGGAATAATCTCCCGATCAAACTCCGCTTCCTGAAAGTTATAAACTGCCTCCGGAACCCAGTTAAGATACAAAAATCTATTCAACAAAAGTAGTGATGCACGCAGTGAAGTCTTTTTTCGCTCAGCCGAGCCTTCTCTGTTGCTGTGTGGAGCAGCCTGTGTCAGTCACCTCTTTTACCCCCCATCCCCCGACTCCTGAATGTCACTCACTCATGCGGGCATGCACTGCGGTCTCATGAGAAAATGCAGCTTTTTGATATAAAGTTTTTCTTGTTCCCGAATACAAATTTTTTAAAAGTATTTGTTCGAAATAAGTATTTGTAAAAAACATGCTATTTGTGCCTTTCCGAATACCGTATTCGGGTTCGGCTCCACCCCTACTGTGTACTGAGGTTATTATAGTTAACTAACCTTAAAACTTGGGAAATGTTTCTCTTTATTGAAATAAAATAAAAAATAAAAAAACTTAAACTAAACGAAACATTTAACTGTTGTCTCAGAAATAAACTGACATAAGTTTAAGGCACTAAAATTATAATAATAAACAAAAACTAAAAAAAAAATATTACATTTATAATAATACATTTTTATATAGATGGTTTCAAAGCAACAACATAAACAAACGCTTATGTCTGCGCATGCACGCTTTTGTGGCCCGAACTTAACTTCCGGTACACATCCGCAAAGAATAGAGTCCCTATAGATTATTTTTGATAACAAGCAAAAGAAATAACAAGTAAATTACATTAGCTAGCAAGTATGTCTAGCCAGTATTATTTTGGGTTACCAGTAGAAGAACTGTTACTTGGCTAAACTTAAATGCAAAGTTACATGACCCATCCAACAAATTGATTATTTAATTATATTAATAGACAACAAAATTCACCAAATTGTTTATTTAATACCATTATACAGTAAAATATGAATAGAAATAAAATAAAATATAAAATGTTCTATTATTAGCCACTAGCCAGAGCATCAACAAACACAGACCGGAAGTTATCTTCGGGCACATGCGAAATCGTCTATCGTCTATAGCAGTGGTCACCAACCTTTTTGAACCCATGATCCCGACCTCGGACTTGTTGAAAGGCAAGATCTACTCAAAAAGTTGAAACTAAAAAACAGCCCAGATTGAACCTCCAGCTTGAGGCATTTTATTTAGCCTATAATTGTGGGTCTATTTGAATTACCTGAAATTCTTTGTTCCACTTTTCAGATGCAACTAAGCAAACTCTGTAACATGTAGAGTTGCCACTTTCAATGTGCCATAAATGAGGTAAAAAACACCAATTCAAACACCAGTTCAAGGACTTTAATTCACAGCTTGACATTAAAACGAGGTTAAGAATTAGTTTAACAAGACCCTAATTATTGAGGTATTTACTGTATAAAGATTTGTTATTTATGATTCATTTATTTGGTTTACTTTTATTAAGTAAATACAGTATATAGATGGAAATGTTATAAATAGGCCCTAGTAATAACAACGTCAATCATTCATTTTAAATCATTTATCTATTTACTTTTACCCGTCTAATAATGTCTTTGTCAGACCTTTAGCTATTTTGTGAAACAGATAGTTATTACAATGTAAATGGAATGGTCTTTCATTTTAGGCTAATTGAAAACATAAATAGGATGTCAGCAGGGACGTCATCTCCCGCATGAGATGGTATTGAAAACTGTGCAGTTTACCATCACTGATAGACCCGCGGATCATTCACAATTACAACTTTGTGAAGAAGAGACTGATGTTGTCTTTCAGAAGCTCAACTTTAAAATACATGCGCGCATAGGCGTAATTGGCGGGTGGGACACTTTTTGAAAGAAATTAAGAAATGCTTGCGGAAGGTGTGTACTGTTCATGGGCCATTAACATCTAAAATTCCTTGAAAGCGCAGGATGCGCCGCTTTCTCACCATCTCCCTTTGCTCACACTCATTATATACAAGTTATATTCGCTGAAGACAGAGAGCCGCGACTCCAGATACGCGTACAGTATGAAATGCGTGCATCATCCGCGCTCGTGGCGCTTGCTTGCGCATCCAGTGTCAAAGCACAAATACGCGTCCACCAACGAACAAGTGACATTTTTATGTCATATGAATAAACTGTTTTTAAGTGTAATGCACCGCAACAGTCAAGTGACCTCCAAATGACAGTTACGCGCATCGCAATGAAATGTGATTAATGATAATGGTCGCATTAAAAACTCACGCAGGGAATCCTTATTTACACAGCCATGAAAAGAGTCATGCAGAACTTAAAAACATACAACCGCTGAATGAAGAGAAAGAGAGATGCGCTTGCAAAACTGAACATTGATCACGATCGACGGGTTGGCGACCACTGGTCTATAGCAACATAAAGAAGAAACAAATAAATGATAAAATGACAGAAGCATATAACAAAATTGCTAAAAATGTACCTAATATTAACATAAAAACTAAAAATTGAAAATAAAAGCTAATTTAAAATATTAATAAAACTAAGCGCAAAACTATAATAACTCTAATGTGTAAGGTTTATATATGTCCCCACAATGTAAATGAATTATTAAAAATTAAATAATTTGAAAATGTTGAAAACAAAATGCAAAATTGTATCTGTGATGATTAGGTTTCAGTAAGAAGAGATTAGAATATACTATTTGTATAGTTTAAAAGTCATTATATCTGTCCCCACAATGTATAGAAACAAGTTGTTTAATAACAATGATTTATGGCAAAAAATTAAAATCATAAAATATGGAGATACAAGGTTTCAGAAGAGCAGCAGCGATAAGGTAAATAATGCAAATAAAATTATATAAATGCAAAAAGGTTTTGTTAAATTGTGAACTAGGTTAAGTTATATAACTAGGTTAAGTCTATATCCCACATTGAAATACCAAATAGTCTTTCATTTGTAAACTGATTGTACAGTTTGGTCTGAGGGAGGAACAAGAGCTTCAGTGGTTGAGGTGAGGTCTGTTTTTTAAGTTGCGAAGTGAAATGTGAGATAAACGTACTATGCGTAGGCGAGCAATGTTTTAATTAAACACTATGATTTGATTTTTTTCCTGAACTATATCAGGTGATCTCTCCTTTTCTCTTTGTTTATACCATAAATAATACTTGTATACATAAATAGCATTACGTAAGTAGTTTTTTCCTTTCATTCTTGAACATTCTCTTTTTTGTAAACAAAAAGGGTATTTTGAGGCCTTGGGGTCCACCCTATAGTTTGGGTGGCGTTCTTTGTTATTTTTATCACTCTGCCGGTGTGTGTAGGGTTGTTGTGTGTGTGTTTCGCATTTGTTCAGAGTGCTGTATGTTTTTTTGTGGTTTGTTCTTCTGTTAATTGTTATTTTTGCAAAAGTGAGGAACCTCTGATGTTTTGCGTCTCAGCTTAACTGACTTAAGGAGAAGGTGCACTTTTATCCAATACCCCTGCTACTTACTGAATAACTTTATTAGAATAAATATGTGCCGATCATTTTATAAGATGATAACAACACTGCATTAATATATAATTTAACTGATGTGTACAGCATACAATACTGTTTTACAATCGTTTCGAATACATCTAGTATTCGAATGTGTTACTGCTTTGAGTCTATGCAAAACTACATTTTTACGTATTGCATAACGTGAAGCGAGAACATGGAATTTTTGCACCGATGCCAGATTTAACATTTATTTGTTGGTTTGCATCCATTGACGTTGATTACAATAAGAAATAATCATTTAAAAGTAACATTAGTAATGTTGATATTGTTAAAATTGGAAACTTTGTCAACTAATGTTAGTAGTTCATGTTGTGTCATGTTGACGTTGGGATCTGTTACGTAAAACTGACCTGCATTTTTTTTTCAGAATCCACCTTAGAAGTCGGTGGCAGAATGGCGCTCGGAGGTGGATTGGGGGGTGGGGACAGTTCTCTGGGGGCGGTACCAGAGGAGAGGAGAAAGTGGAGTGGGGAGGAGATGAGGGAATTGTGGCGGAAAGCTATTCTTCAACAGATCCTACTGCTGCGGATGGAGAAAGAGAACCAAAAACTTCAAGGTAAACACATGTACTGACCACAGCGAACACGGTCACTCATACAGACACTTGACTAAGCAGACAAACTTTAATGAGCACTTAATGAACAGAAATGTAATCGATTTGGGCTTTTTGCGCAAATAAAACTTAAAATACTAATTTCTTCCTGTTTCCTAACTATATGTAGTGCATTAAAAATAATATGCATTCAAAAATAATTGAATTCAAAATAAATGAATTCATTGATGCTTACTAACATTACAAAAATTTACTAACCACTGAGCCACAAAAACAAACTGCTTTCTACTTCATTCTTTATACGCAATAAAGAATGAAGTAGGAAGCATTTTTTTTGTGGCTCAGTGGTTTGAGCATGGCGCTAGCAGCGCCAAGGTCATGGGTTCATACTAGGGATTGCACATACTTAGAAACTAACAAATAGTATAATGCAATGTAAATCACTTTGGATAAAAGCGTTGGACAAATGCATAAATGTAAACGTAAAAAGAGTTTTGTTGATATTTGTCCCTGTGTATTGGTTTGGAGGCCATGTGTATGCTTGTGTACTATTAAAGGGAACCCAGTGTATAGAGAGATGTATCGCTCAATACGTTGTAATAGCCTTACACTACTAGCATTTGTCGTTAGAAACGCATCAAATATTTTCAATTCTTTCAAAAAAACCTAAATGTAATACTCATTTTAACCTAAGGAGGCTGCCATGTTCATTTTCGATGACGTAAAATGTTTGCACGCACAGCTAGGCAGCCAAACTACACAGACACACTAATCAGTTCTTCAGTAAATATACAGTAAGGTGCTGTAGGATAATATATATATATATATATATATATATATATATATATATTGCTAAAATAATAAAGAAAGAACATAAATAAATACGCTATTTGGTGTATTTTCATACATTTTGATATTGTTGGTCAGAAACAATACAAACATGCATATTAATAAGCAAAATCATTTCGAATTTATTATATACACAATGTTTTAGCCATTATAAATGGAATTTGACTTTTTGATGTTGATTTATCAACATCAGTAGCCTAACGTTATTGTCTTCTCTCTCTCTGTCATTAGCTGACGGGGGCTAATATTCACATGTGCTCTAATACAGAATAAATAACGAAACCGCAAGCATCTTATTATTGTGTTTATCAGTATATTTTCATAATGTATAAAGTATACGATTATGGTGGATGCTGATGTCTTAAATAGTCTTAAATGTCTTAAAGGCGGTAGTTTAAAGCTATGATTTAAAGGTGCCATGAATTAAAACCACAATTTTAACCCGAGCTTTTGTTATATTAGAGGGAATCGTATTCACGCGAACATCATGTAAGTGTCAGAACTGAAAACGCCCTTGTTACTGAAATTACAACTGTTATTGACACCAGGCCCAGCGAACGCTAGGTTCTGGAATGCACCTATGAACACCGCCTCCACAGAAAGAATATCAACGACTACTTCTCTAGCCCCGCCCCAAACATTTTTGTACCATGCGTCACTATTGCTTTGTTAGAGATCGCTTGATATGACCTGAGCACTATTCGCACGAGATTAGTATTACCTGGGGACCTCTAACGTTAGTCATTTGTATTAATTGCAGAGGTTGTCTGTGATCTTAAGCCCGTGCGAATTGGGATCTGTGTGATTTGGCGGGCTCATATATCATTTTTCAAGGTTTTATCCACCGTTTGCAAATAATGGAGGCTGTTTTGAAGTTTTTTGGTATTATTTCAGGTGCTGGGTCATATCCATAAGTTACCGGGAGTCTCTCGTTTGTTTATTTATCATGGAAACTCTCTTAACATTTGAGACCTGCGATCGCGGTGAACTTTTGTCCGGTTCGCGATCACGGGCATGGCCGCATTAACGCAAGGGCTTACCGGGGCTTAAGCCCAGGGCCCGTCACTGCAAGGGGGCCGGGCCTTTACACAAATATATTTTTTTAAATGACGTATTTAAAATAATTATCTACGTCTCTGAGTAGTGACGCGCGACGCAGCTAGTGGTGCAGTAGATCGTGTGAAAAAAAAAAGTGCTGGCTCCAGGAGCAACCCAAACTGCGAAAAGAGTGGGGGTGATTAGTGGATGCGGACATCCTTAGCATGGCAATCATCCCATAGGTTTATGTGCAGGTCAATCAAAAATTAAAGCCATTTGATTGGTTAAATCAGATTTCCAATGATTATGTGTCAAATTTACATTTCATTATCTTAACCGTGGGAATTATTAGGCTGGAAAGTTGGAGAGCTGCTAAAATCTGCTTAAATGTCGGGTTTTACCAAAAAATGTGAGAGTGGGGCTCAAAAAAGAAAAAAACTTAAGAGACAAGCAGCAGCGAAGACAGGAATTACTTAATAAGATTCCAAAGTTATCAGGATATTTCACAAAAGCTGACGAAGACGGAGTTGACCGGGCCCATGAAGGGTCATCCTGCCCGACAATTTTAGGTTAGTTTAATTTTGTGTTTAAACGAACTCTATTTTATATATATATTCGCTATAAACAAGCCAAATTGACAGGTTAATGTCTTAATGAAATGGCTAATGCGTCGATTTTTTTGCGTGCTTTTTAACGCAGATGGCCGTGATGAAACGCATTTAACTGTTTCTGGAGCTATTGAGACTGAGCAAGTAGGTACCGTTTCGGTTGAGGCTAATGCACCTGAACGCGGGTCGCCCCGAGACAAGCGGCCTTCCATCGGCGGCCTCCTCACTATCTGGCCCATCATGTAGTTCATACAGCAACTGTTTGTTATGAAATAGCGCGTCTCGAGAGATCCTCGCTTTCTCCGTTGTGCCTTTAAAAGACATTCCTGAGCGCTGAATTCGCATTTTTAAGCGTAGAGATGCGTTCCACATTCTATAGGGGGGCCTGTGGTAATTCATAGCCCCGGGGCCCATGGAGGTCTTAATACGGCCCTGATCACGGGTCTCAAATGCTGACAGGTACGGTCATATATCATTAAACGCAATACAACTATAGGCTATACAAACTATACGTGAAGCCTTGCCATCACATCCTTTAAATAAGTCCATAAATTTGAGTAAAATCATCCCGTGCGAATACGTCACATGAAATACTGATGTGGGGAGGTAATTTATAAATCACACGAGGTCCCCAGATAATGCTAATCTCGTGCGAATGGTGTTAATGTGTAACCTAACGTTACGTCTCTAACCAAATTTACAGAAGGCTCCAACTAAGTTTACTTCGCAAACTGCTATCCAATCATAGCAGTGGGCGTTTACTTCCAAGCCTTCATGGTGGAACGCCCATTCAAACCGAGCGTTTGTAGAGCTGGCCTCAAAACCCGGGTAGAAAATAGCCTATTACCTATTGATTTTTGTTGTTTTTAAATGTAAAAACCACGCGAACGTCATAAGTAGACCTCATACAACAGTATAAAACAATAAACAAACCCACCATCACACATTTAATGCACGTTTACCTTGAACAGACGCTTACTGATACTGAACGCATTCTTCTTTTATGGCAGGCAGGCTGGCTTGTGTCAAGACTACATACTGCCACCTATTGTCCCTGTGTATTTATATATCTGATCTTCTGTTTGACGTCTCATATTTTACTGTTATATATGGAAAACCTGTGTGCTTCGCTGTAACGAAAGAGAACAGGTTTAGGTTGCAACCATTTGACGTCACGGATTTTGAAAAAAATGGCGGCCTCCAAGTAAAAATATTTTTTCAAAGTTTATGAATACTGTGACTGTTACACTGTTTTTTAATTTCACATTTATAAAGTCAATGCCATTGTTAATATATGTGACCCTGGATCACAAAACCAGTCTTAAGTAGCACGGGAACATTTTCAGTAAAAGACAAAAATACATTGTGTGGGTCAAAATTATTGATTTGTCTTTTATGTCAAAAATCATTAGGATATTAAGTAAAGATCATGTTCCATGAAGATATTTTGTAAATTTCCTACCTTAAATATATAAAAACTTTATTTTTGTGAGTGGATGGTCTGCCACAGTGCCCCTGATTAACAACTTCAAAGTCTATTTTCTCAATATTTTGATTTTTTTGCACTCTCAGATTCCAGAGTTTTAAACGGTTGTATCTCAGCCAGATATTGTCCTATTTTAACAACTCATATATCTATAGAAAGTTTATTTATTCAGCTTTCAGATTATGTAAAAATCTCAATTTCGAAAAATTGACCCATAAGATTGGTTTTGTTGTCCAGGGTCACATATTAAGCCATACATCTCTCTATACCCAAGGTTCCTTTTAAATGTTGACAAATTTCACTTTTCCCACATACACATTTAAAATGTAAAGTCTTTCTTTTCTGGGAAAACAGACCAAAAATATTGATGACTCACCCAGCACTACACACAAATTTTTGTCCAGTCATCAGAATGCCCATCCCACTGACATCACTACCTGCAACCAAATTGCATATAATAGCAATTCACAGTACCTGTGACTGTGACATAAATAATGCCAGTTTACTATTTATAAAAAAATGTAGACAAGTATATTTTAACAATAATTATAAAATTATGTATAAAACTTTTTTTAAAAAGTGTTTCTTCCAATAAGAAATACTTCACCAAAAGAAAACTGCTCGCCAAGTGGGCATTTGTTTTTAAAATGATTTTACTGTGCACAATAGAAAATTAGCTTTAATACAATCAAAACACGCACCCGGTACATGAAGAATAAACTGTTCTTGCCTTAGGGTGTATTGAACAGTGTTCGAAAGTTCAATTAAGTTTACTTCTGTGGTTCTTGGGAATTCATAGCTGTTTTTAAGTCACCTTGTTGCTAGTATACTGATTATCTGCCTGGCTTACATTCAGCTGGCTCTTTTCCTGACCTCACCTCCCATTAACAGTTGCAGTCAGACACACACAAACACACAACAAAACCTCTACACACCCAGACGCACCCATGCACTTCTTTCTTTGGAAGTCCCTGCTGCAGGTCATGAGATAATCATGACAATCGAAAAGCTTTGCTGGCACAGAAGAGCTCTGATTTGGGCGTGCACATGATTGGCAGTGTCGCGCCCTTCCCTGCCATGCCCGGTCATGCTTTTCATCACATGAAGAGAGAAGAAAAGCTTGAAAAAATAAACCAGACTTATTGAATAGGGTGTGGGCATGAATATGTGGGTCAGTTTTGACGTGCAAGAAAACTGTCTGCCCTACATCTAACAAAATTAATACAAAGTTTGCTACTGGTTTTGTCTTTATTCTTTTTTGTCTTATAGTGGGGTGGGTAGCATTGGTTAATTTACATTCCAACGGTTGGGTTCTTCACTTTTTGACCCTACCCTGGTTTGAAAATAACCCAGAATTTTTAGGATTGCAATATCATTATTAGGGCTGTTCAATGATTTATTGCATCCAGAATAAAAAATGTTTTTACATAATACTCTGTGCAATGTGCATATTATTTTGTATTTATAAACACATACACGTGTATATATTTAAAGAATGTAAAATAAATAAATGTTTATATATAATTTAAATTGTAAATAAATATTAATTTATACATTAAAATATTTCCTAAATATATAAGAAAAATATGCGCAGTGCACAGACATGTATTATTTAAACACAAATTTTTATTCTGGATGCGATTAATCGGTTAAGGGATTAAACAACCCTAATGTTGTTAGTTATATGAGGTTATAAAAAGTTTGATAAAAATAACAAATATTTTTGTATATAATATATATAACATATGTATAAATGTAAATAGAAAAATAAAATGCATAGCTATAATATAAAGTATAATATAATTTCTTTATGGAAATATTTAATAACACATGGCTATTGTGTCTTATAATTTACATTATTATAAGTAGCAACACTTTATCTAAATCACAGCTTTGGATAACTTTGTTTATCTGTTATCAAGTTATAAACAGTTGACTTTCCTTCACTTACCTGGTCGAATAAAAAAATCACATTCACTACAAAAAATAATGATGTGAAAAAGTCACATTTGTTGCAAAACATACTGATGTTTGATAACATTGAAACATACGATTTCTGTAAATCTGTAAAACGGATAATTGTGAATTGAATTGAATGGTGTTATGCACCTTGAATTATTTTTATTTTCTGTCAGTATACGTGTGACAGTTAAAATCTTGACCCAACAATTTCAATGAGTTTATACATGATAACCCAGTTCATCTCATCTTTCATAATCAACTGACATGAATATATAAACTAGCTCTCATATGTTTGCAGAGCTTTTTCTTTGACCTTGAACTGTTAATGTGTCTGTCCCACCTGTAGTGACTTTTCATTGTGTGTTTTTATCTGTATAGCTTCAGAGAGCGATCTGCAGTGCAGACGACTGAAGCTGGACTACGAAGAGATCACGCCGTGCCTGAAAGATGTCACCTTGGTGTGGGAAAGGATGCTCTGTACTTCTGGGAGGTCAAAGGTCAAATTCGACACACAGGAGATCCACACAGCCGTGGGACAAGGTAGACGAAAAAGACACGCACGTAAATACATAAGAATGTAGTTTGCGCTTGATGTTGTTTGATTGTGCAGGTTGTTCTGTAGCCTGTCACACCTGACTACAGTGTTGCCCGGGCAGGTGTACCCACAGCCTGACGCATCACCATATTGACACCTGGATTAACCGAACGCAGTACTGAACATGTTGAGCGGGGAGTACGTCATCTGTTGTTTTAAATAGTTTATCTATCATCGATTAGTATAAACTATGTCAGGGGTAGTGTTGTCAAAAGTCCCGGTACTTCGGGTCCAAGTCGGTACCTAAAAATAAAAAAGCTGGCGGTACCTAATTTTCTTAAGACCCGGTAGCACCGACGTACCGGGTCAACCAGGTACTGATGCTCTGTCTGAAAGGTTGTCAGTCGGAAACTTTTTATAGACGCAATAAGACGTGATGAGCGGATAAGCGCGGCTCCGATCCACAAGAGATGCGCGCAGAAATACTTCAGATTAAAGTCATATCAAGTTTTGTGGTGAAAGGAGGAAATATCCAGATTTATTCAAGCGGTAAGTTTCAAATTCTGTTTGTGTTTGCATTGTGAATGTTGTATCATATGTTAAGTTAAAGGTTACATTAAAATAAACGTCCCTGTTTGCGTGTTAATTTGTTAGCGCCAATGCTAATCCAGTCAAGTGTCCTTATTAACCATTTAATGCTTTTATAACTGTAATGGGGTGACATGATGAGGTTTACAGTACCTATTTTATATAGGCCTATCCGAAATCTATGTGCTAGAAAACAATAGATGTATGACTAGCAATATACGTCTTGGATAGATAACTCTATTAGGTTTAAAAAGGCAAATTTAAACTAAAGAAAAATCTATCTGTTGCATTTATTATTTTAATATACAGTTACCTTAATGTAAGTAATCTTGTGTAAATGCAGTATAAAAACTGAGGGTTGTTTTAATATTGCATATGCATGTTTGTTCAGTCAGTTGACTTACTGAAGTTTATTCTATTTGTCTTATACAGCAGCAGACTGAGGAGGATGTTCATCAGCATGAAAGACCCCAGTGAGCACCGTTTCAGCAACAATTGACTTGTATACTTCATGTATACAAAATGGCATTGCTTTTTATACATTTATATTAACAATGAGCTTTTTTAATAAACTTTTGTTTCAATTAGCATGTACTGGTGTTTTGCTTTGGTATCTAAATTGGTACCGAGAACCGTGGAATTTTACTGGTATTGGTACCGACTACTGAAATTTTGGTACCGTGACAACACTAGTCAGGGGTGTGTGTGTCTCAGTCTCTAATTTGCTCTTGTGAGCAAAGTTTTATTGTGCTGAATGTCTTTGTAAGGCGTGTTTGTTAATAATATGCAGGGTGTATGCAGGTGTGTGTGTTATAGTGAAGGAAGTGCTGTCTTTCAGTTATTTTGGTATTTTGGCAGAAGATTTTTGAATGACGGGTTAAATTACATACACTCACACACCTGTTTAAGTTCAGCGCAACAGTAGTATTTACATGTACATAAAACGTACCAGTACATTCACTCACCTGTGTCCACAACCGCTGTCATGATGGATCTGCTATAATGTTGCACATTCATTTTGTATTGTATGAAGCGGGCGAGCTCCGAACTCAAATGCTGCCATGTTGCTAGCTCACCTGCTTTAAACAAAGCGCATTTAATACATACTCTTGTAAATGTCTTAACACATTCTCAAATAAACATCCAGTACTGAGTTACATGTTTATCCAGTAATTCTGGTGAGTTTTTGAAAGCTTTTTTTAAATAATAATATTAATCATTTTTATTTATATTGTGCCTTTCCGAAACCCAAGGTCACTTTCCAAAGTCAAGATATAAGAACAAAAGTAAACATTACCATCAAGCACAGAGGTCAGATGACATATCCACAAAGAACAATTCATAGACGAAAAACAACAAGGACAAAAAAACTCAGATCAAGAACTGAGGTGTAATATTCAGAAAACAAATGATTTTTAAGAAGTTTTTGAAGAATGGAGGATGCTTGACGGATGTTTTGAGGCAGATCATTCCACAATCTAGGCGCCACAGCACTAAATGACCTGGCTCCCATAGTTACCAGACGACATTTTGGGGTGACTTACAAACCTATCCTGAAAGATCGTGAGGAGCGAGCTGGGGAATAAGGCCTAAGTGAGTAGGATAAATATATGGGACCAAGGTTATGGAGAGGTTTATAAGTGAGAATTAGAACCTAATAATTAATTCGCAGAGAAACAGGAAGCCAGTGGAGGTGATAGAGGATAGACGTAAAGTGATAAATTTTTGTATGGGTGATCAGGCGAGTTCTGAACATATTGGAATCGCTTGATGTTTTTAGCAGAGACACCAGAGAAGAGTGCATTACAGTAGACTAATTGAGATGTGACAAAGGCATGTACAACAGTTTCAGCATCTTACTGACTGAGACGGGATCGAATGCGAGAGATATTACGTAGGTGGAAAAAAGCTGTTTTCACCACTTTACCAATGTTATCATTAAATGAGAGAGTGGAATCAATGAGAACACCAGCTTTCGAGCTGTCATAGACGTCATTATCAAATCACCATCCAAATCTATCAGTTTTCCAGATAACTTAGAAGTTTGAGCTTTAGAGCCAATCAGAATTATCTCTGTTTTACGAGCGTTAAATTTGAGATCGTTTGTCTCCAGCCAGAGCTTGAGTTCCATGATGCAAGCTGTTAAAGCAGGTGGAGGAATGGTTGTTCTTTATATTCATGTTCGTTTGTTAAAAATACATCAACTTAATGCTAATATAAGCTTAAAATAGGGACGCACCGAAATGAAAATTCTTGGCCGAAGCGGAATAAAAATGAATTTTTAATAACGCGTTTGCTGCATTAATAAAGCGAGTCATGTTCGGTATAATTTATTTTCAGTTGCCGAACATTCGGTGCATCCCTAGCTTAAAACATGGAAATGCATACATTTGACAGCAACTAATGAATTTGGCTTTAGCATAAGAGTGGTACCTTTTTCCATAGCCTACCTAGAAACCTGTATTTTCCTCTTAAGAACTTCGATGGGATCGTCGCCTTCAAGTTATAGCCTGTAGATGTTTTTTCATTTTAAAATCTCAACTTAAACATTAATGTAATCAAATTAAATATAAAACCAAAGCTATCTGCCACTGCCTGGGCATTAACGATATGTCTAGTTTAGGATAGAAAAACAAGTCATAATGATTATTGATTTTATTGCTTATACATAAACCCTCTTTCAACACTCTTTCAACACAAAGTTTAAAGTGTACTGTATTTAAAGCACATCTTTAACAACTAAATTATGGTATGCTCATTTTTCTTTATCTTAACAATACATATAATGAGAACACAATTGCTATAATATGAATGAGTGTTTTGGGCCCGTCCTTTGTTGTTTGATGAACATTATGGACAGAGAGCTTTTTTATGCTGCTGCCCCTTTAAGAGCGCTTTATACAGATCACGTCTGTTTTGTTTCCCCAGCTGTTACCGTTCATAAAACATATTTTCTTCCGCTTTATCGTCAATTGCATAAATTAAGCCTCTTAAACCCACGCGTATTACGTCTTTGTGAGGCGAGGGCACTGATAGATAAGCGCATGGCTGAAGGAGGGGAGACGAAATGGAGTGGTTTGTTCTATCAACTCCGCCGTCTGGAAGAGATTTATAACGAAATGTCCATCAAAGTTAGGTACCTTTCTCCATTCAGTTCTGGTGTTCCTGTTCATGTGCGCGCTTCAGCAGTCTTAGGCTTAGCAGTCAACCCCAAATGCTCTCATTGGTTGAGACGCGTGGTGACGCCCATCCCAAACCAGTACCGATCAACATCCCACCCCTTCTGTGACCCATGGTTTGTCTGTACGTTTCAGAGCCAGTGAGCAACAGACTTTTGAAATAAAATAATACTGCATTAATGCACGATAAAATTATTGTCGGCGTTAATTAATTCATGCGTTAACGCGACAATAAAGCGTTAATTGGCCCAGCCCTATTTTGGATACTATATTTTTAGAGGCTATATTGCGGGAGTCCCGCCATTCTCCCGCACACACAAGTGTCTTACTGCCCACACCCATCAAATCTTTTTGCAAAACATTCCCTAGCTCTTATTTTATTTATTTATTAATGACGTCATCGACTAGTCGACGTTGCCGCGACTTTTAGCCCATAATGGTCGACTTAAAAAAATCCTGGGTCATTCAACCCCTAGTGTGTACAGTATTTGAGTACCGCCAGCATAGATTATTCAAAAGCAGGTTGCTCTCGTATGACATATACGACTGTCAAACGATTAATCGCATCCAAAATACAAGTTTGTGTTCACATTATAAATATCTATGTACTATGCATATTTATTTTGTGTTTATAAACACAAAAACATACACATACATATATATATATATATATATATATATATACTGTATATATATATATATTTAGGAAAATGTAGATGTATTTATTTATATTTACCAATGATTAAAATGATGAATAAACATGTATTAATTTTTTTTTTTTTATTAAATATATACATGTATGTGTATGAGTTTATAAATACTAAGTTAATATGCCCTGTACACAGACATATATTATGTAAACACAAACTTTTATTCTGGATGTGCTTAATCGTGATTATTCGTTTGACAGCCCTATTATTTATCGTCTTTGTTTTATTCTTTTTTATTCACTTTGCTGCTTCTGGCTGTGTGGAAATAACACATTTAACTTAAATTGTCTGCACATAAAGGAACTATGTTCTAGACCTGTAGTTTATAGTTGGAGATGGGGTAGGGCTGCACGGTAATGGCTAAAATGATGATCACAATTATTTTGCTCTCAATGTTAATCACGATTAATAGTCTAAATAAAATATTATTGTGACAGTTTTTAACTTTTTTATTGCACTTCTGTATGTTTATATAGGAGGTAGAAATCATAATCATGATTAAAATACGATTATTCATGCAGCCTTAATTTGGTGTGCGTGTGTATGCTTATTTTGTATGTGTGCGTGCGTAAGACGTTTTCAGGAATTCAGTTGTTGCCAGTGTTGACACTGTCCTCTTGGAGTGATTTATACCAAATGTTATACCGAAGAAGATCTTTCTTATGAACACACACAGCACGGTTTGCTCATGGCATGTAAATATTTAATGCTTCAGTGGTGATTCTTCAAAGAATCTCTTTCTCATCCAATTTTTTCTTTCTTTCAGGTGTTCCTCGTCAACATCGTGGAGAGATCTGGAAGTTTCTTTCGGAGCAGTATTTGCTGAGGCAGGAGGTGCCCAGCCCCAAACCTCCAAATAACGGCACTCCTTATAAAGACCTTCTGAAACAGCTCACATCCCAGCAGCATGCCATACTCATAGACCTGGGTCTGTATTACACAAACAACAGCTCTGTTTCAAAATCTAGACGATGTCTTGCTGCGTACTGCCTTTTAGGGCTGCATCCTAAACGGATTCTGAAACTGAACCTCTTATGTAATCGACTTGGGATGCTCTCAATAGTTCTCTCATTAGATGGCGTACAAGATTTGGTATTTGAAATTTATTCCGGTGGAGTTTGATATTAGCATGCTGCTAAGCTAACTATGCAATACCTCAAAGGTCTGTTCAGGCAAAAAATGAACTACATTGTCGTCCAGATGAACGGACAATAATGTTATTTTTACTCTCGTCTTGCGTGCTGGTGTTTTAAATATGTGAGGCCTTTAAATAAGAATGGATATGCTTAAAAACGTCTATCTTGCCCTTTCACATGCCTTTTCACAACAACATACACACTCGTACATGCTTCCACATGCCCCAGCCCAGGAATTTTCTCGGAATTTGTCATCCGGCTACGAACAACTGTCTCTATTCTCAACCAAATCATCATTACCTCAGTTATTATAGGGGAGATACTCTCACAGAACCTCAGGCTGAATGAATGGGTGAGACACAGGCGGAGATGGACAGATGTGAAGGCGGTGAGATTAACGGAGAGGTGCAGACAAAGAAAGGGAGGTGTCACTGGTTCTCAGCTCAGTGACAGGGGAGAGAAAGAGGGACGGGTAGCTTTACAACTCAGGAAGATACCTAATCTTACAGGAATGTAGGTTGTCTTCTGAATGAGGCCTATTTTACAACTTTTTGTGCAATACTTTCTGTATGTTCTTAGGGGCCGTTCACACAGAAGGCATCTTTGCGTTTAAAAAGGTAAGATGAGCGCAGAACGTGAGGGTCTCGAGGCGTGATACAATAACGGAAATAACAGAAATTGTCATGCCAACTTGCTACTGTAAACGAAAGCTCGCAATGCTTGCCCTGCCTACGGGGGCTTCTGATTGGTCCAATGTTCTGGCCCTGACATTTTCATTTAGAAGTAGATTTATGATTTTAGCAAGATTCTTGGTTTAGCAAAATGAGCATCGACATTGAACAGTGCAAACCCTCATTTTGTGCTTTTGTTTTTGAGTTATACAAGACCATATGCAACCACCAAGACTGTAGATTAGATACTTTATGTTGCGCATCCCTGTAAAGCAGCTGGGGCACCAGAAAAAATATAAAATAAAATGTTTAAAATGTTTTTAATGTTATTTTACACACAACTTGTACATTTGTCTATATTTGTTCTATAAAATCTATTTCCATTAAACAGTCAAATTCTGTAGTAAAATTTTCACATTTTCTATTATTTTTTTCTGGCACGTTACGTTTCAGCTGTCGTAAAATGACCGTTTTACATTTACATTACATTCATTCGTTTGGCAGATGCTTTTATCCAAAGCAACATAGAAGTAGGAGAGCATTTAACATTTTACGGGGGGGTTTACAGTGTAGGTAGTAGTAAATATAAAAATAATTAATAAATATAAAAATTACTACTGCATGCTGCCAAGGCCTAAATGAGAGCCACATTATGAGAATATAGCAACGTATCTGCTTTTTCATGGCTTCCTGAAAAACCAGCTTACAGAATAAACTTTGACTAATGATGCAACACGTTGAATCTTTGATTAGACCTGGGGTCTGTTCGGCCCTTTGTTCGGCCCTTTGTTCGCTCTGTCACTTATTGCTTTCAGCAATTAAAGTGAAGTGGAACCATGAAATTGTATAACCTTGAAAATTTGTCTGAATATTTAGAAAAAGAAGCAGTAAAGGAAGGATGGACAGCCAACATTAACAACATATAGCAATTGTTTTACCCATGGTGTACTGAATAAAAATAATACTGATTCATTATTTTCTGTCTTATCTCAGGACGTACGTTTCCCACTCATCCGTATTTCAGCACTCAGTTGGGCGCTGGCCAGCTGTCCCTCTATAATCTGCTGAAGGCTTATTCTCTGCTTGACCCAGAGGTGGGCTACTGCCAGGGCTTGAGTTTTGTGGCGGGTGTGTTGCTGCTCCATTTGAGCGAAGAAGACGCCTTCCAAATGCTCAAATTTCTCATGTACAACATGGGGCTGCGGAAACAGTACAGGCCTGATATGATCATTCTGCAGGTACAGTAATTAAAGGGTCACATATGATGCATCAGCATTAAAATGCATTGCCTTTTTTACTTAAACTACATTTCAGAAAAGAGCAATTGATTTACCGGTAAAGAGAATCTGTTCTTCACAAATCTAGTTTCAATCAAATGTTCAGGTTCTTTTATATATATTTATGGTCTGTAGTTACAGTATAATAGGAATGATATGTTACCACATGCATTAAATAACATGACCCATGACAAATGAATCGCATGAGTTAACACAAAGATGTTGACAGCCTTAAAAATGGTCTATTTTGACAAGTATGTATCACACGTGGTTCATTGCCTCTGCTGAAGCAAGCAAGCGTAAGTTCATAGGGTGTGGTGATATTCTTGTTTTTGTATACTGTAATTAAATCACTAATAAGGGAATATTCCACTTGTCATAACTGGTTGATGGTTTTTGTTTTCATAATTAACTTTGTGAGTTACTCAACTTTTTGTTTGTTCTTTCAGATTCAGATGTACCAGCTGTCTCGTCTGTTGCATGACTATCACAGGGAGCTGTACGCTCATCTGGAGCAGTATGAGATCGGCCCAAGTCTCTATGCTGCCCCCTGGTTCCTCACTGCCTTCGCCTCTCACTTTCCACTGGGATTCGTGGCCCGAGTGTTTGGTACAGTAAACACACACACACGCACACTTACTAAAGACACTTTATTGAATATGGATGTAAAAATCCAGCTTGTGGAAGTTTGTATAAAATAATGGGTGTTACTGAAATAACTCATACTTGTATCTGTTTATTTGGCAAATGTTTTTTTTGCAAAGCCGGCACACTCCCTTTTCAGTAAACTGTGCCCAACTTCATAGCTTAAGGGTGTAATGATAGTACTTTTTGGAATCATTCCTGCAGGTGTTTAAACCACATTTGGTTTTGGTTATTTGCCAAGATGTTTAACCATTTAGCCACTCCAGCCAATAATCCAAATCATCATCTATTGATCTGTTGAATTAAATTGAAAGAATGAGGAAGTGTGTCATTGAATGTTTGCAGATGCAGGGTTGTGGGGCGGGGAAGAAATCAACAAATCTACAGTAATAATGACAGATCTGCCATCTCTCAATTTCCACAGAACTGTTTTGAAGATGCCCTGAATGTTTGAAATTCCTTTATTGTGTGGAATGATACTGTACAACACACATATGGACACAAAAGCATATTCTGTTTTTGTTGTGGCCAGGCAAGGCCAGATGCACACACAACCTCACATACACGGACACTCCCCGTCTGCAGAGATGTTAACAAAGATCTGAAATTTGGCACCAATATTTAGCCTCAGGGTGGTTTTACAGGTTGGGCAGGGTCTTTTGTATCTGGGCATTTTTACTGGGTGGTTTGTCTATTATTATTGTTGTTTACTACCTTGAGGTCATTTATTATGTGCTTCAAACCCTGAACCCTAGTTACATACACTGAACAAAATTATAAACGCAACACTTTTGTTTTTGCCCCCATTTTTCATGAGCTGAACTCAAAGATCTAATACTTTTTCTATGTACACAAAAGGCCTATTTCTCTCAAATATTGCTCACAAATCTGTCTAAATCTGTGTTAGTGAGCACTTCTCCTTTGCCGAGAGAATCCATCCACCTCACAGGTGTTGCATATCAAGATGCTGTTGAGACAGCATGATTGTTGCGCAGGTGTGCCTTAGGCTGGCTACAATAAAAGGCCACTCTAAAATGTGCAGTTTTATCACACAGCACAATACCACAGATGTCGCAAGTTTTGAGGGAGCGTGCAATTGGCATGCTGACTGCAGGAATGTCCACCAGAGCTGTTGCCCGTGAATTGAATGTTCATTTCTCTACCATAAGCCGTCTCCAAAGGCGTTTCAGGGAATTTGGCAGTACATCCAACCGGCCTCACAACTGCAGACCACGTGTAACCACACCAGCCCAGGACCTCCACATCCAGCATCTTCACCTCTAAGATCGTCTGAGACCAGCCACCCGGACAGCTGCTGCAACAATCGGTTTGCATGACCAAAGAATTTCTGCACAAACTGTCAGAAACCATCTCAGGGAAGCTCATCTGCATGCTCGTCGTCCTCATCGGGGTCTCGACCTGACTACAGTTCGTCATCGTAACCAACTTGAGTGGGCAAATGCTCACATTCGATGGCGTCTGGCACTTTGGAGAGGTGTTCTCTTCACAGATGAATCCCGGTTTTCACTGTACAGGGCAGACGGCAGACAGCGTGTATGGCGTCGTGTTGGTGAGCCATAACCCTAACCCAGCCATTGAAGAGGAGTGGACCAACATTCCACAGGCCACAATCAACAACCTGATCAACTCTATGCGAAGGAGATGTGTTGCACTGCGTGAGGCAAATGGTGGTCACACAGATACTGACTGGTTTTCGGAACCCCGGACACCCCCAATACAGTAAAACTGCACATTTTAGTCTAATCAGCATCTTGATATGCCACACCTGTGAGGTGGATGGTAGGGATGGGCGATATTATATCATTTGCGATATACCGGTAAAATTTCCCCACATGATAGGAATTAGTCTTCCCGCAATATAAACGATAAATTCTAGTTGATGACGTATTTCTTTGAGACCCATTCACAGCTCATATGTGAAGCGAAAACGGGTATAGCGGAGGGCGGACGTGAAGCTGAGAAAGAGTTTGCACTAAAAGACGAGCTCTAAATCTCGTTTAGGTTGGCACTGTAGATGCATCCGTGTTAATGTTTAGTTTCACTTTCGTTTTATTTAATTTGTTTGTTAAGTATTCGTTGATAGTTATAATACGTTACACCACAACATTTAGTTTGGTTAAAAGTATTTATTTAAACATTCGTTAGATGTTATGCGCGCGTGCGCAAATTGTTTAATATGATTTCTTGCCTGTTTTCTTGCCTGTTAGATGAACGGAGCGTCCCGTGCGCAGCTCGTGCCCACATGTGCTTTCATAGCGACACAGCGTGCACAGCACTGCTGCCTGTTTACATACGGTACAAAATGCGAGTTTGTATTACGTTATTTTAAATACGTTTATGAGTGTATGAAAGCATAGATTATTTAATTAGATTTCTTTTTTCCGCATTTTTCTGTTCTCTTTCTGTAGTGCGAGTCATAGACAGATTCAGTGTATGTTGCTGTGAGAAGAGAAGGTTCACACAGTTCAAGAGAGAGTGATTGACAGCGTTATGCGATCGATCGTTTCCACCCAACAATAGAATATATACAGTTTTAGGTATGACATGATGTGTTTATTGAGCTTTAGTTCATTTAACTTTTCTTTACTACAACCTTTTGAAGTCGAATCTCACTATTATATTTTATATTTACAAAAATGCTCACTAACACAGATTTAGACAGATTTACAGATTACGTTTAAAAAAGCTTCTTGATATCAGTTCGAGTTCATAAATCAGTTCGCCTACCAATGGTATGAGAGGAACACAGCTATCACTCTCAACCAACCAAACATTACTAGCCAATCAGAATTAAAATGGGGCGGGTCTTTGTTGCCGGAGTGGAGGCGTCAGTCAGACAGTCGGCAGGATGGAGAGTAAGTTTATAAAGCCTGAAGCGGGGGGCAGCTTTTAAAGAGCAGGTTTCAAGGTTTTTGTAAGTGTCCTAATGTTGTATTAGAGTCCCCAACAACATGTTCAAATGCATCAAAGGTAAAAAAAAATGGTGCTATTTTCTTAAAATAAGCATTTAGTATCTATCCATTTCTCAAAGATCCCTAAACGATTCCTCCGAAGCTGTTCAAATGTTCCGCTTCTCTAAGCTCCTCCCTACCGCGAGTCCAGTGTGCTCCGATTGGCCAACTGGCCCAATCAGTTGTGATTGGTCTTTCTTCATACACTGCGTGTCAGAAAGGAAACGCCCATTACCACAGTTCTTATCTCAGGAAGGTTTTTGTAAACAAAGACGCTGTGTGTAAAAATGGCATCAGCATTACCATATCACAAGTTTTTATCTTCATAAACTTATCTTCATAAACCATTCAGACTATTGTTTTCTGTTGATCTTTTTTGGTCATAGCTGTGGGAGAACAACAACGGCTCTATCCAAAAGTTGATCATTACTTTGATTATACAGAGAGGAGTAACTGAGCAAGTTAGCGAGAGCTTCCAAAGATAATGCACACACCTTTACGTAATAAAATGATATAGTGCTGCAGTCCGTTTTTAAAATAATGACAAGCAAACCATTTTGTTTGAAGGGGATCGTGACCACAGCTAAACTTTGCACACTTGACAAAACCATAATGTGAGACACGTTAGCAAAGTGCTACCGTGACTAAACGATAAAGGGATATAGTTTGTACAATACTACGACATGTAGAACGACAACAGTCTACAATAACCGCCACATTATTAGGTAAGAGTTGGATTATTAAAACTGTAACACTGTTAATTTATACGTTGTTTACCTGGAAACCTACAGCTGTACTAAATATACAACACGGATTAGCACAATTACTTTAACGTATATTGTAAGCACTCAATTTAACATGTACACATAATGTATTTATCATACTTACAGCTTGTGTTTCTGAGACGCTTGTTAGTCCAAATAAAGTTGGTATTGACTTATCTTTAAGGGTCTAGCGGCTGGCAAATCCCGCGTTGAACTCGCCAAAATTTGAGAAGCAGTTGTCGGTAAAATGACGAGCACATTACACAAGGTTGGAATTGTACTGCAGTGGTATCGTGGAAAAAAAATGTAACCACTGATCCTTCACATCGTCATCCTTTGGCAGCGAAAACAAAGTACATTTGCGTTCACAGCACAAAACACAGCGTCCCCTCGACATGTTGTATACGCAACACTACCTGAAGTGCTAGTGGGCAGGTCAGAGTGTTCCTGTTTCGCGGGAAGGCGGGGATTGTGCTGATGCATTACACTGTGACGTATCGATGTTACACTCAAAAGATTCGAAAGCCTAACGATTTGTTTGGGCGGTTCGGAGTCGACTCCTTACTTTGGAAGCCAATATCTTAATTTATCATGGACTTTTTGAAATAACAACTTTGCAGATCGTCAAAATTGAAGGAAAGCTACGATACACACTGAAATGCCGGTAATTTTATGAGATTCATGAAACCTGCTCTTTAAGTCCATTACAAATATGACATACACAAATTGGAGACAGTGACGTAAAGATCGATACCGTTGTGTTGTTTCGGCAAATCATCTAATCAGACCTCCGCAGCCTAATATTCCTGCTATTCTGTGTGGTAGATATGACTTAAACAAATGAAAAGAGAAGCACTCACTGCTGACTCCGTAACCTTTGTAGCTTTAATAGGAATTTATATTGTTTTCGTTTCACAGTTTGTAGTGCAAAATTTGCCAGTAGAAAAAAATCGATAGTAAACCTGCCTCCACTAATTATTATAAAAAATAAACAAGCTCAAAAAGGTGATCAGTTTAGCTTTTTTAAGGGCTCATTTATGCTAACCTGCTTGTGGATGTGACTTGTGCCATATCATCACCATTAATACCTATGGAATTAATGATTAAATTACTATTAGAGCACAAAATAGTTTAGTAGAGTAGAAAATGAATCGTAGATCTAGTCACTTTATTTTGCTCTCAAAATGCCACCCTCAATAGGACCCTCAATGTGAGTCTTATTTGTTTTCTTTTAAAAAGTAGGATTTTTATTATGATGAATTCGGTTGAATTTGGTATGTTAAGCTATGTTTTTACATACCATAATTGCATAAAACTATGGTTTTGTGGGTTATAATTATGCCCCCACTTCTTTCGAGTCATTCTGTGATCCATACACACATGGCATAGCATCAAAGTTTAAGAAACGTCTGTCTGAGAAGCTCAAAAACGGCTTGTTACTAGTTAGTTTCAAAATAATGTTAAAATAATGTTCTTTGTTTGACAAATAACCCTGCGTATGTGTCTACTCTCGCAACCCCGCAAAAAAAGTTTAGGCTCAGGAAGGCTCAGTTTAGGCTTTGCTTTAACCCCTGTGTAACTGCTGTCGCTATTAAATGTATTATTTTTTATTTATTTTAACATTAATTATAGCCATTCAACAGTATTATTGAGAGCTATCATGTCTAACAGGTAGGAAATATAAAGAAATTAAATGAAGTTCTCAAACATGTTAATGGTCTTTAATGGTCAATTGTAAATTAAATACAGAAGAATTCTCATTAAAGCTACAAAACACATTGAATTCCTCTTTTCTTTTGTTCTTTGATTAACATTAGTGACAGGAGTCACAGCAGTAGGTTTAAGAACGCGGCCCCTTTAAGAGCTGCCACTCTACGCAGATCTGACGCCACTCCCATTTTCACAACTCTTTGTGTTTATTTAAGATTTTATTTAACACGTTGAAGTCTGTGTTTACGAACATGCCAGACAAAATGGGATTTCTGGCATAATCTTGTGTGGTTTTATTCATTCAAGCACGAAAGAGAATTTAAAACTGGTGCGCTGTCTTGACAGATTCTGACAGAGATTCACTGACGCAGCCTGTGACTGTATACACCAGACTCGACCTCGCGTTGCGTTTTGCCGCGTCCCACGGCTGTCTATCTTCACTGAATGCGTTCAAAGCAACTGTTTTAAATCGCTCTTAAGTGGTTTAAAAGCCTGTACATGAATATGGGCGTGATTATATAATGTAACGCTAGACAAAGGTTGACAAAAGAAACGGATTGTGCGTTATTTTGCGTTAAATATTTTTAACGCGTTAAATATTTTTAACGCAAAATTAATCTGTATAATCTGTCATTTTCAATTAATCTGAAAAACATTTATCGCGTGCGTTAATGCGTTAACATTGACAGCCCTAATAATTATGTAAATCTAAAAATAAATATACATGTCGTCGCTGTTGGACTGAAGAGCAATTGAAGAGCTTGTCAGTTTTGACAACAGTGTTCAATTTGTGGACAAAAATGAGGAGATGCAAGGTTCCGTTTTTTTTTTTTACAAATAATAAATGACATTAAAATACAGCTCTTGTAATTTATAGATGTAACTAACTGTGTGTTACGGGTTTTTTACCTGTGCTTCTATCTTGTGAACTCAAAGAGTATGGAGGTTTTATGGGATGGCATAGATATTATCAACTCAACTCAACTTTATTTATATAGCGCTTTTACAATTTTCATTGTTACAAAGCAGCTGTACATGAGACACATTGACTACAAGCAAAACAATCAAAGTTGTACCTGCAAAAACAAGAAAAGGTTGAAAACACAGAAGACAGACACACCCACACACAAAACACTCCACACACACAACACGCACACGCACCAACACACAGAGACACACACACACACAAACACGTACGTACACAGACAAGTATGCACACACACACACGCTCAGTGAGAGCACACATTTAGGATAAAGGAGAGAGAAGCACAGGTCAAATATAGCAGATAATAAATTCCTATATGCAATATTAATTAAGTAAAACTTTAAGATTCTAAAGCAGCCCCCCCGGTCAGGCAGATAGTGCAAAAACAGTATGCAAACGGTGGCGAGGAACCACCGTTATCAGTACTGCGCACTATGTTTATGCATCAAATCCAAAATAAAACTAAATCACGTTGTCTGTTTCGAAAAAATTGCAGTTACTTGCTGTCAGATTTACATTTTTTATTGGCAAAACAGGTAAAAAATCAGCTAGACTTGTGTTGTGATCTGAGCCATATCTAAGATTCAAAATATTTTTAGAGACCTGCTGGTCTTTTGACTTGGGCCATTTAGCGCCCACCCACAATACCTTGGTAACCACTTCGAATACCTTAGCAACCACTTGGCAATCCAGTGTGTTAAAAGAGGTTATTTGGTAGATTTTGTCTCTAGAGAAAGATAGGCAGAGGTTTATCTCTCTGTATCTTGGATGACCTGCACGAAAGTTAATTATGCGTGTTAATCACAGTCACTGATGCCTAGCGGCTGGCGCTAGCTTTGTTTTGCTTAATCACAAACCCTTGACTGTTCTGATGTGACTATAAGTGTGAATGTCATTGACCCTGATTCGGGACACAAAGGCAAACGCACATACTTATTTCCGGAGCTCATCTATCCGTTCATCTGTTGCCATCTCATTTTATGTGCATGTTGACAATGTAATTTCATTTATTCATAATTTATATGAATAATAACACATTATTTCTAATAATAGGAATAAACTGAATTTATGAATAGGAATAAACTGAACTTTATCTGTGGATTAAAATCTTCCAGACATGCTGTTCCTCCAGGGATCAGAGGTCATCTTCAAAGTGGCCCTGAGTCTTCTTGGGAGCCACAAGCCATTGATTCTTCAACACGACAATCTGGAATCTATTGTTGAGTTTATCAAAACAACCTTACCCAATCTAGGCCTCGTGCAAATGGAAAAGACAATTAATCAGGTAAAACGATTGTGAATGTGAACACACATGCCTATAGCATATACGCATACTTTCACTTGCTCTGTCTGTCAGTGTTAAGGCAGTGGCACATTTGGGTGTGGTTTTTACGGTATTTTTTGTGTGGTGGTAACACTGCAAGCATGTCTTTGCATACGCACGGGCGTGCCTCGCGTTCATCTTCATGTGTGGTTTGCATGCTGTAATTGCTAGTTTTATCATGAATTCAACTGAAATTGAGTTAGTAAAATACGGTGCATGTCATTAAAATAGTAACAATACAATGATAATATAGATGGTTTCACCAGCCGCACACGCCTGGCCCAAAGTTAACTTCTGGTCTGTGTTTATCGGTGGCCAGTAATACAAAAAATGACATTTAGTTTATATGAATTTATCTGAATGTTTTATAGTATATTAATTGTATTTAATGAAAACTACTCTGAAAACTAGTTATTGATTCTTTGTGGAGGTCTAACGGAAGTTAAGTTTGGGCCATATAACGTTTCTTTATGTTGTTGCCACTGAAACCATCTATAACAACAGTAGAAAATATGTAAAAATGTATAATTTCTAAAAAATGTATCCGGAATAATTGTAACATATAATTGTTTATATAATAAAATGAGTGTGCTTTGACCGTATATCAAATACACATTTTCTACTGAAGAGCAGAAAGGCCTGTGATTGTTTTGAACAATTTTAATTGTTTATATAATAATTCTTAAGTGGTTTTCTTACATTTCATATATCTTTGTTTACTTTTTTTATTTCTAACGTGCATACATTTTTGTTTCTAATGTTATTACTATTATTTTTTATATTATTTAAATGTTATTATTATTTTATAATTATATAATAATGTTACATTATTATTATTGGTATTATTGTTGTTGTTGTTATTATATCATCCTTATTCAAATTATAATGATAATAATAATCAGTAATATTTTGCTTGTACAGTGTGTGTTGTCTGAACATCCTACAAAAAACATTTATGAGACGTGCATCTGTTCTCAGTTTGTTATTATTGTGTTGGTCTTGGGGTGATCGTGCATTATTAGACTTATTTAGACCCTCCCTCACACACGTTCGCATATACACACATGTTTTGACCTGCCAGAACTCATCCTGTACTTTTGTACATGTCTGTGTAGGTGTCTGAGATGGATATCAGTAAGCAGCTGCAGGCCTATGAGGTGGAATATCACGTTCTTCAGGACGAGCTCTTGGATGGCCCTTCCACTCTAAGCCAGTCGCAGAGGGTTGCCCAGTTGGAGAAGACCAATGGAAGTCTCCGACAGCAAAACCTGGACCTTCTAGAGGAGCTACAGGTGACATATGCATGTTACACCGCATCCAGAAATGTCCTCACGTTTAGTTAGAAAAATGATGAATTCTGATTTGCCGTGAACAGGCCTTTACATCATTACATACACCTTACTTACTACATACTTCATTGTCGTCCTCCGTCAGGTTGCCCATGCGAAGATCCGATGCCTGGAGGCCCGTGCGGAGGGCCAGGTGAGCCGAGAGGCTGAGCTGCAGTTAGAAGTTAAGACTCTACAGCAAGAACGGGAAGAGCTGCTCCAGACTGTCTCTAACCTGAAAGCTCTGCACAGCAGCCTGGGCATAAACGTCCCCTGCCAAACCCCAGAAGACCTCAGCAGCACAAGCACCAGCTAGGCAGAGATGGAGATGTATTAATTTATAGAATTCATGACACTCGACTTTCCTAAACAGGGTTTGGAAAAACATCTGCTTTTATGCTCCTCCTCTTCCTTGTGTGATGTAGACATTGGTTGTGATGCAATCCTCTCTCCCTATTGGCTCTGTTGTCCTCTGGACTGTCTTAGTGGAGGTGGACAGGGTGAGGTTAACAGGACTCTTCCTTCACCCGAGAACTTCTTTTGGAGAACTGACACAGGTTATCTGCAAAAAAAACAACTTTAAAGATGAAATTGCTGGTGCTTTGAGCTTTTATAATTGAAGTTTACCTTCCAGGTTTTTTTAGAGTCATCACTTTTAAAAGATGCCGTTTTTTACTCCCTGTCATCATTTTGAAGCCTCTCTGAGGTAGATTTGACTCGACCGGTCTGTTTCCACGAATAATGACACATATGATTGACAGATGCCAATAAGCACGGACGAATGCACTCTTGCTGTGCAGCGCAATGATTGCACCCTCTTCTTGTCACGTATGCGTGTTTGTTTATGTGTGTGTGTCCGTGTGGCCAATAACTCCACCATTACAAGTGCAAATTTTGCCTTACACATATGTTTAACCTTAGAATTTCAGAACCGTTTGTTTGTTGTGCTAAACAAGAATGTATTTTTGGTACCTTTTTTAACCAAAGACGTTAATTGTATGTTCAGACTTTCTCTGTGACAAACAGCATGTGTTGCATATTTGTGTGTTGTTCATTTGTTTATCTGTCGGGTGGCTGTACGCGTGTCAGCATTTTAAACACGGTTGAACATTGTCACCTTAATTGGAGCGTGAAATGTTTTGACAGAGCTTAAGAGGTTAAAGGGTGTACGGAAACAAAAATGCTCTTGAAGCATGTGCGTGACAATTTGTTGTTGCCCTTTGACCTCTTGAGCTGTTCTGGAGAATTCCATTTGTGTTTCTCAGTGACACTGTTAAAACATCATTCTTGATGAAGTGGTTTGTTTTTGTTGATTTTTATGGAGAGTTAGTCTTCTCAGTGTTTTCATTAAACTACTTTTTAAATTGTTTGCCGTTGATTTGCTTGATTTGTGACACGCGTGAACTTTTTGTGTTTGTGGTTTCCGAAGAAAACTATGTGTAATACTTGAGAAGTTCTCTTGAATCATAAACGTAAGCGTTTGTTTAAATACACATTGCATTTGGTTTCTTCTGAATAATCTGGAGCAGAACATTCTGAGCGTGAGTGAAATACTGCACATACTTCTGGTTTAAATGATCTTTATTGTACAAGTCAAGATCACAGATTTGTTTTATTCTTGTACGACACAGAGTGCAGCATGCTGATTTACAACCAATAACAGCACAACTTCAATTGTGATATTGCTTTATTCCACAAATTAACAGGGAAGTATGTAAATAAAAAGCAAGGAATGTCCCAAAAGGCCAATTGTACTGTATGCGCAACTGTTGTCCTACGCCACTGTTTTAGAATCTAATGTGAGGTCAAAGGATGCATTCAGACTTTTGTTAATTTAAAGTCACATTAGCAACAACTAATGATTGTGTGCGATTACCTGCATCTGCCAGGATGTGTCTGCTGTGGAAATCAATACTTTTGTTCTGTTTTGTTTCACTGGTAACTGTGGTGAAGCGATACATAACAGTGAAGCATCCCAGTGCTGTTCTGGTCCTGTATGACGACTCTTGGAACCCCTCTCGTATCAGATTTGAGGACAGGAATTAACTATTGTGTACAATATGCACATGTTTTATTGAAGATAAGATATTTTGAAGAATGCAGGAAACGAAACAGTTCTGGAACACTTTTGACTACCATTGACATTTTTCCTACTATGGTAGTAAATGAATGATGGCCAAGAACTGTTTGGTTACAAGCATTCTTCCAAATATCTTTATCTGTGTTCATCAGAACAAAGAAATGTATATAGATTTGAAACAACTCGAGGGTGAGTAAACGAAGACAGAATGTTCATATTTGGATGAACTGTCCCTTTAAGAATTGAATGCAACAATGAGTGTAAGCAAGAAAGTGAGGTAAGCGAGTTGCTTACAAAAAACATGTGTTCACCCTTAACAGTCTAACATTTCAAATATAGGGGAAAAGGGATCAACGTAAAGATAGATAATCCTAGTTTAAATGTCTTTGCACATACAGTCCGAAATTTTCGTATGCGTTTTTGTATTTGGCTCTTGTTTGTACGGTGTCTCTGAATTGTTAAAAAAGGCCACTCAAAATGCTTGACGGATACGAAAAATGCAGAAAATCGAACCCGGTCCGAATTTTTTTCATGACGGACGAAAATATCGGAGGCAGTGTGTAAATGTGATTGACACAACGTGAGGTTGTATTTATTTTTTAATGTGCGGAAATTTCGGACGCAAATTTCGGACTCAATGTGCAATGGGCTTAACACTGATCTTATAAAAACATAGTCAGAAGTATTTCTCCAAGCACATTTTTAATAATTAATGTTTATTATTTTATTATTATTTAAAAGCATCTACCAATTGCATTAATGTCATTCAATGTAAAATGTACAAAGACATGTTGATTGCATAACTGGGCATTTGTTCAACATCATTCTTCTGTACTTACCAAACATTTTTAAAGCCACAGACAAACACAATGGGTCTTAATTTGAGCCCTGGAAGCAATTCTATGCTGCAGAGCATAATATTCCAATCCTCTAATGTTGATCTAAGTCACAACACAATAGACATACACATTACTTTATAACAAGAGAATGCTTGTATTGGCCTGAAGACGGTTGCAGTTTAATACCTGGCCAACTTGCTTCTACGTCATTTTATAAAGTTACTGATTTATAATGGGAGATTTATGACAGTGAAGGTGCACTGTGTAACAGCGTGTATACTAGATTTCTATTTAGATTTTATTTAAAAGCTACAGCACATCAGTTGTCATGTTTTTTCCTAATGCTGAGACTTTTACTTGTATGTGCCAGTTAGGCTGGGTTGTACCATCTACAATACATTCAGAACAAACTGAGTTGGTGCACAAGCATACACCCTCCTACTCTCTCTTTCTCACCCTTCTTTGATTTCACCTAAAGCTTTTTTATTTGTTTTGTGTAATAGTCGAATTGCTCCTCTATCTTTTTACAAAAGAGGTACTGAACAGGTGTTGGCAAAGCCGTGGTTTAGTAGTTCTGCTTCATTTTTTGCTTTAAACACGTTTTTGGAAACGTTGAGCTATTTGTCCTGTTTGCCTGCAAACTTCTGCCACGCTGTCTGTAACCCATTTAGGACATCAGGATTACCTTTACTGGGTAACACAGTTGAGAAATGCTTTCTACAATAAGTATTTACACATTGCAATAATTCTATTCTGAAATAATTCTAGTATGTTCTGTTCTGTTCTATTCTGTTTGATAGGGTTTTCTCAGTGGGTAACTTAAGGCTAAGATTTTTTCTCAGATTTTGCCCAGATTCTCAGTCTGGACTTGTTGCAGATAGTCTGTGCCAGTCTGCAGATTTGATCAGTTAGTGTGTTTCTATCTGAAACTTTCAAAAAGTCTGCAAGTTAAACATGTCTAGTTTTAAAAAAATCTGTTCAGATTTTAAAAGTCTTGTAGTGTATTCCAGCCATTAGTTGAAAATCACAACTAATATTACAATACATATGATTTTTTTAAACACCTCCAAATGTCCCCTATTTTCTAATCTAACTGAAGCCAAAACTATGATATGTACAGTATATTTGATGAAGAATATGCAACTTTACAAAATCAGACCTATTAAACTGTAGGTTTTAACAAAAGTTGTCTTTATACACATTTGTGGTGTGCTTTACACTATATTAATGAAAATAAATTGTAAATATCCCACAGACATGAGATATACCCGCTATTATAGCATATAGAACCCTCATAAATGCATTAAAATACAGTAATGAAGTGCTAGGGGACCAAATGAAATGACGCAAAGGTCAGCGAGAACACGAATACTCATATGGGATGGTCAGGAAACAGTCTGCCCTGCCTAGACTACAGGCTCCAAGTGCACAGAAAACAAATGTAGCCCAGGAGATCCTCTGAACACATTAATACACAACAGCTTTGCTCCTAGACACACCCAAACCTCCGCGGTCTTATGTCAGCCTGTCCTGAGAAAGCCCTGGACTCAACAACACTGGGTCGTACGGAACATTGAGGTCACACCCAAAATGTGGCAACTGACCCAATTGGTGACCCACCCTCCCTTTCCTATTGTTTCTTTTAATTCTTTCTCTGTCTTTCTATCTATGTTTATTCTGCTGTGTCTGACAGTATAATTTATTCTCTTTTGTTGCCACGTTGTTACAAAAGGCTGCTGGCTAAGGGCAGATTAAAGTTTTAATGTAAAGCAAATACGTCATACCATACGTGCTCAAATATGTTGGTACCCCTCCACAAAAAATGAAGAATTAACAATTTTCTCTGAAATAACTTGAAACTGACAAAAGTAATTGGCATCCACCATTGTTTATTCCATATTTAATAGAAATCAGACTTTGCTTTTGAGTTTTTATTCAACATAATATTGTAAATAATAAAACTAACCTAATATTTTGTTGCACAACCTTTAGAGTCAATCACTGCAAGCAAACGTTTTCTGTAGCTCTCAATGAGACTTCTGCACCTGTTAACAGGTAGTTTGGCCCACTCTTCCTGAGCAAACCGCTCCAGCTGTCTCAGGTTTGATGGGTGCCTTCTCCAGACTGCAAGTTTCAGCTCTTTCCATAGATGTTCCATAGGATTCAGATCAGGACTCATAGAAGGCCACTTCAGAATAGTCCAATGTTTTGTTCTTATCCATTCTTGGGTGATTTTAGCTGTGTGTTTTGGGTCATTATCCTGTTGGAGGACCCATGACCTGCTACTGAGACAGAGCTTTCTGACACTGGGCAGTACGTTTCGCTCCAGAATGCCTTGATAGTCTTGAGATTTCATTGTGCCCTGCACAGATTCAGATGCCAGATGCAGCAAAACAGCCCCAAAAACATAACCGAGCCTCCTCCATGTTTCGTCTGTGAACATAGAGCTGATGTGACTTGCCAAAAAGCTTTAGTTTTGACTCATCTTTCCAAAGGACATTCTCCCAGAAGGATTGTGGCTTGTCAATATGAATTTTAGCAAATTCCAGTCTAGCTTTTTTATGTTTTTCTTTCAAAAGTGGAGTCCTCCCGGGTCTTCTTCCATTGAGCCCACTTTTGCTCAAAAAGCGACGGATGGTACGATCAGAAACCTTGGAGTTCAGCTTGTATCTCTTTGGCAGTTGTTATCCTTGGTTCTTTTTCTACCATTGGCAATATCCTTCTGTTCAATCTGGGGTTGATTTTCCTCTTGCGGCCGCGCCCAGGGAGGTTGGCTACAATTCAATGGACCTCAAACTTCTTAATAATATTTGCAACTGTTGTCACAGGAACATCGAGCTGCTTGGAGATGATCTTGTGGCCTTTACCTTTACCATGCTTGTCTATTATTTTCTTTCTGAGCTCCTCAGACAACTCTATCCTTTGCTTTCTCTGGTCCATGTTCAGTGTGGTGCACACAATGATACCAAACAGCACAGTGACTACTTTTCTCCATTTAAATAGGCTCAATGACTGGTTACAAGATTGGATACATGTGTGATACTAATTAAAGAAACTAATTAGTTTGAAATATCACTATAATCCAATTATGTATTATCTTTTCTAAGGGGTACCAACAAACATGTCCAGGCCATTTTAGAATATCTTTGTAGAATAAGCAATAATTCATCTCTTTCCACCGCTTCTTTGCTTTATTCTATGACATACCAAAGGCATGCAAGTATTCATGATACAATAGCTTTTAATTTCATCACTCTTCAGGAGGAATGAAGCATTATTTCAATGAGCTGTAAGGGTACCAACAAATTTGTGCACGTCTGTATATCCATATTGTTTGAAACACCCGTACAGTATTTTCCTCTCATCACATATGGGCCGATCATCCTTTTGTGTGTTGAGATAATGTAAAATGATCACATATCAAAAGTGTGACTTACCCTGATGTAAAATAAGCACAGATTAATAGCTTCTTATGACTGTGGGAGTTGTTTGGTATGTGTTTGCATATAGTGCATGTCATCGTTTTGCAAGTTGGCCCATGTGATCTTATTCTATAAATGATCCGTCACTCAATCACCCAACCTGCTTCATGCAAATATGTAAGGTGTGGTTTCATAGCAAGAACTGTAAATCTAGTTTCATTTGATTCCTTTGCATGTCGTCATGTATTTCAAGGTTTGGGAATTACATGTTGTTGTTGATTTCGATAACTGGCTGAGGATTGTTACATAGATGCAGACATGCTATTTAAAGTCACAGTTGAGATTTACCGTATCTGATTATATTCCTGTCTTCACAGGACATTAGTGCTTTTGTGTTGCAATCCGCAACCTCAGATGCAGCTACATTTCATAGACTGGACCAATATGAATCTCTTTCTTTTTGCTAATGAGCTAATAATATGCTATTTCAAATTTTCTATAATTTACTTATGAGGTGAGTAGCTGTAAAACAAATGGAAGCAAGCTAAGTCAAACCCCCTCAAGAGCCCTTGATCAACCTGTCAGGTTTTATTTTGTCAACAACCAAATCTACACTTTGGTTAATATCTCGGTAAAAAGGTTTAAATTTAGCAGAAAGACACAGAATTTAACTTATTTTATCTTATATTTTATCCTTATTCCAGGACGATATACAGGGCAGTTTTATAGACTCAAGATATGTGCCTATACAGGTCTTTATTTTTCAGAAACGGTTTTGGGTAGATTCGCTGTTAGGCTTCTTCAATAACCTAATAAAGGCTAAGTGTTGCTTAAGGGATGGGCTTTGGTCAGATCTCGGCCACGTGCTGCTATACAGTACATAGTATGGAATAAGAGCTGTCTTTGTGAAGTATTTGAAATGAATAAATGTCAGCTGTCACACCCAGCTTGTCCCTGTACGTACCTGTGTGTTATGGCAAGGCATATTTTTAACCTGCATTTTGCCAAGAGCGACCCACTGAATGTTTATTGTTCTAAAGATAACCACAGAACAAAAGGTGAGAAGTTATACTACAAAAAATATATTACATACACAGATAACAAACCACAAGTCAAAGGAGCAAGGGAAGAGGAAAAATTACCCAACTTCACTAAAAACTTTCTGTCAGACAGGTATGACTGAAACCATTTCAGAACATTTGCTTTTAGATCTACCCACTCTAATCTAGATAAAAATAAGGAGTGGTCTATGGTATCAAAAGCAGCTGATAAATCTAAAAGAATAAGAACCACAGAATGGAGAATGAAGAAAACTTTGAAGAAAACTTTCAACACCCTTAACACTATTACAAAGCCGTGAATGAAACTGGTTAATTGTAAAGTATGTATATATAATTAGGTTTACCCAACAAAAGTAAAAGCAAGTGACACACACACCCGACCAACTCCCTGAAAAATATGATGCTCTGAATGAGGTGAAAGCATTTTGTATCATTTCTCACACGAGGCAGAATAATTTGTGGTTAAAATAAAGAGGTTACATAATATAAGGTGGCAGAGTTTATTAACAAACTCTAGACAATGGTTCTCTGTAGAAGTTGGAGATTTGTCACACCTTCTCTGTGAAATTCATTTATAAAGAGTGGTAGGTTCCTCATTCAAATGATAACCTTAAAGGGACAATTCACCCAAAAAAATTGTCATGAATTATTCACCCTCTAGTTGTTCCAAATCTGTAAATTACTTCGTTTTGATGAACACAGAGAAATATATTTGAAGAATGTTAGTGTGATACACACAAATTGTGTACACAGTTGTGTCTCTGAAACCGAGGCCTGCAACATTAGCAACCTACAGTTCTGAGGCAACATTGACTGACATAGTAGGAAAAATTACAATGATACTCAAAGGTGCCCCAGAATCCTAAATTCCTCAAAATATCTTCTTCTGTGTTCAACAGAACAAAAGAAAAACATTTTTTCCTTCTGTGGTAGTCAATGGTGCCTCAGAACTGTCGGTTGCTAACATTTTTCAAAATATCTTTTTTTGTGTTCAACTGAACAAAGAAAATTATGGTTTGGAAAGGGTGAGTAATTATTACATAATGTTCATTTTTGGGTGAACTATCCCTTTAAATCTCTGATTTCATTTCAGCAAAGATGTTCTTCAGTGGTAAGCGTCACATGTGGTTTGACAAGTTTCAATATTGTATAAGCTGACACACATTGTATTGTATTTCTCCACTGGGTTTGAAATATAGTATTTTGTCAGGAACGGTGAGGGAACAAGGACAGAGGACCCAAGCGCAGACAGCGGGTAAGGGGTAAACAAGGATTTTAATAACAAATACAAAACATGAAACAACAGAACAGCAAGGGTAGGAACAGGAAGGGTACACAGGAACATAAACTGACTACACTAAACTAGACCAGACTAAATACAACACTAGACATGACTACGAATAACTAACTAGACTTACGTAGCAATACAGGACAAATCGGGTGACAAGGACGACATCACAAAATGATCCGGCACATTCATTTGTGGTCTTGTATAGTATTGCGTTTCGTGGAATGTTATTGAATATTGCAGTGTTTATTGTTTATATGATTTATTTCATATGATTTTTTTTAATTTTTAGGTTAATTTGCCCTCATAACCTCCCCTTCAAATGATTTCTCATATCTATTAAGATAGTAAGAATTTACATTTTATTTGAATTATACATTTAATTGTTGTCATTGTTACTACCCTTCTTTTTATACCATCGTTTTTTCATGTTTCAACTTCATCTCTGCCTTGGGGGTTTTGTTAGTTTCAAGAGAAAATTCCTTGGAGATGAAACAGAGAGTATATCATTTCATGTGTGGGTTTGCATATGAATGTGCTCATGCTCACAGGTGTTTCCAAATATTACAATTTTTAATTGAGATTTTCGTGAGCCTGTTGGCTTTCTATACAATCTAAAAGGCATAATTCACCTTCAAAATTCAATTCAAAATTTAAAATTCTGTAATCATTTACTCACCCTGCTGTCATTTTAAGCCTTCTATTGTATGGACACAAAACCAATGCAAGTCAATGGGGACCAATGGTTTTCTGTTACCAACATCTTTCAAAATATCTTCATTTGTGTTTTGCAGAAGAAAGAAAGGGGTTACACTTCATACTAAGTAGTCCTTATCCCCAGATTCAGGTCTGCTGAGTATAGCCAGGGATTGGGAAATGCGAGTTGATTTAAACCACAGACTTACTATCTCCTTTTGTAAATTGCAGCGACCAATCTGCGGCCGGACATGGTTCTGTGGTCAAGCTCCAGTAGGACAGTCATTGTAGTTGAGTTGACTGTACCTTTGGAAGAGGCCATTAACGAAGCATTTAAAAGAAATAATCTCCGGTATGCCAATTTTGCAGCGGAGGCTGGAGATCGGGGATGGACAGCGAAAGTGTTCCCAGTGGAAGTGGGCTGCAGGGGCTTTGTTTCCAATTCCACTACAAGGCTGCTAAAGGAAGTGGGGATCAGAGGACAGGCCCAAGGGATGGTAGTCAAAGAACTTGCCACTGTTTCTGAGAGAAACAGCCACTGGCTGTGGTTGAAACGGAAGTACAAGATATGGCGTGCCAAATGACCACGTAATAAAATGGTTTCGTATGTTGTAATGGTATGCCATATGGAACCGGGGGCACTGAGCATGCATTAACGGTGCCAGTGGGGCTAGAACAGCCTTAGCCAATGGGTTGGCGCGTATGGTTGCGTGGAGTATGGTAATGTGTTGTAATGTTATGCCAAATGGGACCGGGGGCACCGAGCATGCATTAACGGTGCCAGTGGGGCTAGAACAGCCTTAGCCTATGAGTTGGCGCGTATGGTTGCATTGAGGTGTGATGCCACTGAGCTACCAGCAAAGCAAGTGATGTTGAGGCTGCAGCCATTAATGTGGATGAGCTAATTGACACAGGAAGTGGGGTTCAGAGGACAGGTCCAGTGGAGCATAATCTAGAACTGGCCAGTGGTGCGGAAAGAAGAAGCCACTGGCTGTGGTTTAGGCAGATGGACACAGCATGGGCTGCCAGATGACCTTGTAACAATGCAAAACACACCCAGGTCTGATCAACATGCGGTGGGGCTCCGTTGGCTGAGGGTGTCTTGTGATAAAGGGCCGAAACACACAATGAGGCTGAGGTGCACAACTGACGATGCGTCGCATTGTTGGGAACCATACAAAGGGCATTATCAGCAGCACCTCACCAAAAGGCATCTTTCCCCCAGGATAATGGATGTGATGAAAGTGGGATCGGACACACAACTCATGAAATGTCTCTCTGATTATAGCAAGGAAAGGTAAGTATAAATATGCTATGTATTTCTATAATCATAGATCCCCAAACACAGGAGAAATGTCCTATTGGGCAATTAAACTGTGCTGAAATAGTCAGATTATAACACCTAGTTTTATTAAGCGAATCTAAGGAACACAAATTAATCATTAACTTATTGCTTTTTAACATGTATATTAGTATGTTTAAAGCACATATTAATCCCTTACTCTACATTACATTCCTTAATCCTACCCAATACCTAAACCTAAAAACTACCTTATAAGCACTTATTAGGAGTTTATTGAGGCAAAAAGACGTAATTAATAGTTAGTTCATAGTGAGAATTGGTCCCTATTCTATAGTGTGACCAATAAAGGCATACAGGTGTAAAATGACAATAGGGTGAGTATTTGATGTCAGAATTTTCATTTTGAAGGTGAACCGTCCCTTTAAATAACCAGGACAACAGTAGATTATACAAAAATCATAGTTTTAACAGGTTTCATGTCTCGGGTTTAAGAAATTTTTTATTTTTCCTGACAAATGATTTGTCCTTAATAATCCTAAAAAACAATTGCCAAGTCAGAATCTTGTCTTTCTTACAACAGCCGATTCAGTCATTTACTACATTTTATTTTGTGCTTTATTCCTAAACACAGTTCTGTAAAGTAAAAAATGAGTGTGAATTCATTCTTTCTGAAGTATTTAATTAAATAAGTTGGTGTTTGAGATTTCTTTTGTATTGTTGTTGATTCTTGACAAACAGCCTGAATGAGATAAGATACAACTGCAATACTCTCCGTGACATCATGAGATGAATTCTGATTGGTTGAAGAAAAAAATAGCCTATGGAAGCAATGATGACATCATGGTCTTCCTGATATCACACCTAGGTCCTAAAAATACCCTTTTTCTATTTTGGGTTCACACATTGTATCATGTAATGAGCTAAATTTACATTCAAAGGTATTTGTCACAATTTTACATTGGTATGATATCACAAAATTTCCAGGTTGTCAGTATCTTTGTGAATACAAATTTCAGCCAGGTTATCTTATCTGAAGAAAGAGTAGGGCTTTTTTATTGTTATGTTCAGAAATTGAAATGTTCAAAATTGGCACCATCTGCTTTATTAGCTATTGCTCTCATTAATAAAATCAAGACAAACCATCAAAGGTTAAGATTGTAAAATACACCCACTCACCCTCATACAACACTCACATTTCTTGAGATTATATATTTCAACAATGTCACGATCACTTGAACACACAAAGATAGCCTGAGATCTACACACACGTACACAGGACTTCTTTCAATCAGGCAAACATGTAAATGGTTGTCATGCTTGTGTGCTTGGAGCATTGCCAGGAACTTCCACACCCTTAACTGCCACAAGAAAAGAAAATGATATCACAGTTATAAACGTGAGTTATGGCAGCATATCAACTGACAGAAACACAATATTTGCATAGAAAATTTGGGTTAAATAAACAAAAGTATTATTAAGCACATAATGAGGCGTGTCCGGATTTTGTCGAAAATGCTTCTGGTTGGTTCATACGCTTTGAATCTATAGATAGCTTTCAAGGAGAATTTATTATGTAATACAGATTTAATAAATATTTTAATAAATGTTTTTAATCTAAGATGTGATTTGTGCTGTAACTAATCTGGTTTATTTCTGATATTTCAGACAAAACGTTAAAAACATTAATATTTAATGTAACTCTAATCAAAAATTGTGTTAGTAGAACTTTTGAAAAGCTGAAAGCGGAAAAAACAGTTATGAAACCTGTGTTAAAGAGAGATAAATATGAGAGAGAGAGAGAGAGAGAGAGAGAGAGAGAGAGAGAGAGAGAGAGAGAGAGAGAGAGAGAGAGAGAGAGAGAGAGAGAAATATAGGTGGGTGAGAGAGTTGGGGGCGAGTGTCAATCTTGTAAAAGTCTTTGATAATGCTAGTTTGATTTTGAAAGGTTTTGTTCTTTATTCTGGGTAAACAGAGTTAATATGATGTCATCAATTGTATGATAGGCTGCCTGACATGGCACAGTTCCATCAGACAATAAGCAACCATCCTATATACATACATCTATGTGTGAGTGACAAAGACATAACAGGACTATAGTTCATGCATCATATACATGTGATACTTGACTAAAATTCCAACGTTTTCCAAAAGATACATTTTAAAGTTTTGTTATAACGATTATCTTTCTAGTTATGCCATGCCGGCCGGTTATATATATATTTTTCTTCATGTAATTGCTTTATGGTTAGTCTATAGCTATGTAGGCTATAAATACAGTAGACTCTTTACACAGCTATTGAATCCGCAATAGCAATCTATTCTCTATAGGCCTAATTTATACCAACATTATCAAGCGATTTTCCAGTAAAATAATATTTAATCATCTAAAGTAATTTGTCTTGTCTCATAGAGCAGGTCGACCTTTATCCGCGTTTGTTAGATCTTTGAAATTCTGTGAGGCGTGTCTTGCCAGGAAGGGAGCGATAGAGCGCCGCACATAGAAGGAAGGAAAGGGCGGAGAGGGGAGAGGCAGGCAGGCAGGCACGGGCTGCACACACCCAACCCATCCTCTTCTCCTCTGCACCCCCCCAACCCCCCCCCCCCGTCTCCGGTTGCTTGTATCTGGATCCAAGAGATCGCCCGTGAGCGCGCCCCAGCCTCACCTCCCGCGACTAGCTCCCGCCCTGCCCTCGCGCTGCGCGCTCATCATGTGATACGCGCTCAGCTCTCCCAGGAGACTTTAAACACTTGGACAAGAAGTTGTTTCGTAACTCGGGGAAGTTTTTTTTGGCGTCTAAAGTTTGCCCGCTTTGTGCAAGTGTGTCATTTGGATGTGTTTCACGCCGTTGTGACTCGGGTTTTTACTGTCGTCTGTGGTCCTCTTGCGTATTTGTGGATTCTATTCACCTAGCATCAAGTGGCATGTAAGTTAGTATTTTCATTAAATAACATTATTTGGACTACATTTAAATATTAAAATGAAGCATTCCTGTCATCAACTAATCTGAAGTAGATATTTGAATACGATAAAATACCAAGTAACTTTTTGTACGTCTCCTAGTTTTTCAACTAATATATTTGTTACGCGTTTCCCATAACAATGGCATATGCTGAGGTATCGTATTTTTAATATCATTTTATTTTTAGTATCACCATAATAAACCCAAATTTACTACGCTCTCAAGAGTTACAACTATGGTAAAACAAATCGCAATAAATTTGACAAAAACATGGTTACAACATTTCTCCTAAAGTAAATCCATACTTCATTTTCGTAAGGATTTTCCGTGCACAGTTCGGGCTCCTGCGTCCTATGTATTTATTTTGATTCTTGTGAGCTGTTTTTGACACTTAGTGATTTAACTAACAGTTGGCATGTGAATGCAGGTAAAGTGGGACAAGTCCAACTGCGTAATCGTCTATCATTATGTGTATTTTAATTCATTGTAACAACTATCATTAAGTGAGAAAAACGACTAGATGACACTGATGTAACCATTTGGATCAGAGTTCAAAAACGTCATTGACAAATTATCAGAATGTGCGCTACTGTATTCAGCCTACAGTACATGGACAATAGTCACAGTGGCACTGTTGCAGTAGTGAACTACTCTTCTTTGCTGGACTTGAGGTTTAATCTTTGATCTTTCATCTATCAGCAAAAGTAATTGACACATTATACAGTCTCCTATGATATAATGTGATATGATATAAAGATAACATTTTAATGCACCAAGTTTTGCTTGTAAGTGCTTGCTTTCTTTTGACACTTGTGTGTCCGTGTTGAGAAAATATAAAGAATGCCTTTGTAACACTTCATGTTTAAATAAGTTGAATTATTAACAAAATCTTCAGAAAATGTTAGACAGATTTGTAGTTAATGTACATTCATATAGTTAGACATGCCACAAACCTGTGCCTACTATTCTTGCATCACACAAGGTTGAATTACTTATCAATGTTATTTATTAAGTTATTATTTTTAAATGTGACGGTATTGTGCTGTTAATAAGGTTTCTCCTCAGTGTTCTGTACAACTTAATTGCAGCCTGTTTTACCTGTTCAATATCATCCGAATTATTTTTCGATTTCTATTACATTCTTTTTGACAAGATGACACAAGACATCCTGTGACTTCATACATGTTATATGCAAATTTTGCTTAAAACTCTCTCTCTCTCTCTCTCTCTCTCTCTCTCTCTCTCTCTCTCTCTCTCTCTCTCTCTCCCTCCTGAGCTTTTGTTTCAAGGCTGAGGTTTGCGTCAGACATTCCATTTGGCACATGGAGCCTCTTTTCCTGTTTTCGGCATTTGAGGGGAGGCAGCCTGTGGGGAGGGAACACACGCACACACATACAGAGACCCTCCACCCACTGACATTACTCTATCCTTGAATCAATACTGTGGTGTTATTAGAACACACACGCTTTCAGGATCCTTTTCATACTTGCATTACATTGTTAAAATCTTAAAATCTTTCGAAAAGCCATAGTGGAAACTACAGCCCCCATGTAGAGCTCCCAAATCCCTTAGTCGTACTATACGGAAAAGTTTGATCATAACCCACAGAGAGAGACATATTTTGGATTTCATACTCAATTTGGTTTGTATTTTGATAAGACGGAGATGTGAAGTGTCCTTTAACCGTTTCTACACTCCAAAAAAACACCTGAAAAACTCACACACATTAAAATCAGCCAAGGTTGTCATAAATTCTAGCATGAAAGGGTTAAATATGCCCATACTGTGATTATCATTTTACCTTAACAGTACCTCCAGGTGAGACACCTCTTTAGAACCCGGCAGGCAACTTGATCTTATATCTAAAGTCGTGAGCTGTTATCTAAGAACAGTGGCCATTGACCAGAAATGCTCATTTATCAAGAGCTGTTAAGCCGGGTTTTGGTTTTACTTGGACTTGCCATTAGATCCTGCACTTTATAATTTTGGTTTTCACATTTTCTTCCATGTCAGCAAACTGGACCATTTCTCCACCAGGAAAGTCTATTGGAGCGTAACGCGGCCGTTCTGTGGTTTTGAGTGCGTGCGTGCGCGTATTAACAGATTTGACTACTTCACCGGTCTGCTATGTCGAGTAAAGAGTGTAACTTTTATGTTGTCACGGGTGGTGGATTTGACTGAATTTCAACGGCTTTAACTGCTCGTTCGCACAGCCTGAAGTCAAACAAGATCGCAGAATTTAGTGAAGATAATCAAGTACGACATTAAATAAGATGTGCACATTTACAGGGAATGCTTTCAATCATTTGGGAAAAAGGCTTGTGATTAAAGTCAGGACTATAATTATTGAATTAAGTATTGAAATACCTTCCTTTAATTGGTCATGGAATGGTAATTGCTGGTATTTGATGTGTTATGAAGTTAAGCTGGCACTCCCATCTCGCCATAGCAACCGCATCTAGCTGAGCGTGTACTAACTTATTCATTTTATGAGACTGTTAAGATTAAATGACAGTTGTCTGAGTTTGTGTATGTGTTTTGTTGTCCGCGGTGAAAGTTTGATTCATAATTAATGTAGCAAGTTCACTCAAACTCTGCCAACTTTAATGCCCCACGGATAGTTGTTAACACATTTCTCCGCCTCGCTGGATCATTCGCATTTATAGAATTCTTTGAGAAAAACACCACAAAGTCTCTCACATTTATATCTGCACTTGTGGAATGCCGGTGGTGGTGAAATAAAATATGTCTATCTCTTATTTGGAAAAGGTCTGTTTGTTTGACTAAGATTTCCTTAGAAGCAGGAAAGCTGTGCAAGCTTTGATGCGTCTGCAGACAAGTTGAAAAAATCTGGGCTTTGATAAGTGCAAAGAGACCTTTGTTCAACAGTTATAACCTTTGTACAGTGGATATTTAAGTCTGATAGGTGCAGGTTTTTTAAATACGGAGATTCAATTTAAAGAACAAGTGCCACCTAAAAATGGCTTTTTTGGGGTACGTTTTGGCATATCTTTCCGAAACCTCGGATGTCCAAATTCTAGCAGGAAAGAAACACTGTACTTTTTAAATGATTAAATATTGTTCATAAGCCTTGGTTAGATATTTTCAAAACCTAGTGACAAACGTAAAGAGTGTCTACTAATAATAATGATTAATGGCAAAAAAGAAAAATCACGAAATATGGAGATATGAGGTTTTAGAAGGACAGCGATATGCAATATATCGATGCTTTTAGTTAAAGATTTATTTATGAAGATGGTATACCGTCATCTGTATGTTTCAGCCCTTCTCGACTTTACTTTCCAGCAAGCATAAAAAAGGAGTATGTATATTTTGCGCCTTTCCATACAATGGTAGTGAATGGGGAGTTTGGGGACAGATGTTGTCAAGTTCCTAAAATGACAAATAAAATCCTAAAAGTATCCAAATACATTCCCGTCTTCTGAAGCCATACGATAGCATTGCGTGAGAGACAGATAGAAATGTAATATGGTATATGTGACCACAGCTCGCAAATCTTTTTTCTGTTTATTAAAATATGTCTTGTGTTGACAAATTCGACATTGACATGAAGAGTTTGAATACGTCAGAGTAGTTTTATTATATTTTTGCCTTTTGGAGCTTGACAGAATCACTTTTTGTCATTTTGTGTAAAAACATGTTTAATGGCGCTAAAGTACTCTGTTTTGACCCATCCTTTGTAATTGTATCTCTTTAGTCATGTAGAACTCTATACTGTTATCATCAGGGTTAGACGAGTGTGTGTATTTTTGTTCATGTTCGAAATGTTTTGTTTTGTTAACCCACACCTGACCCTGAGGCCTGTGGGAGTGTTAGGCGTTTCACAAGCCTGTGTGTGTGTGTGTGTGTGTGTGTGTGTGTGTGTGTTACTGGCATTGTCTCTTGCATTAGTAGTCTTGCTTATATGTACGTGTGTGTGCACATACTGCATAAGTTTCTGAAAGAGTGAGTGTTTAATTTGCTGGGAGTGTATCTGGACTCGGTGTACCTAGTATGGATTGTTTTGCATATGTGTGCTAACAGCACCACCCTAGGTTAATGATTGTATAAAGAGACTTTACATTCACCTCTCTCTCTTTTTCTGTCCCGGTCTTAGACTTTGGACTGTAAAAGCACTGAAATACTATTGAGTGTCAGGGAAGGGGTAGGGGGACGCCTGAACCCAAGCGCAAGCAGTAGGATGGACACAGGAATTGATTAAACAATAAAACACAAAACAAAACCCACGAGGGGGCAAACGACAAAAACAGGAGAAATGATAACTAAAACTCGACAGAACATAGACTAACTGAAACTGGACTAAAACTAAAACAACACTTTGACATGAACTAACTCTACACCTACAAAGACTTGACTTGACCGGGAAACCACAGAGTAAGAGCTGACGAAACGTCATACACAGGATACGAGCAAAACAAACCAGCACAAGACAGCAAACACAAGGGCATTAAATAGGAATTCTGTTATCATTTACTCACCCTCTTGTCATTTCAAACTTTTATGACTTATGACAGAACAAAAAAGAAGATATTTTGAAGAAAGTTGGTAACCGCACAGCACTGGCTCCTATTCATCTTCTATACACTTCTACTTCTAGTTTTCAAAATCTCTCTTATTGTGTCCCATTGGACAAAGAACCTCATACATGTTTTGAAAAACACGGAGGCAGAGTTAGCAAACTATGACAGAATTTGACTTGGTGTTAAGATACATTTTGGATTATTTAAATACAAAACTTATCAATGTGCATTAAAATATTTTGTGATCTGATTACTTACCACATTCAGATGACATGTCTACATCACAACCATAGTGTAAAACGAATGAGTTTTGACGTAATGTGTTTTTTTAGATTATGAAAATATGGAGCTTTGTACATCGCCTACCACCTACTCGCATGTCAATCATCCGCTGTGCTAAAACAAGAGTTAAAAACTTGACACCATTCTGGGTTGATGAGCTAGAAAACACGTTCTCATAGCATGAGAATCTTATGCACAGCCACACACAAACACTGGTCATAGCCCTGGGCATTTCCCGCCACCCCTGAACTTTAACAGATTAGAGTTTCAACAACTAACTAATGCATCTCTGCTTTTGTGTGCTTGGAATGAGAAATGACTTTGTGATCTCATTATTAACATTATTACAGTTGTTCATGCGCAAAATTTAACTTTCGTGTCCCATGTTGGTAAAACCACATTGCTTCTGCGTTTTCTGTTTGTCAATTTAGCGAATGCAATTCATGTTCGTTTTTAATCTTTTCAAAGTTTTTAATTGTAGATTTGTTTTTGTGTTTTTCAGAATTCCAGTGGCGGCAGCCATGCTCATGTGTGATTACCCAATAAAGACAGAAATGGAGACGGTGAGTAGAGTTCTTAAAGGAACAGTTCACCTAAAAATGAAAATTCTGTCCTCATTTACTCACCCTATTGTTATTTCAAACCTTTATGACTTTCTTTCCTCTCTAAAACACAAAAGAATATATTTTGAAGAATGTTTGAAACGGTGCTACCCATTGACTTGCATTGGCTTTGTGTCAGAAGTGAGTGAGTATTCTTCAAAATATCTTCTTTTGTGTTCTGTGGAAGAAAGAAACTCATTTGAAATGACAATAGGCTGAGTAAATGATGACTGAATTTTCATTTTTAGGTGAACTATCCCCTTTAGGGTCATAAATCAAACAAATTTGAGCCACCATTTTTCATAACAATTGTTTTTAATTATAAAATCGTAAACACAAATCGTTACACAACAATAAAAAATAACATCTAATAAGCCAGCTGTTATGTTGAGATCCCTTGCATTAGCCAAAGTGAGTTGTTTTTGGACTACACTGAAAGATTCCTAAGCCTTCCTGATGCTTGTCTTGCTCTTAGGATCCGGTTTACGTGATTTTAAAGAAAACAATGCTTCACTTTCCGTTTCCAATAACAAACTTGCCATACCAACTAACACACAATGGGAGCACCTGGCACACGGCCATCTGAACAACCCTGGTCCTGGGTCATCAGCATGCGTGTTTGTTCAAGTGTGCCAGAGAATCTTTGAATTCTGGGTAATGCCTTGAGATTGCCCTTTATTTGCGGGGAGGTAGGAGAGGATATGACCCAGGTTAGACTTGAACCTACAGTAAATTCATCAGTATATGAATAATCCACAGCTTTACAGCTCTGAAAAACAGTTCTCACACTTGCTTCCATACACTTTTTCTTGTTGGACAACTGCAGATGGACATGCATTCCTTTCTTATTAGGTTAGACGTTTATGTGGGGTGGGAAGTTGAATTTGGCTCTCACTCAGTCATTCAAAGTTTGGAAATCTTTTTTTTGGTCCGTAGATATTCGCCGATGTCAGTTGCTGCTCAACACAGCTGTTTTATGCTACATGTCAATGTGCTTGAAAGTTTGCAGGCTTTTTAATCTCTCTTTCTTTCTTTCTTTCTCTCACAGTCTTTTTATCCGACTTACCCCAGCCTGATTAAATCACCATCTGAGGGATTTGGAGTTGTCGTATCTCCTGTGGCTACTGCACCGACGCCCCAAGTGTACCCCACTCACTTCTACCCTCCCACTTCAAGCCCATACCAATATCAAGTACACTACTCTTACAGGAGCCCCTCACAGACACACCCCCAGTCCCAAGACGCCCAACACTCCCAAAACGAACCTGTCGACTTAACCGTGAACAAAAGATCCTCTGTTTCCTCTCCTTCATCATCAATGTCATCATCACCCAGAGCTACGCCACCATCTCCTTACGAGCGAATCAGCCCGGTCACGCGCCCTCGCCAAGGCTCCATTTGTGTAACAGGAAGTGTTTCCGGGTCATCCCAGACAAGACAGCTGACCTCACCGGTGCATTTTCCCATCCCTACGGTAAGAAACACGGTGGTGGCAGCACGGTACTGTACCATGGTGTTTACTCAATGATACTCTAATGCAATCATTTTATCAGAACAGCAAAAATGTTAATTAAAAATGAATGATAGTTATCATTATAGTCAAAATTGATTAAAAAAAAATCATGATTACTGCATGATGCCTGATGTATAAACATTGCAATTTACCATTGTACAACTTTGGTTCCATTTTGTGTTTGATTAACTCCCCACTATCCTTGAAAAAAACATAATATGCTGGTTAGGTAGGTTTTGAAGCATGGTAGCTGGTTTGTGCTGGTTTAAGCTGGTCAAGTGCTTGTCTGGTCCTTAGTTGGTCATGTGCTGGTTTAAGCTGGTCCTAAACCAGCTCAGAACCATCTTAAACCAACACATAACCATCTTAAACCAGCACATGACCATCTTAAACTAGTAAATGACCAGCTTAAACCAGCACAAACCAGCTACTATGCTTCAAAACCTACCTAACCAGCATATGCTGTTTTTTTCAACAGGGTTATATGCTAAATATTATACTTGTACAGTCAATCACAATGTCTATAAAATACATTTGTCATTTCTTATACCACTGTGAATTTCTCCCTGACAGGTGACGCAGGTTTTGACTCCCTTTGTCCCTGTTATTCCGATGCTGCATTCGTTACCAGTTCTTTATCCTCCTCATCTACACATGTCCCCCTCCATCATGATATCCCCCGTCACACCCGAAGATCTTGTTAACCACAAACAGTGTAAGAAATCATTATGCGTCACACTAAATGTTGTCATACATACATTTCATCCTTCATGCAGTCAACTTTTTGGATAAAAATAAACAAAAATCAGTAATTGAGAAAGTACATTGAAAGTCAGTGTTCAAAATTGTTTCCTAGCCTCACCCCAATTTGCAACGGTAAGCTTATGAGTTGTAGGGTTGAGCTGTTGGGTCGGATTTTCCACAAATGTCAGTCTGAGTTAAAGGAATAGTTCACTGAAAAATACAAATTCATTATTTATTTTCAAAATAATAGGCCCTTAAAAGTGGCATTACGAAAAAATTTATAAATATATGGCTTGCACTGCCTCGGAGTGCCTCCAGAATGCGCGTCCACAACTTCCATATTATGCAATCACTTTGGAAAGATTACACGTGATGTAGATTTCTAAAGATTTTAACATCCCTGATTTGCACACGAACTGACCATTTTGAACAATAGTCTTGCACAAAGACATATAACGTGTCATTCAACATCCAAGAACTTTTAAACGGTCTTCTTTCTCCACACCCGTAAAGACTGGGTTGGAACTTCCGCTTACATCACGCTTGACCTTTCCAACGTGATTATGGAGTACGTGAAGTCGTCGACGCGCTACATGGAGGCACTCCGAGGCAGTGCAAGCCATATATTTATGTTTAAAAAGTATCTAATTTTTTAATAGAAATAGCTCATTCTATAATAATAAAGCTTCATTATGTAAGGTCTTTACACCTCTGAAGACATAGTTATGTATATCATATTGCTTTTCTGTCAATAGATCCTTTAAAAATTAATCACTAGACCTTTAAAGCAGTTAACAAGATAGCCTTAAACATTTGTGTGTGTGTTATTGATTTGTCTTACTTCTTCACCCTCAGTTCCAACTATGAAGTCAGAGAATCCCCCTGACAACCATGAGCTCAAGCCGATCAAATCAGAGCCCCGCCCTGAGTACACTCAGGATCCCCACAGCCAGGAAATGACCTCATCCGTCATCACTGCCCCACCGAGCTACCAGTGAGTGCTCAATCCTCAAACACCCTAACGTTGATTTTGCCTGTATATAATGAGAACTTAACAATGGACGATGAATTACAACTACAAGTTTGTCTCTGCAGTATGTCTCTGTCTCTGCATTATAAACAGGCCACAGCTTGTCATTTTAGGGGGTCATATGTTTTTAAGTTGCGGAGCATTTACAGTGGCGTCCATCTACAGTTAACACTGTGCATTTGCTCGTAAAAACCACCTACTAAACACCATATAGAAACCTGTAATTACCCACACAGTCATGCTGACTAATCCGTCTATCTGTCCGTCCGTCTATCAGTCGTGTGAAACATGAGCAAAGATTTTTACGTTTTAATAGAGGCAGAGACTGCTTGACCCAAATGGTTTTCTTTTGATCATGGTTCAAGTATACATGCGAAAGTGTGTGAGTGAGTGTGTTCTCATATCACATATTTCTTGCTCTGATAAAATCTCCCAGCATGCACTTGAGAGACGGCGCGTCTCCAAGTATTCTGGAAACCCTTATGGGGTGGGAACCTATCCGTGCGGGTTTCTTGTTTTTATAGTACGTGTGGATGTGGATGCATTTATTTGGGTGTGGTGTGTGGAGGCAAACACAAACGAATGCTCCGAAATATAGTTTATGATGAAAAGGAGCGATGTTCGGGAGGAAGGGTGGCGAGCGATTGATGGAGAAAGGAAGGGTGGAGGAAGGTGAAGTGATAATTTTACATTGGGCGAGGTTGCCAAAAAACAGCTGCTTTTAGGAACAAATGACAAAAGGAGAGAATGAGCGAGAAAAGGGTTGAAAAGATGTAGGTTGGCTGGACAGGGAGGGTAAGGTGTGTGGAAAAAGTTTTAACAGGAACTTACAACAAATGGTATTTCTGTTGTGTATATTTGCTATGTGGCATCATTAAACTTTTTCTTTTGTGTGACTGAATTACAAAATTAATGTCAATATTGTCAAATATCAGGAAATATCCTGTTTATTATATATGAAAGTATTTTTATAAAGTATATTACATTAAAATGGTTTTTCTAGATTTTCTGAAGAAAACGTGAATAGTGTTTGTCACAATTACAGTATGTCTCCCTTTTAATGCAAGTGTATTGGATTGGTCTTCAACCAGTTTATTGTAAAATGTCAAATAGTTAAAAAGTAAAAGTAACAGCACACATCGGCTGAAATGTGGAGCTGTGGCCAAAATACAGTCGTGGCCAAAAGTTTTGAGAATGACACAAATATTAATTTTCACCAAGTCTACCGCTTCAGTGATTTTTATGTTTTTGTCAGATGTTACTATGGTATACTGAAGTATAATTACAAGCATTTCATAAGTGTCAAAGGCTTTTATTGACAATTACATTAAGTTTACGCAAGACACAATATTTGCAGTGTTCACCCTTCTTTTTCAAGACCTCTGCAATTCACCTGGGCATGCTGTCAAACAACTTCTGGGCCACATCCTCACTGATGACAGCCCGTTCTTGCATAATCAATGCTTGGAGTTTGCAGGTTTTTGTTTTGCTTGAGGATTGATCACAAGTTCTCAATGAGATTAATGTCTGGGGAGTTTCCTGGCCATGGACCCAAAATGTTGATGTTTTGGTCCCCGAGCCACTTAGTTATTACTTTTGCCTTATGGCAAGGTGCTCCATTATGCTGGAAAAGGCATTGTTCATCACCAAACTGTTCTTGGATGGTTGGGAGAAGTTGCTCTCTGAGGATGTTTTTGTACCATTCCTTGTTTATGGCTGTGTTTTTAGGCAAAATTGTGAGTGAGCCCACTCCCTTGGCCGAGAAGCAACCCCACACATGAATGGTCTCAGGATGCTTTACTGTTGGCATGACACAGGACTGATTGTAGCGCTCACCTTTTCTTCTCTGGACAATCTTTTTTCCGGATGTCCCAAACAATCGGGGATTCATCAGAGAAAATGACTTTACCCCAGTCCTCAGCAGTCCAATCCCTGTACCTATTGCAGAATATCAGTCTGTCCCTGATGTTTTTCCTAGAGAGAAGTGGCTTCTTTGCTGCCCTTCTTGACACCAGGCCATCCTCAAAAAGTCTTGGCCTCACTGTGCGTGCTCCTATTAAAGCTTCCAGTCTGTTATTCTAATTCAATCAGCATTACAGAGTGATCTCCAGCCTTGTCCTCGTCAACACTCTCACCTGTGTTAACCAGAGAATCACTGACATGATGTCAGCTGGTCTTTTTGTGGCAGGGTTGAAATGGAATGTACATGGTTTTTTTTGGACTAAGTTCATTTTCATGGCAAAGAGTACACAATAAAATTCAATTCATCTGATCACTCTTCATAACATTCTGGAGTATATGCAATTCGCCATCATAAAAACGGAGGCAGCATACTTTTTGAAAATTAATATTTGTGTCATTCTCAAAACGTTTGGCCAGGACTGTACATACAATGCTCAAATAACTTGGGTTGATGAGACATTGTCATTTTTACGACCCCTGGTGGTGAAAATGAGAATTGCATTAAAAAACCCTAAAATGTACATTTTTGTTTTTGACAGGGGGAACACGCAATCTGTAATCGTACGTCGAAAGGTTGAATCTCCAGATCCGTTAAAGAAGCGTCGAATTCATCGCTGTGACTTTAATGGGTGCAATAAAGTCTACACTAAAAGCTCCCACCTGAAAGCTCACAGACGCACACATACAGGTAAATAAAGTTGCACGCATACAGGTAAAATATGTCCTTGCTCTGGGACTTTCATTTTTAATTAAACGTTTCATCTTGTTTAGGAGAGAAGCCTTACAAGTGCATGTGGGATGGATGTACGTGGAAGTTCGCCCGCTCTGATGAGTTGACCCGTCACTTCCGGAAGCACACGGGCGTAAAGCCCTTCCAGTGCCCTGATTGCGATCGAACCTTCTCTCGCTCCGATCACTTGGCCCTGCACAAGAAGCGTCACCTGCTGGTTTGAACACAACTCTGCAACGCCAGAACAGGGCCGAAATTGCACCTTCAATTAAGTAATCTTCAGTGATGTTAAAGGGGCATTTTATGTATCCCACCCTCTTCCTGTCCAGGAAACAAAGTGGAAAGTGATGGATCATACAATGGCTAGCTTTTACTCCATGAAAAAATGGATCTTGTCCCCATTACTATGGATATGGACAGTGCTCATAGTGCTATGGATATGACCCTCATATTGCCTTTTCCTCATAACAATCGTCCTTTTTCTTGTTTCGCCCTCTGCTGGTCAGAGGGTGCATTGTGCCAGTTAGAGCACTACACCGACGCAAGCAAATACACAATAAACACACAACAAAATATCAGTAGCTAGAAACACACATTCACGCACACACTTGTAATGTAGTTATTGGACGCAACTCGGGTCAAACCTGCAGAATGTGAATTTTTTTATATTATTAGGAAGATGAATGTGTATACACAGATCCTGTATATGTATTCAACATGTTTGTTTCAAGGACCAAAGCTGATTGCCGTACTTGTTCTTATGCTATCGTGTGATTGGGTTTTTTAATTGTTGTACTTTGTTTTTATGGGTTAAGATCTGGTATTGTTACAAAATAGAAGTGTTTGGTTATGGTTTTACAAGTGACCTGACCTATTACTCACAAGCTTGGCATGTTTTACTAATCACAATCATGAATTAATACCGTAGTTTATTACCGTAAGTACTATGTACTGTGTAAGTTCTTTGCA